>NC_047123.1:4255994-4619635 GCF_902500255.1 Thalassophryne amazonica | reverse complement strand
AGTCACATGACCTGTCACCTTGGCTGTTTAACTCCTCTTGATATCCTGTCCATGAATATCAAACAGGATTGGTGACAAGGTGCAGCCCCGGCAGAGGCCAACCCCCACCGGAAACGAGTCCGACTTACTGCTGAGAACCCGAACACAGCTCTCGCTTTGCGAGTACAGAGATTGGATGGTCCTGGTCACTCCATACTCCTGCAGCATCTTCTGGGATATGCCCAAGTCCACAAAACACATGTAGACTGGATTGTTTGACTGCCTCAGTGACTTCCACCAGGGAAATTGATGATGACCCTCCATCAGCTTCCAGCTCTGCGCCTACTATAGAGGGTGCTGTGGTCTGATGCAGGAGTTCCTCAAAGTGTTCCTTCCACCGCCAGATTACACCCTCAGCTGCTGTCCTTTGGACCTGTCAGTACCTTGCAACTGCCTCCAGAGTCCTCAGAGATATATCCCGGAAGGACTAGTTCTTCAGTTGGACGTCTTCCCTGACCACCAGTGCCCACCACGGTGTTTGAGGGTTGCCGCCCCTTGAGGCACCCAAGACCTTCAGGCCACAGCTCACCACTGCAGCATTGACAGACACCTGGAGACCTGTGACTGGGAGGCCGTTCCTCCCAGTCACAGGTCTCCAGGTGTCTCTGTCAGTGCCTGCGTGTGCGTTGACGTCCCCCACCAGAACATTTAAAAGTGGCATTTAAAAATCTAAAATAAAAAAATATACATGACTTTTTAAAATAAATCCTCTTCAGCAGGAAGTAAACCAGAAGTCAGAATGTCAAAGGTTACAAGCGGATGATCAAAGTAATGAACGTCGGATTGGTTTTTGAGTCTTTTTCAGAACATTTTTCCTGAAATGTTGAAATAACTGCACAGTGTTAACACTCCTCGGTGTTAATGCACCATCTTCTTGTGTCACTGTCGGTGGAATGTGTTGTTGACGGCCTGTTTTCTGTCTGCAGGGGACCCCAGAGTTTGTTGCTGTATCCCAGTGTGTGCATTACTTGGAGTGGAGGACCTATGTCGCCTGTCGGAAGGAGAAATTCAAACCACATAAAGAGGTCAGTGGTGCACAGTCTGCTGTGCACGATGGTTGCACGTGCACCGAGGGTTTTACGTGCAGGATGATATCCTGCACGTAAAACCCTATTCAGAAACAGTAAAACCCTCCGTGAACATGCACGGAGGGTTTTATGTGAACAACAATTTAATGTACAGGAACCTGGGCAACCAAACAGCATCTGCTGGCCAGCAGAGGGAGACAAAAGCACCAATATTGTTTTTTAATCGAGAACTTTCAGTATATTTATTTTTTATGTGTCAGAATAAAAACAGAACTACATATATACCTACTAATCAAATGTTGACGCAGTTACTTTGAAAATTTACTTTGATAGTTACTTTATACAGTTACTTCATTAGCAATATGGTCTGGTATTTATATTGTGTATTTATATTGCAAACTGTTTTTCTTTTTTACTTTCACTTTTGATAGTCTGTGTGCTTCTTACCCTGTGTGCTGCTATACAGTGCTGCTGGAACCTCAGTTTCCCTGAGGCAGTCTTCCCAAGGGATCAGTAAAGTTCTATCTAATCTAATGTAATGATCCTCTTGTCGTTTTCCTCTTAATGTTGTGGTTTGTGTTTGCTAACACAATAGAAATGTACACTGTCTCTAAATGTCTTATGTGACATTGTGATCATTACCCACCTCAGAAGACGTGACTCCACAGATTGCGTTCACCAGCTCCGTTGTAAACATGGGGTGCAGGGGGAAGATGGGAGGAGGAGGGCTGGCAGCTAATTTTTACAACAGTTTTGTGACATTTGTACCCCCGAACTGCAGGGGGAGCTCCGCAGAGAATGCGACCAAGAAAACAGACGGAACAGAAAAAAAAACTGACCAAACTTGCATAGTTCCTTTAAAACTGATTTTTGATCTCTCAAAGTTTGAGGTTTTACAGTCAGTGACTTTGTTGCTTATCAGTTAACTGACGCAGGCAAACACTTTGTTAAATGATTTAACTTCGAGGCCTCAGTCTGCTGAACGGCTTCTAGCAACGTAGTTGAGATTTCTAACAATTTATTTTTCTCCCGTTTGGTTCTCCTGTAAAGTTTTGACTGGTGAAGTAGCAGGAAAAAGTCTCTCCAGTTCCAGCCACTGAAGCTTGTAACTCCTTCAGGTCCTGGTGGATGTGCTGGTGACTTCTCTCACATCTTCTTCCTGTCGTCTATCGAAATGTCATCAAAGTGCAGAACTCTGAGATGATCTCACGGTTGATGATGGTTACGCTTTATGGTTTTAGCCGCGTGGAGCTCACTGGCGTGTTCTGCGTTACTGTGAGCTCACGGGTTCAAACCTTTGCTTCGTGTTTTATGTCTGGAATCACTGTTGTGATCATCTCTTTGAAGCTGTGAACGTCTGATCATGTTTGAATCTTACGTGATGTGTTCAGGTGCCCTGCTACGTCTTCGACACGGATGGTAAGAAGCACGACCTCAACCCGCTGATCAAACTCAACGGCGGCTACTTGGTGGATGACGGCGACGACAGCACCGACTTTTACATCAACATCTGCAGAAGCCTCAGTCAGTACTTTGGGGGCATTCTATACTCAGTAGCTGGAAGGAAATGGGGGAGCGGGGAATGAAGGTTTTGCTTTTTAATTCCACCAAGGAGATTATGGTTCGGTTCAGATGGACTGGGGTTTCCCTCCCTCAAATCAGATCTTTTGAGACAGATTGTCCACACTGTTCTTTACAAGTGGCAGGATTTGTGTCTCCAAACGTCAAAACCATTGACACTATGTTTCTATCTTAAGGTTGTCAGAAAAGTCGACATGCAAATGCTAAAAATTACTGTCAGATTCCTAATTTGCAACACTGTGGACACCAACAAGGACGTCTTCGCCTCCTCCACTTAACAGACAGCGTCACGCTGCCCCGCCCCTCACTCGTCTGACTGCCGCTAAATTTGAAGTGCACACAAACAAAAACGTGTCCGACTGCTCTCCGTTTGGTTTAAAGTCGGGGGGGCTTGATAGCACCTCACCAGGATATGCAGTGGAGTCAGAAAAAGCCACCTGAGATGCAACGTTCCACTTGATAATAAAAATGAAAGCTGGCCAAAGAAAAAAAGTCACGGAGCGGTGTTCGGCATTTCAGGTTTTTCAGCCTGAAATTTCACATAACTAGAACTGAAGTTACGAAATCTACTCTTGGGTGCAGCATGGCTGACAAACGGAAATTTGTTGCAATGATGCTGCTTAATGAAATAGACGAGGAAGAGATGGAGGATGAACATTACAGCCGCTGTGGTTTGAATTATTTTTACCGTGTCTTTACCCTTTCTGCAGGATAAACAAACTTTCTGCAGAGCACACGAATAGTTTGATTAGATATGATGAAACTGCACTGTGACTCATTTAAATGTTTGGTGTCAAAGTGCCAAACTGATGCTGCGTTCATGAAGGCTCGGAAAAATCCATGTTGTAAACTTCCAAAACCTGCATTCTCTTGATGAACTCAGAAAACAGTACGGATGTTCTCAGTAACATATTCAACCTTTGTTGTCTTTACAAGGAACACATGAATAATGTGAAGTTTTGAGGGATTTTATTAAACTACCTCAGGCAACCTTATTTTTTGCACTTTGTCTATATATATATATATATATATATATATATATATATATATATATATAAATCTTACTGTTATTGTTTTTGTTTTATACAGTTACATATTTTTGTTTTGCACAACATCAGTCAACGTAAATATAGTGTTGTCACTGGTTTTATTTGTACCCCTCTAAGTCCTTATTGGGTTCAGGTGGTTAAGATCTTTAAATATATTAGTTTGAGAGAATTTTTGCTGTTGTGTGATGTGCAATCTTTGGTGGAACTTAATGATTCTTGAAGACAGTTTCTGTGACTTTATGTTTCTGTGGTCATTTGCACGTCAGCTGTATTCCATATTTGACCTCTGTGACCTCTGGTGTCACCACCTCACTTTCTCTTTCAGACAGTCCAGATAAATCGTGTCCTCAGGGCTCTGCAGCTTGTCTCGTCACCCACCAGGGGAGCTACAGCATGGGTTCCCCAGCCGGGCAGCTCCAGCTACTGTCCAATGACAGGTGAGCTCCTGTTTCATGTGTGTGCGCACGTGCACTGCACAAAAGCACTGTTTAAGTGTAAATGTGGAGAGTTTTTCACAACTATAAGTTGTGTTTGTCAGGAGAAATTCTGTTCTTCCTGCAAATCTTAAAGCTCAAAAACCTTAAAACTCTCAAAATCTAAATTTCTATACATTAATACTGGGAGGTCAAAGCTCTGCGTGCAAAACAATAATAATAATAATAATGCATTTCTGACATTTATAATTACCATTTTTTCTGAATTTTAGGTTTCAAATAAGAAATATATAGAAGCCCACTAGATGGTAACAAAAGCTACTTAAATGTGCAGCAAGGTTTCGACTAATGTTTGGTGAAAATAAAACGGACAGTTGTGTCCCTAACCGTATGTAAAACTTGTCATATCTGTCTGAAATGTGCAAAGGTTGATCTTTAACTAACTAAAGAGCAGTGATCAATAAATGTTGTCAATGTTTAAATACAGTAATATATTACATAAACAGACTTTTTCAGATGACTGTAAACCTGAGTACTTCATAGACACAAGAAATGGGATCGAAAGAAATAAATTTCCGTTTTTACAAAATGGATAAAGCAGAAGAAAATGGATGGATGGATGGTTTGATGGTTTCCCAAAATAATTCACTTCCAAAGGTAAAGATATTAGTTGCTTTTATTGATGAGCTTCTTTCTTTCTCAGGCTGAGGTTACAGTATGAAGTCAGCGAAGGCTTGACGCCGCCGGACATGTGTGGCAACCACAAACCCGCCGTCAACATCACTTTCATCTGTCCTTCACGCCGACATTTGGTAGGTTATTTATGCAGCTAAATGCATCAAAGCTCATGTTGATTGATGCAAACATTTAATATTTCCAAGTTGTTTTTTTTTTTTTTCTTTGGTCTGCAAACACCACGGCACTTGGGAAAAAAAATGTACATACGGATTTATTGATGTGCACTGAGAATTATTTTTCCATTGAGCAAACTGGCACTTATTCTCCATTTGGCACGTTTGCTTTCATGAATGTGCAATTCAGGGTGTGACCACTCGAGTGCGCAATTTTATGTGATGTGAAAGTGCAAGTTGGTGAAGGTTCCACCCACAATGCAATTTATGGAGGTCAAAAGTAAATTTAGTGGGTTGTGATTGTTTCTGTGTCTGGTGCATTTGAAACCTGTGCGTTAAATTGTTGCGTTTGACAGACAGCTGTTTCAGCCAACAGTGCCGCGTCAAAAATCTATTTAAAGAATCATTCATTTTAAATGTCAGGCATATTTAAACCATTGTTTCATCAAATGTAAATGTCTCCACACATATCAGGTGGACCATAAGGCCTTTTTACGCTTCTGCTACTCTGTAACTCCGTGGCCATGCAGTTGCGAACCTTTCGAAGTTCTCCGTCGGGTTGGTGGGTGTCCTGATGCAATTCACCACCAGAACTGTAGGGGGCGAGATGTTTTTCATGAAGATTTGCCTACTATCCCATGAAAGTTATTTATTGTGAAACCGGAAAAGTGTGATTACAGAAATGATGTAGTTAGCAAACCATTCCAAACCTGTGCGGACTCCGTCGTCGTCATCATCTCTGTGTAGTTACAATTTTTTGGAGGTGCACGTCAGGGCAGGGAGAGGGGCTCGGAGGGCGTTCACAGTGACACCGAGGGCTCTGTAAACCTGCGGAGTAGCATAAATTGGACGACAGGAGAAATATTTCACAAATCAGGAATGTTTGCTGTGAGGGATTATTTTCCGAATGCGTTGTGTTTATGCAGCTGTGATGGTTTGCAAACGTGGCATTTTTCTCATAATTGTAGGGAGCTTCAGCGGGACGTTTGTTGATTCAGGCGGCTGTGTGTGTGTGTGTGTGTGTGTGTGTGTATGTGTGTGTGTGTGTTTGTTTGCAGGGCAGCGTCCCGAAGATGATAGCGGAGAGTAACTGTCGCTTCGAGGTGGAGTGGGTGACTGAATACGCCTGTCACAGGGACTACTTAGAGAGTCACAGCTGTCTGCTGACCAGCAAACAGCACGACATCTCCATCGACCTCACGCCGCTCACGCTCACCTGTAAGCAGCCCCCCCCCCCCCAAAAAAAAACAAAAAACAAATCTGATCTTGGGGAATAAACAAAAATAATCAGGACACTGTGACGTCTGATGTGTCATCTGGCTCAGAATATCTCAGACACGCTGCTGCTTATTTTTGTCCCAGTTAGAGGAAGTCATTTTATGTGGAAACCGCAGCGACCTTCCTATTTTTTTGACGCCTCGCTGGCAGTAATCAAGTAATCTGTTGACATAATATCAGCTGTACATCAACTCCAAAGGTACATTACGTTGATATACGATGAAGGCGTTTATGTTCCAGCTGTTAGAGAAAACTGGCTTTCCTTCAAAGGTGCTTGGTATCATAACCTCCTTCCAGAGCGTAGCCAGATATGACAAAATGTCTGTGAAACAAGGATCTTCACTTGCACCAACTCTTTGATACTTTCTTCTCTATGCTTCTGGACATCACATTCAAGGGCTCTGCTGATGGGGAATTAACCTACATACTAGAAGCAACAGGAAGCTGTTCAACCTGGGTTTTTTAAGGGTGAAGACCAAGAGCTGCACGGTAATCAGAGATTTGCCGTTACTGAGGAAGCCCTCCAGCAGCTGATGAACCATCTTGTCCTCGCCGGCAGGGAGTTTGGGCGGACTATCAGCATTAAGAAGACCAGTGTCATGAGCCAGGTCGTCCCTGCTGTATCCTCAATCAGCCTTGATGACCGACTGCTTCACTTACCTGGGCTCCATCAGCACCACCAACCTGTCACTCAATAGAAAAATTGACACGATTGCCAGAACTGTTGGTGTGATGGCACAACAGTTCTGGCCAAACGGAGCGAGAGAGTGTGAACCAACAGACACCTGACCCTGAAGACCACACACACGGTGTGTCAGGTGTGTGTCCTCAGTACCCTGCTCTGCAGCAGCAGGTCCTGGACTATTCATGCCTGCAGAAGAACCGTCTAGAGTTCTACCATCTTTTGCTGTCAATGATGTGTTCTTGGCATCACACGGTGAGTCAAAGTTCCCATGCCATCATGCTGGAGCAAGCTGAGCATGCATCTGCTTCTCTCCCAGAGACAAGTGCATTAGCTGGGACATGGGGACACTGCCCAGTGGACCACCCAACACTATACTGCAGAGACCTCTGGAAGTGCGACCTAAAACTGACGGGTGTTGGCCTTGTCAGCTGGGAACAGCTCACTGGTGACAGGAGCAGCTGATGCTGTGATATTGTTCGAGAGGAGAAGAAAGATGCAGTAAACATCTGGAGGACAGACGACAACGTAGGGAAGCGAGACAACAAACTCAGTCCTCTGATCCAAAATCCAGCTTCATTTGCAGTACCTTCAAAAAGAGACTGCCAGGCCTGGATGGGATTGTCGAGTGAGTCTGGATTGCTTGATGGACTGAGATGACACAAATGAAATGTCTTCTTGACCCAAGAAGACAGACAGGTAGTGTGACTGAGGATCAAACACAGGTCTACATATTGATAAACCAACTCCTGTCCCACTGAGCTGCCGGCTCTACTCATCACAGTCTGGGGAGGTAACCTGCGATGGGCTGGTGTTTCCTCCTCATCACCAGTGGGCCTCAGTGCCTCTATAAGACTTACGTCCCTTCTGATGTGGGAAACTGTAGAAAGATATTTTAATGTAGTTTATGTACATTTGAGTATTTGGTGAAATAGGAACAATGGAAGTCACTGTTCAGCTAAACGAGACTTTGGATTCAATTAATCGAACTACAAATTCATCCTGTCCTGAAGTTCAGAGTCTTTACGTGATCATGCTGTAATAAATCAAGACAAATATATTATTTAACCAAAGCAGGAAAGGAAATAACGTGCATGTGAATTGTTTATCTACTTCTTTTTGTAAACATGCCATAATATTAGAATATAGGTGGTGGTGGTGTTCAGTCTTATTTTGAAACACCTGATACAGTTGTAGCGATGAAAGTAATATGTAGTATTAGTATTAAATGTAAAATATTTAATGTACAAGCCTAAAGCATCTTTTTTTTTTTTTGTATAGCAAATGACTCTCCGTATTACGCCGAGTCCAGTGACGGGGCTGAGAGCTACATCTACTACCTGAATGTGTGCGGCCAAACCTACACTGGTGAATGCAGGGACCTGCAAGGGTTCGTGTCGTCCTGCCAGGTGAAGACCAGCGGAGATGTCAAGAAAATAGCCGGAAGATATCAAAACCAGACGCTACGGTAAGAGGTGGTTTGTTAACTGGATTTTATCCATAACTCACACTGGTAAAGTTTTAAATCGGTGAAGAGCTGATTGCATTTAGAGCCAAATGTGGATTAAGCACAAGCTGTAATTATTAATATCTATTAGCGGCTCGCACTGAAGTCCAGGTTATTTGCATGTAGGTGAAACTTCAGCTTTTAACAGAGAACTTCATTTTTGGCCATATACACACACACACACACACACACACACACACACACACACACGGTGCTCCCATGCAAGGAAAGAAATTTAACAGTATCATGAATAATATATGTTGATAGTTATCAAATGCAGGAAGCATTAATAACTTCACTGTGCAATTTTCAGGATAAGAAAACACATCACTAAAGCCCCGGTCACAACCCACAGTGCGTTTTTTTTTTCGCCGTACGTTTTCTGCGGATGCCACGGCCACTACGTTTTTGTGAAAACGTACGGAGGCAGTAGCAAGAGGAGGGAGGGAGTACGTTCAACGCACGTCTCTAGGAGTGTAACGATAAAGAGAGTTGACAATAAAGCAGTGTGTGTGTGGAGTCGGCTTTTCTTTTTTATGAGCGGGACCGGAGCGGCAGGTGTTTTTCGGCGTCGGCGATGCATGAGCATGTCCAGCCTGCAGCGGTCAGTTGTACAAGTGTTTACTTGCCTCAAAGTTACAGCTAGTTATCAGACAGACAAGCTGTGGAGTGCGTGTTGCTGAAGTTTGGAAATAAAGTCCAAGTTCAAGTGAGAAGCTGCATTGTGCATGCAAGTCTATCGGCCTCCATAGTATGTGGTGAGTGCCGTAATCTGTACTGCCTACGTACGGATTTGGTTAATTCAATAGTAATTGAATGAAAATGTGCTGCTTTGAATCCGTACTGAGGCAGTACTCACAATATGCGTCATCTGTACTGCTGGTGAATCCGCAGCCTGACCTGCATGCACTAAAACCTCTACGGTGTGTCTGCATGCTCCTAAATTCGTACGGAGGCAGTACTTATGACGTACGGATCTCCAAATTTAGCCCACGTTTTTGCAAGTAGACTGCACGCATGTGCAAGTACGGCAGATTGTGACCACGGCTTGGAAGGGTTTTACTGCAGGATGCATTTATTTTTCAGGAATTTTTCAAAAAATGGACTTCTGACATACCACTGTCAAAGCTGAGCAGAGGTGTGTGTGTGTGTGTGTGTGTGTGTGTGTGTGTGTGTGTGTGTGTGTGTGTGTGTGTGTGTGTGTGTGTGTGTGTGTGTGTGTGTGTGTGTGTGAGCAATCACTGTAAAGAACTTCGAATATTTAACTCAGGAAAAGTATTACAGAAATACAGTCATTCAAAGGCACGATGGTCTGTGGATTGTGGAAAGTCAAAAAGGAAAAGAAGTAGTCACTCAAAATCTGTCACAATGGTGACAAAAATGAACATACAAACACTTAAAACCTCATCTGATAGCAGATTGGACAGACGCTTGGTTCCTGCTGAGGCTGAGTACTTTTATAATTGTATATTATAAGCTAGACGGTGGCTGTTCATTGAGGTCTTGTCTCTCTCTCTCTCTCTCTCTCTCTCTCTCTCTCTCTCTCTCTCTCTCTCTCTCCTCTCTCTCTCTCTCTCTCTCTCTCTCTCTCTCTCTCTCCCTCTCTCCCTCCCTCCTGTGTAGATATTCAGATGGAGATCTGACTCTGATCTACCCTGATGGGAGCAGATGTTCCACAGGCTTCCACAGAATGACCATCATTAACTTTGAGTGCAACAAGACTGCAGGTGAGGCAGCAAGTAAAGCCGACTTGAAAACGGTGATGCTGTGGTCTTTGTGGAACCAGTGGGTGGTCTCATGTCTCTGGGTCCAGAGATGTCTGGGAAGACCTGATGGAGTCCTGGGACAGAGGTGTTTGGGGATGCTGATATCTTTGCAGGAGAATGAAGGTCCAAGTCTTTGTGGTCCTGATGCTTCCTGTCTTATTGAAAGGAGACGCCTGGATGTTTATGATACTTTGTGTCTTTGGGGGATCCTTGGGTACTGCTGGAACGACTGTGTCAAACGAGTGGTTACTTCGATAGACTCTGAGGTGTATCGCTTGAGTTTTGAGGGAACATCAGCTATGACATCTTGGCCATGTGATGCGTTTTGCTGTGCATAATCCAGCAACCAGCTGAAGAAGGTCAAGGACGTGCCCACGTGTCACCTGGCTGCAGCAGATAGACTGTTTGGAGAAGTGAGGATGGACTGGTTGTCTTTCTGGTTGGTTGCCATGCAGAACACCAGGGAGTTGAGTACTGTGGTAGACCCTGCAACCTGTGCCCACGGTGCATATTCCCAGACCCGACCAGACCTGTCTTTGCATCTTTAAAGTGTCGATCAGTTAACAGTAAATTAGCCTGCGCTTGTCTTCCAGAACACTTGCTGTTCTTTCGTCTTTAAAATTTAGGTTTTATGAGCTGAAGATGTTTTTCACCTCAATCTTCCTTTACCGTAGCCAATGGTGGTCGAGGACAGCCTGTCTTCACTGGTGAGACAGACTGCACCTACTATTTTGCCTGGGAGACGGCCTACGCCTGTGTGAAGGAGAAGGAGGATCTGTTGTGTCGAGTCACCGATGGCAGCAAGCACTATGACCTTTCGTCCCTCACTCGATATCCTGGTGAGTTTGGCACCATTCAGTCTACCCAGATGAGATTTCAGTGTTCATTTTGTGATATGCATGGCTGCTAATTTATTTTGGAGTTATTTATTAAATCCTGTCAGCATTCAGGATACACTGAACCCCTCTAGGATCAGCGAGACTGGATGTCAGAGGTGGTGATGCTGAGACGCTGTCCAGTCATTATAACGATGTCATACAGCAAACTTGCACACCAACTTGCTGTATAGTCCATGAGCCCGAAGCCAATTTTGACCTAATCTATACCACTTAAGGGGACTAAACCACAGTTACAGTCCAGCCTCAGTATACCGTGGCTACCTCAGGCTATCATATACTAGCTATAGCCAACATTTAAAAATTCTCCTTGCCATATCGACAAGTTGGCCACATTATTTGTGTGATTATAAATATTTCAAAAAGGTATAGTTTGATCTAACTCTGACCAAATGTTACAGAGTTATAGGGTTAAAAAAACCCAGCAAAAACAGTGACAAAGGCCAGTTTCAATTTGCAGGGATGTGAAATTTTCACTTAATCACAGATTTCTATGGTTCAAGTGAAAATTTGTGGTCAGTGCAGACACACTGAGATCTGAAACTCACAAATATAGTGGGGCTTAGTCACCTATCTGACGATACATCACTATTTCTTAAGTCAGAACTGGACTGCAACCTATTAGTCACTTGTTTTTGTGTTTCAAGACCAGAGGGAACATTTTGAAACACTGGTATTGCAGATGTTTCAAAACATTGTGGATCAGCATTTTGGTGTTTGTTTTGGTGTTGTTTATTTTTTTGTAATTTTCACTTTTATTCTGATCTGTCCTTTGGGACTGTGCCGATGTTTTGTGGTATAATTTCAGAGGCACTGCTTAGTGAGAACTGGGAGGTAGTGGATGCTAAATCTCCTGAGTCAGACCTGAGGCGTTTCTACCTGAATGTCTGCCACAAGGTTGTGCAGAGAGGAGGTGCTGCAGGATGCCCAGAGGATGCTGCCATCTGTGCCATTGGTAAGTTAATGAGTACACATGCATTGTATTCTGACCGTATGCAGGTGCCTCTGTGGACGTCGAGATGTATGTCAGTTGCATGGTCTTAAATTAGTGTCAGATTATTTGCAAGGTTTGCATAGGCTCTGCCAGAACACTGCTGTTTTGGGGTGTTACCATGGTAATGCCCCCAAACAGCAAAATGTCCGCACTAAACATGAAAACATTTGCCCCACGAAGCATAATTAAATGTTTAAACTCATACATTTTTTTTAACTTAACAGCCTTACCTTAGCCTCACTATCCTGCTTGTTGTGTCTTGTTGTCACATGCAGTCCAAACAAGTGGAGAGCTGAGTGGTATGAGGGTTCTATTCCATCATTTCATTCAAGTCTGGTCTTACAGTTTGAGAGCATGATTTATTAATTTCACTCATTCACTGGTATACATCAGGCCTCATCAGCAGTCATCCACAGACAACCTGAGTGATTTTTTTAATTTCATTTTATAAAATTCATGATGTGTTGTTGGGTGACATCCTGCACCCAGATTTACTCTCGGTGTTGTTTATTGCTCATACGCATGTGCTGATTATGTCTTTTGGGTTCAGATAAGGACCATAAATTCGTCAGTCTTGGAAGCTTCCTGTCTTCTCCCCAGAAGACTGAAACAGGAAATGACATCAAACTGGTGTATTCTGATGGAGACTCATGTGGCCACAAGATGAGGATCAAAACTATCCTGACCCTAAAGTGTAAACCAGGTGGGTTAAATAATGCAGATGGAACGGTCTCCTTTCATCTCTTCTGTTTTACTGTAGACGGTATGTTTACTTGCCAAACCCTCCATGACTTCTGAAAGGGGGAGAGGGGAGGGCTCTAAAAGTCGCCAAATTCCTGCCAAAACCATAAATGGGTAAATTGGTGAAGCTTGAGGAAGATTGGTGTGGCGTGGGCGGGACAAATGAAAGCTAATCATTCATGACTTTATGGCTTAAAATACTGAGTTGTCAAAACAAAAATCACCCCTGTGCAGTTGTCTCGAACGGGGAAGCTAGCTACAGACAAAAACTGTTTTTATTGGTACCAGACTGTAAACATGTTTACATTTGCTGTAAAACTGGAGAATGTAACGTGGGCGTCTAAGAGGGAATGACTCACTTTTAGAGCCAGCCTGACGTGGCCATTCAAGGAACTGCCAGATTGGTTTCATTTTTCAGCACTGGAGGTTGGGGGTTGTGTTTTACAGAACTGCAGTTTTCTCTCTGGTTCGGTTTGGGGTTTTCCTGTGCTATGATGTTGTGCTTCTGTTCTGTTTCCAGGGGATCTCGAAAGTGCTCCTCTCCTCCGTAGCGTTTCGGCTGATGGCTGCGTGTATGAGCTGGAGTGGTACACAGCGGCCGCCTGCATCCTCTCAAAGACACTAGGAAACGACTGCAAAGTGGAGGACCCACATGCCGGTACGACACACACAACCCTCACGGCGGGAGGATTTAAGACGTGGTCGGGGTCGGAAATCTGTAACGGGTTTGAAGAAACGTGCACGCCAAGAATAATAATTGCAAATACTCTTTCCAGGCTTCTCTTTTGACTTATCGCCGCTCTCCAAAACCAATGGGTTGTTCTACAACCTGACCAGCGGCAGCTACGACTACTACATTAACGTCTGTGGTCCTGTTAAAGCCGCCAAGTGTCCGGAGAACACCGGAGCGTGTCAGGTGGATAAGAGGTAAGCCAGGGTCCTGTTCAATCCCACACGCTGATATTTTCAGTTCACTGCATACGTCGGCTTTGGGGCACGTCTGCAGCATCTCAGCCAGGTTTGAGCCCACGCTGGCTGCACCGCGACACACGAGCCTAAAGCAAAGAGTGGAAACGTGCGGCGCTCTACAGCAAATCCCCCGATCTCTGAGTGGGAAATAAGCTGTGATGAAAGAAAAGGACAGTCAGCTTCCTGCAACTTCAACTACACCTGCTCCTATTTTCCATCATCTATATGATGAAAAAAGTCTCCCATGCAACAATCCCAGACATATCCAGCAGGTGGCAGACAGGTATAAACCGTCTGCCTATTGAGTGGCGACAACCTGCGGTTTGACTCCATGTTGTTTCCACTCTCGATACATGTGTGTTTGCCTGGTAACTCCATAGTCATCGCTGTCCGACCGCCACCCAGTAGGGTTCATTTAAGTGCATGAATATTGATCTGCTGCTACATTTGAAAAACAACATGAATCAAAGGTTTTTAGCCAGTTTACACATCTCAGAGATCTGTGGCTGTTTAATTAATGATGGCTGGTGATTAACGAGTGCAAAACTCTGCTACTTATCCCTCTGGGGGGGGGCATTTTTTGGACAGTTCATTTTTTGGACAGTTCACTCGCCTGGCATAAATGTTTTATTATTGCTGTTAACAGCTCTCCCTGCATCCCACAATCAAGTTTTATGTCTCTTTTTTTTCAGAACAACCTGTGCTTTCAGAATATACGTATATGTTTTTGTTGTGTTTTATAAGTGTAATAAAGGTTTACAATCAAAAATATGCAAGGAAAAAATAAAGCGAAAAATAATTTTCCACACACATTTATTCAAAACACACAGCGAACTATAATAAACAACTGTTTTGACACTTTATAAAGGTAATTTGAGGTCTTGTGTGAAAGACTGTACAACAAAAAGGTTCAAACAATAAACACAAATGCACATTTTGAACAATATATACAAAATGGTCTATGCGTTTTGTTGTCCATTGATATGGTAAACAGTGCTTTACGCAGAGAAAGCAACAGAGTTATCCAGTAACATTCACATGCAAACTAGTGGAGCAATCCTGATAGTTACACACTCTTTGGTTGAACACGTGAGATTATCATCAGAGGCTCTCCGTCTGCTTTCACTGATCGCTGTGCATAATGGCGCAGGACGCACTGAGTATGTACTAATAGTATGTACTCATTGGAGCACCCAGGGGGCTATTCAAACGGGCCAACTAGTAACATATCACTCCTGAAAATGATCTTTGGCTTTTACGTGAGGTAAACCTGTCCTATGATTGGCTTTTGGAAAACCATGTGACGGTGAACTAATTCAGATTGGACACTCACATTGCGCACGTCACACAGCTATGAGGAGTACAAAGATGGCCAATGGCTGGCTCGAAAGTCAGCGGAGTTAACTTTTCAGCAAAAAAGTAAGTTTCTATTCATATCATTCAAAAGTTATTTATAATTTAGTAAAGCTTGGTCTTAGCTGTCGTATACTTAATCATCGTCTTAAGCCGTCTTAATCGGCGTCGACCCCAGAGGGTTAACAAACAAAACATGCAAAAAACATTTTAGATAGCTCCATGAAGAATGATATATGCAGTAGAGCAGCAGAAACTAATGAGCAGAGCTCTTTATTCTGCACATGCTCTGAAATAATATTTGATGTCATTTTTCATATGTTGCTATTAAAAATACATATTTCTGGCCTGGAAACAGAAAGGATCGATAGAGTTTAAATTTTTATAATGTCATCTGCTCTATTGTTAATTGATATAAAATAAGATTATTAATTGCAAATACTCTCTCCAGGGTTCTCACACACTGTGTGACACTTGTTACACCAGTGGCTCCCAAACTTACATCAAAGAAAGGTTAAGCCCCCACCACCACCACCACCACGCAAACACCAGTAAAAATGATTCATTAAAAAAATGCCAAATAAAATGAAACCTTCAAAATAATAACTCAAGTCTGTAGAACAAAGAAATTGAAGAGATCATTCTTGGATTTGAAAAGTCTTAAAATTTAAATATTAAAGGTAATTCTCTTCAGTAACTGTGTTTATAAAAAAACGGTCAGAAAACCCACAACAACAAAATGTATCCAAAATATTTCAAGATGTTTCCCGTTCAAAGTCTGTTGGATCTACTGGATTTAATGATGTAAATCAGTTGCATGTGATCAAAATGTGTCCAAATAACATCATTTTCTTATGTTACAAATTGAGAAACATAAGAAAATGATGTTATTTGGACACATTCTGATGATGTGAAAATGTTTTTTCCAGCCTGTCGTTGTGATTTCATGGACTGGAGCAGGACTTTGTTTCTGTCCTTCGTCTCTCCAGTTCTAATTCGTGGAGTCTTGGCGAAGCAAGCGCTCGCCTGTTGTACTATGATGGAATGATCCAGCTGAACTACAGTAACGGATCCCCGTACAACAACCAGCAGCACACGCTCAGATCCACCCTCATCTCCTTCCTCTGTGATCCAGACGCCGGAGCTGGAAATCCAGAATTCCAGGTAGAGTTTGACTTTGGAGTGTTTGTGTGTATGGAACCGTACTTCTTGTATTTGTGCAGTTTGATCTGTAGACTTTAACGTTTGTTTTGTGACTTCAGACTGAGGACAAGTACACCTATAACTTCCACTGGTACACGTCCTACGCCTGTGCCGAACGGCCTCACGAGTGTGTGGTGACGGATCCCAAGACTCTTGACCAGTACGACTTATCCAGGTAACGCACAGTGATGTGAAGTGACGAGTGCTTTGATTTAGTGTCCTAACAGAGTGGAACAGTTCCAGGTCTGAAATGTACCTGTCGGAGGAACCCATGGCCGAAGCAGAGGGTCACCCCTTTGAGTCTGGTCTGCTTGAGATTTCTTCCTGAATATCATCAGAGGGAGTTTTTCCTGACTACTGTTGCCTGTGTGCTTGCTCTAGGGGTTGGTAAGGTTAGACTTGTGTGACGCTCCTTGAGGCAGCTTTGCTGCAATTTGGTGCAATATAAATGAAATAAATTGAATTGAAATTAAGGAACTTGTTTGTATGAGGATCAAGTCATGTGGCACCAAAGTTTAGCAGGAACTAGTCCCTGAGAAGAAAGCCAATTTTGACCTGATCGGTACCATCTAACAGGACCTACACTAAATCTATGATGGCCACCGTACATTTTTTTATCATTTTAGTAAAAAGGGATGCAAAGTATTAGTTGAGCCAGTTACGTTAATAAATGATATAGTTTTGACCATGTTGAATGTTTGGGCTCCAAAATAGATGAACGCACCTCATAAGTCATCAGATGGTGCAAACTGTTTCTTTTTAGAATAACTTTTTTTCTATAACTTGGCCCAGTAAAACAATGTCTTTCACCGTTCACTCTAACATCTAACCTTCTCGTCTCCGTGTCTCCACCTTCAGCCTGTCCCGCTCTTCCACCAGTGTGAACTGGCAGGCCATGGATTTGACCGACACCCTCAATCAGAAGAAGTACTACATCAACGTGTGCCGACCTCTGATCGCGGTGCCTGGCTGCGACCGCCAGGCGTCCGTCTGCCAGATGAAGTACACGAATGTTCAGGTGAGGAGCAGCGAGCTGCAGCTGCTGGACACACGTGCAGACTGTCGGTGCTTCTCTGACTCGTGTTTTCTCGCCGTCCCCGTCAGGGCGACTTGAAGGAGGTCGTGTCTGTCAGTAACATGGGCGTTGCCAAGCAAGCGGCCACCATTGAGGGGCGGGACAGACTGCTGCTGGAGTTCACAGACGGCTCCATCTGCCAGTCAGATGGCCAGAGCCTCACGTACACAACACGCATCCACCTGGTTTGTTCCAGAGGAGCCGCGGTGAGTCTGACACCCAAAAAACTGCTGCCACACTTCAGCAAAGCTGTGGGATTTAAATTTATTCATTAATTTGATCTGTCTGAAATTATATTACAAGCTTTTCTGGGCACTAATATGGGAAATTTATCATTAATATTTACCTCTTTTGCTCTTGTGGTGTCAGTGTATTAATCAGGGGTTCATGTCCCCCCGGGTCCCCTCTGTATTTGGAACCATGTCTGAGGTGTCATTTTAATTTTTTTGTGCTGTCCAGTCGATGCAGCCTCGCTTCCTGATGTACCAGAACTGTACTGCGAACTTTATGTGGGACACGCGGGCAGCCTGCGCCATCACCACCACCAGCACCAAGAACAACGTGAGTTAAACGTTCAGATTCCATCTCTTATAAGTGTGGGAATAAAAACTCTTTCCTCAAAATTTGAATGATAATGTTGTAAATTTGAATGATACCTCAGTTGTGGGTCAGAGATGAAAACGTGTTTGTGGAATCTGTTGGTTCAGAGAGTCTCAGGATGAACCACATTGTGTGTGTGTGTGTGTGTGTGTGTGTGTGTGTGTGTGTGTGTGTGTGTGTGTGTGTGTGTGTGTGTGTGTGTGTGTGTGTGTGTGTGTGTGTGTGTGTGTGTGTGTGTGTGTGTGTGTGTGTGTGGCAGAGCTGCTCTGTGGTCGACGCGGATTCTGGCTTTGAGTTCAACCTTCAGCCTCTGGCTTCCAAGACTGGATACAAGACGGAAGGAAACAGCAAAACCTTCCTGGTGAGACGGAAACGCTCGGGGATCAGACCAGATGCTGCTTTGTGCTAAAGGACCCGTTCACAGCTTTATAATTATCGTAGGAGGAAGATCTCGTGAGAGGAAATCCGAGCTCTAAATGAGCTCAAACACTTGAGGCGAAACATTAAAATGATTTCTGATTATTTCCAGCTTGATGATATTAAATGAAGATCGTTTTCCATCTGCTGCGTCTGCGCTAAAACTGATCAGAGCCAAATCCTCAGAGTTGATATGAAACAGCATATTGGGGGGAAAAAGAACATCGATGTGGCCATGTCTCTTCAGATGGGGTAATGGTGCCCGTTGTCATGACTCCCAGTGACTGTGACCTTCATACTGTTGATTGACCTCTTGTTGACCTCACCAGGATAATTCTGTAACTCGCCTAACTGTGTCACTTTTGGTCCAAACCTGGTTGAAAGTCAAATTCCTTCACCTTTGTCAAAATGAATCGTTTAAGGGCAGTTTCAGGGTCAGTGTCAAATGTGGGAGGAGCCATAGACTGTGTGGGAGGAGCAGGACAACAGATGGACACACAGACATGACCTTGACCCTGGTGATAGACCTTTGGCAAGTTTGACCTGGTCTTGGCACGTCCACAACCCTCCAACACATGCATGCCAAGATTGGTGGAAATCAAAGTTAAAAACTTAATTGACCTCTGCCCAGTATTTATGCCCGTTTGTCGTTTGTTGTTATGACATTTTTACAGAGGATTCATTTCCTGATGGGGAAGAACTCATTTAATTTTCAAGGTCAAAAGTCGGAGTCAGGAAAAATCTTGGAAAAATCCCTATCCTTTAACAAATTTTAGAATGTTCATACAGTAACTCTGTCAAAAAAGATCAGATTTCTTTCATATCTGAGAGCCTTTTGTAGGATGGTGTCCTTTGATCCGGATCTGCAGGATTTTAACTCCTGGAACAGAAGCTCTGTTGACTGTCAATGATCAACTTCCTCAAGTAAACCAAGCAGAACATCCAGAACCCAGATTGTTGACACGGCGTCATAAACAGGTGTGCACATGGTGCTTGTGCACGCCAAAACAAATAAACCACGTGCAGCAGAAAAGCCTTAATGCGACGATGGCAGGCAGCAGGAGAGAACGCTTCCCTCCGTGTTTTCTGCTGCATGTCATTTATTTTTTTGCACACACGAGCAGATTGTGTGACACAGTGAACTTCTCCTCAAAACACTAAATATGCTGATTAAGCGTCAGGTCCACAAGTATTTGGACAGAGACGCACTTTGCATCTACACCAGCAAAAACAACAAAAACTGTTCAAATCCATATTTCCACTCATTTTTAAGGCTGTAATTTGTACTTTAAAGTAAATGTAGCGCTCAAGTACTTTTACCTCCACAAAGTCATGTTCACAGGATTATTCAAAAAAATGTGATTATTTTTTTTTCAGTTTGCTGAGAGTGATCTGATCTGACTTTGATTAGACGTTGATGCATTCTGTGTCAGACGTAGAGTCATGACAGGAGCGATGGAATGTGACTTCGTTCCTGCAGGTGAACATCTGCTCTGATGTGGCAGAATGTGGGGACGGTGTCGCCGGCTGCGAGCTGGATGGCGGGCATCCCGTGAGCCCAGTGGGTGTGGCGAAAACCCTCCAGTATTCCAGTGACGGCCTGCTCACGCTGATTTATAAAGGTGATCTGGACAAACCCTCAGGTGAGAATGTATGAGTATGTAGTATTCATAACCACCTCTCCATTACTGTTTAATTACCCGCAAAAACAAATTAACGTGTTTCCATGAGCTTGAGATGCTCCCTTCGTATATACTGTATTTTCTCAAGCACTTACAAATTGCACATGACGAAAAAATGCTTCTTGAAGAGGGACAAAAACCTCTGTGCAAGTTGCATCTGATTCTTTTTTTTTTCTGTTTGTGGAACTCTCTTTTATCACTGTTTCCCTGTGAGCGAGTTTACCAAAAGGCAGGAACTTGGTGTAGCACATGTTCACACCACAGCATGTTCTCCTACTTATCATAAGGACTTTTAAATTCCACCAGTAAGCAAGATGGATGAACGTGTGATGGGAAACATATTGGATGTTATTTGATGCAGATGAACACAGATTGCTGACCCACAGCGTTGGAAACACTACAAAAAAATAAAAATAAATGATTTGATTTTTGTTCATCAGCTCTTTAATTTGGGTTTTTTTGCATATTGCTGTAGTGTGTGTGTGTGTGTGTGTGTGTGTGTGTGTATACAGTGAGGAAAATAAGTATTTGAACACCCTGCGATTTTGTTCTCCCACTTAGAAATCATGGAGGGGTCAGAAATTTTCAACTTAGGTGCATGTCCACTGTGAGAGACATAATCTAAAAAATAATCCGGAAATCACAATGTATGATTTTTTTAATAATTTATTTGTATGTTACTGCTGCAAATAAGTATTTAAACACCTGTGAAAATCAGTGTTAATATTTGGTACAGTAGCCTTTGTTTGCATTTACAGAGGTCAAACGTTTCCTGTAGTTTTTTTTTACCAGATTTTCACACACTGCAGCAGGGATTTTGGTCCACTCCTCCATACAGATCTTCTCTAGATCTTTCAGGTTTGGAGTTTCAGCTCCCTCCAAAGATTTTCTATTGAGTTCAGGTCTGGAGACTGGCCAGGCCACTCCAGGACCTTGAAATGCTTCTTACGGAGACCCTCCTTAGTTGCCCTGGCTGTGTGTTTGGGGTCATTGTCATGCTGAAGACCCAGCCATGACCCATCTTCAATGCTCTTACTGAGGGAAGGAGGTTGTTTGCCAAAATCTCACAATACATGACTCCATCCATCCTCCCTTCAATACGGTGCAGTCGTCCTGTCCCCTTTGCAGAAAAGCACCCCCAGAGTATGATGTTTCCACCCCCATGCTTCACGGTTGGGATGGTTTTCTTGGGGTTGTTCTCATCCTCTAAACATGGTAAGTGGAGTTGATTCCAAAAAGCTCTATTCTGGTCTCATCTGACCACATGACCTTCTCCCATGTCTCCTCTGGATTATCCAGATGGTCACTGGTGAACTTCAAACGGGCCTGGACATGTGCTGGCTTGAGCAGGGGGACCTTGCTGCCCTGCAGGATTTTAAACCATGACAGCATCATGTGTTACTAATGTAATCTTTGTGACTGTGGTCCCAGCTCTCTTCAGGTCATTGACCAGGTCCTCCTGTGTAGTTCTGAGCTTTCTCAGAATCATCCTTACCCCACAAAGTGAGATCTTGCATGGAATCCCAGACCGAGGGAGATTGACAGTCACCTTGTGTTTCTTCCACTTTCTAATAAATAATCATAACAGTTGTTGTCTTCTACCAAGCTGCTTGCCTGTTGTCCTGTAGTCCATCCCAGCCTTGTGCAGGTCTACAGTTTTGTCCCTGGTGTCCTTAGACAGCTCTTTGGTCTTGGCTATGGTGGACAGGTTGGAGTGTGACTGATTGAGTGTGTGAACAGGTGTCTTTTATACAGGCAACAAGTTCAAACAGGTGCAATTAATGCAGGTATAGGGCTTAAGGTATAGGGCAGGTATAAGGCAGGTATAGAATAATAGGGCTTCTTAAAGAAAAATTAACAGGTCTGTGTGAGCCAGAATTCTTGTTGGTTGGTAGGGGGTCAGATACTTATTTGCAGCAGTAACATACAAATAAATTATTTAAAAAAATCATACATTGTGATTTCCAGATTTGTGTTTTTTTAGATTGTCTCTCACAGTGGACATGCACCTAAAATGAAAATTTCAGACCCCTCCATGATTTCTAATATATATATATATATATATATATATATATATATATATATATATATATATATATATATATATATATATATATAAAAAGTTGCACTGGAGTATAAGTTAGAGGACTTCCCAAACTAGTAAAAATAATATAATTCTGTGAGGTACTCCAGAAAATACAGTACATAGAAGTGGGGCCCCCTTATGGAGGCCGGCATGTTGCACCACCATATAGCTACAGGAGCCCAACAGGGACATACTGACTCCATCTTTCACTTTTTGCAGGAAATCCATAAAATTAATAAAATGAATAAGTAGTTTCTCTGCTATAAACTCTGTATTTGTTGCTAGTGCGGCTAACAAGTTTGAGAACCATCTTTTATATATATATATATATATATATATATATATATATATATATATATATATATATTAAACATGTTGTTTATCACAAGCGAAGGTACGAGACCACAAATCCCCATTTCCAAACAAACAAAAACCTGAAGGGAAACAAAACTGGGACTGGCAGTAATGCATTGTGCAACCTCACCACTAGATGATGCTAAATCCTACACATTGTAGCTTTAAAGTGTTGTCGTCTCACTGTTTTACTGGTTTGATGGGACATTTGGGAAAATGTGAGTCCACGCAGACGTTTCCACATTAAAGTCAAAGTGTCGTGATCATGTCTGTTTCAGGAACTCGAGACACTTTTACCATTAACTTCGTGTGCGACCCGGACTCTCATCCTGGCTCTTTGCATCTGACACGAGAGGAGCTGAGTTCTTCGTCCACCCACACGACCCACGATGTCCTGTTTGACTTTAACACCGCTCTGGCCTGCACCCCGGCTCCCGTTAACTGCCGGGTTTTCGGTGAGGAGAAACACTTCCGATGACCATGTGACCATAATCCTGTTGTTTCTTTCTTTCTTTGCTTTTCTGACACCTGTTCCTGCTCCTGTAGCCCTGCAGAGGTCCTTGTTGAATTAATTCAGGATTATCTCACAGTATCTGCAGATCGCAGTAACGTCGACACACATGGACCTGCATGAGTAAATTAAACCTGGATGAAAATTTCTATTTTGCACCTAAAGAAATGTTTAATTTTTGTCGTAACGTATGATGAGCTAATCATACAGACCGTGTAGTTCGTTCACTTTCCTTTTACCATGTTTGAACACCAGAGGGAGCAAATCAAATGGAAGATTTTGAAACATTTGTTTTGAAACGGTTATTGTCATAACGAAGCTCCCGACACTGTTAATAATTTATGATAATTAATAATAAGTAACTAATTGATCATTGGTTGTTTCAGAAGTTGTGTTTTTGTGTGTAAAATTTCTGTTTTGCTGCTTGCAGACTCTCACGGTAACGAGTACGACCTGAGTCGGTTGATGAGGACCGGACAGGACAATCCCTGGGTTGCCACGGATACAGATCTCATATCACGCACCTATTACATCAACGTGTGCCAACCACTTCCAGCAGTTCGTACTTGTCCCGGTCAGTATGTCTGTCCACTTGTCTGTCGTCTTCACGTTAGTGCTAAAGTACAGTAGACAACATGCACCTGGAAATCAAAGCAATGCCCCGTCCACATTTGAAGTACCAGATATGTCAAGAACATGATTTGAACCAAAATCCAACCGTTTTTTCCAATCAGTTTGTCCAAAGTACCGGCCAGGTTTGATCTGTCAGATTAGGCGTTTTTAAAATATTGACATAGTTACCGTGCACAGAAACCAAAGTGATTACTACAGATAAATAAACAGTAATCATGATAATAACAACAATAATAATATTAATCTGTGTGTGTGTGAGAGAGAGAGAGAATTAGTGTAAAGATAAAGTATATGTAATCGTGGCTTCTCAGTAGGGCGTTTAAGGTGCAGCTTAGTCAAAGAAACAACGTTACAGTCACAAACCGGCGCCAGTCTTCAGTTCTTCCTCTTGACTTTTCAGTGGGTCCTTTGGGCGCCTGTGGAATTATTGATGGGATCGCATACAACCTGGGTTATGTGCAGTCCAGCCCACAGGTGGCAGAAGACGGCTCCATCACCATCGTCTACCAGAACGGCGATCACTGTGGGAATTCCCGCTACTCAACCCGCATCATATTCCAGTGTGACGAACGTCCAGTGAGTGTGAAACGTCCCACTCTGCTGCTGCTGCTGTGTGTGTCTATGTGTTTTGTCCTGCACACGTGTGTTTGTGTGAGCACACTAACCCCTTCGGTCTTCACCGGATGACATCAGACTGCTGTAGAGTTTAGGGTTATTTAATCCATTAAAGGTTAAAATAATATTCATCTGTCAGTTGTTTCTGTGTGTGTAAATGTTTAGTGTAGATTTTGTTGGTGTTCTTGTTTTTTGCGAGAACTGTTCTGCACTTTTGTGTATTTTCCTCACTGCTGTTACCGTATGCTTCAGAGAATACTCAAAGTACTCATAGGAATGGATACGTCAGTTGTGCAACAACCCCCCTGTGTAAAACTAACCAAGCAGCTGGTGACCTTTGTGACAGTTGTGGGGTTTTTTTTTTGTGTGTGTGTATCTGCGTAATTTGTAGGGCTCCCCAGTGTTTGACCTTAAGGACGGATGTGAATATGTCTTCATCTGGAGGACATCTGAAGCTTGTCCAATCAAAAAGTCTCAAGGTGAAACCATCTTCTATAACAGATTTTCTGCTACAGTAGAGCCTGACCGATAAATCGGTCGGGCGATAATATCGGCTGATATGCACCTTTTGCGAACATATCAATATAGGCCTTATTTTCGTTGATACAACTTTATTTTACTGAATAAACTATGCAGAAAAATCCTGTCTGCAGGAAATGGTGTTTATTACAAAGTTTGTCCAGCAGAGGGCTGTCTGACTGCATTGTTTACAATAATGTTAAGCATGTCTGGGATCCCCATCACCCCTTTGCCACATTAGCTTCAAGAGACAGAGGCAAAGCGACCAGCTGCCATTCATTTTCAATCAGAGTGAGGGTTTTACTGCAACAAGAGACAATTGTTTATTATGCTACCAGGTACGCTGGGCCAAAACAGATGAGAAGTCTATTTTATGAAAATGCAACACGGCAACTTTCAGTCATAGTGAATGCAGTGTAATGCACTGTGCTTTTGTTGGTTAGTTTATAAGTTAATTTTTGTAGTAAAACATCAATATATTTCTTTGTCATAAAAGTTCGATTATGAAATCTTTACCTTATTTATGTGGTTATATATTGGCAGCTATATCGTATCTTTGTTTATTTTACCCCCTAATATCAGTATCGACCTTAAAAATATTCACATCAGTTGAGCTCTATACTACAGTATGAAATAATATTGTTGGTAAAATGGTTCCCAATCCAGGTCCCTGGGAACCCCTAACTGGCACATATTCTATCTTTCCTGCTCAACTCAGAGCTGATTGACTCAATCAGGTATCTGTTAGCTCTTCATTGGCTGAGTACACCTGAATAAGCTGTTGGCAGAGTGAGAAGAGATTGTTTAAAATATGTGCAGGTTAGGAGGTTCCAGAGGGCCTGGACTGGGAACCACTGTTTTAGGATTAAAGCCGTGGTGGCCTTGGTGGCCACCAAACCTCTGCTTAGAATGTAAACGAATCCAATAAAGCTCATTTCAAGCTACCCGCCACCTCATCCATACCTGCTCATAATTTTCCATTATAAATGCGATGATAAAATTATTTCGTGTAATAATGCCAGACATGTCTAGCAGGTGGCATACAGACCACTTGTCTCTTGTTGTTCTAAAACACCTGCTGTGATTGGAAATGAATGGCAGCTGCTCACTTTGCCTCTGTTTCTTGTCACTAATGTGACCAAAGGGTGAGGGGGTCCCAGCCATGCTTCACAACACTGAACTCTTAAAAGCTTAATATTCAGTTGTAAGATGCATTTTGTGGTACATTAAGTATCAGGGCTTTTACAGCTTGCAGTAAATCCATCATGTCTGATTTAGTTAATCCAGAACAAAATGAGGCTCCTGATCTGTGACTGATCCGTTAACATCACCGTGTCCTGGCAGGTGATGGGTGTCAGGTTCGTGACCCCAGGACTGGCTACATGTTTGACCTGAACTCTTTGAAGAATCATGATTACGCCATCAGAAATGGGCCGTACATGTACCACCTGTCTGTGTGCGGCGGCCTCCAGTACGGCGTTTGCACCGACAAGGACACCGGCAGTGACCTCGTCTCCTCCTGTCAGGTGGACGGAAGCATCCACAGGATTGCAGGTGCAAAATTAGCAAAAGCAAAAACGAGGTCATCACATGCAAACGCAAAAAAATGCACATACAAAGAAGGCAGGATGAACTTTATGTTTCTGTCTCCCCCTGGTGTTTGTTTGCAGGTATGGCAAACCAGGTTCTGAAATATGTGGGTGACCAGCTGATCCTAAATTACACCAACGGGGAGATCTGTCACAAAACTTATCACCGGTCCACTGAGATCTACTTCTCCTGTGAATCCGACATGCACCCTGTGAGCACCAAACCCAAACACTCAGAAATACACAACTAAAACCACGGACGATGTTTATTTACGACTTTTCCTGTTTGTTCTTACTGTGACTAATTTACTGTAATGGGTCGATTAACGGCGCACACTGGATGAATTCTGTTTTGGAGCCAGCCTCAAGTGGCCAGTCAAGGAACTGCAACTTTTTCTACTTACGGTCGAGGTTCATCTGAAACCATCAAAGCTTCCCACTTGCTTTCAGCTTGTCCAAGCGTGCCGTTTGGCAGAGTCGTGTTTGTTCACACGTAATCAATGCTATCAACACTTTGTTGCAGCCCAAGTTGTGGTTACTTGTATCTTGAAATGAGCGTGCTGGTCAGTTTGTTTCATTTTAACAAAGCCCAGGCTCCTGCTGCTTGTGTTAGTAAAAACCTTTGCTGATTTGTGGTAGTGCAGTGCAGCTGTTCTGCACACAAGTTGTTGGAGTTTGCTTCCGTTCAGTTCTTCTGTTTATGTTTTTATGCCAGTTTGGGCAGCAGGTCGAACAGATGATGACGATGGCGAGACGGCTGCTCTTCTGAGGCAGCAGATATTATTCCATCTGCGTATATCCATCTACTTATCATATTGATTCCTATGAAATCAATTAATCTGTCAGACATTTAGCTTTTATAAATGTTGGGGCGAGTGGACTTTAAGGTTCTTCACACGTTCAGTCTTGTTGGTAAACGTCTGTAATCGGGACTGTTGCATGTGTTGAAGTGTTTGATGGCGACGTGTGTTCTGTTGCTTTCCTGTAGGGAGTGCCAGAGTTTATTAACGAGACTCCAGACTGCACATACATGTTCAGCTGGCGCACCGCCCTCGCCTGCGTTCCGGTCAAAACCACCAGCTGCTCCTACAAGTAAAACTCATCCACAGTACACAGTATTTGGAATATCAGTAACAAAGAAAATAATACATTTTAATGTTTAAAAGTGGGATTAAAACATGAACATGAACATTCTCCCTGTGAAACTTGTTTCTTTGTGTTCGTCGCCCTCAGTGACGGTCAGGGTCATTCGTTTGACCTCTCCTCGTTGGCCTTGGACAGCAGAAACTGGGAGGTGGAGCCCTCTACTGGTGACACAGAGATGCGATATTACATCAACGTCTGCCGGTCGCTGGTGCAGCAGGGAGGTCAGAGTTCATGAGCAATGCAGTAAAAATATTTTTTTTACCACCTTTGTCATGTTGAAACAAGCCGCTGAGTGACATATTCACCTTTGACCGCTGTCTTGTTTGCGAGAATTCCATTTTTTTTTTTGACTTCATGGGGCAGCTGTTACAAAAATCCACTTTCCACTCAAAAAAAAAAAAAATGTTTGTGTACATTGTTTGTTAGTTTTACCCTGTTTTTTACTGTAATACTTTCCTTTACAAAGGACAAAGTCAGACTATTTCTCAGATTAAATTTATTCAAAATCACGGTGAAAAAACAGGCCTGGATTCCAACGAACTTCTCTCTCACAGGAGATCCATTCGTGCAGAACCCTGAACAAAGGACTGAAACAGTTTTTATAAAACACAATATGAGCGTGGCAAAAAGGCGGACCTTATTTCGCAAAACCTTCCCTTATTGGTCCCCGTGGGCATAGGAGGTCCAGCCCCCTGCCCAAAATCCACACAATAACGGGACATATTGTAATTTATATTGTAACTTCAATCTCTTTCTAAGTGATGACTCTGGTTCAAAGCAGTTCCACACACACGTTTAAGCAGATAACAGAATAAAGGTATACCAAAGTAAAGGTATAACCATTTAAGTAAAGTAATTACGTAATACCAAAACAAAGAGCAAAGAAAACAAAATTAGATATAAACACACAAATATATATCTAACAGTTGTAATGTGCTTTCTTATTATTGGCATTTATTCTTTTATTATTGGAGTTTATTTTGTTTAGTGCTTTGATTTCTGGGAAATACGTCTATAATCATTATAACTGTTATTATTAATAATGAATGTCCAATTTTTTTTCTCCTGCATATATAAGTGGCATCGGCGTGTAAGTCGCAGGTCCTCCCAAACATCTTCCACTGGTGGATAAGCCACATTTCTATTGGTACAAGTCCCATATATTCCACAGCATAAGTCGTGGGTTTATTTTTTACTAGTTGAGGAGGTCAAGTTTATTTATATAGCACATTTCTAACAAGCAAAGCTGCCCAAAGTGCTTCACAGGTACAGAATAAAAAATATAAAGAATGCAAAAATACAAAATCCAAACACTAATAAATACAATAAAAAATGAATACAAAAGTGCAACTCCGCGTAGGTAATGAAGGCCTGTGCAAAGAGATGGGTTTCTATACAGGTCCAATAGAGGCGTGGCTCATCCAGCACCAGGTGATGCTACTCATTTATTACTGTAATTGTAGCAAGACACCACTTTTGTGCAAACCGAGATATACGCGAACCTACAGGGAATTGTCTTAAGTAATGGGTCGGTCAACAGACCCTAAATTAATTTAGATGAATCACCCGAAATACATCAATAAATCAGTGTTACCAGCTGTGCTTCACAATAAGACTGAAAAATTCTGTTTTGAGATCATTTCAATCTTTGCTGCTGTCAACACGCATTTATTTATTTATTTTTTGGCAATTTATAATTATGGCATTTGTCAAAGATGATAATTCAGTAAAATTCACTTTCTGCTGGTCTTGCGGTAGGTTTGTGGAATTGTCCGTCCAATGCAGCGTCCTGTCTGAAAGTTGGAAAGGAGTATGTGAGTTTGGGGCAGCTGGCGTCTGGTCCAACGTGGGACCAGAACATCCTGAAGCTGCAGTACACCAGCGGTCAGGTCTGTCCCGACGGAACACGCAACAGAAGCACCATCATCCGCTTCAAGTGCGACAAAGACAAAGTGGTGAGTGACACAGTGAGAGACGGACAAATGACTCCACCCCAGTGCTTCACGAGGTTCTTTTTCTTTACAGCTTCAGGGATTAATGTCCCTGAAAGCTCCTCGAAAGAGAGATGATGAACCCGTCGATGTTCTCCACCGCGCATGCACAGTTCTCTCTACCCCGGACTTCTAACACCTCGCCCGTTGAGTTTATCTACCTCTCTTTACTGCGCTGGTGCATCTCCTCGTCATCTAACGACAGTCTTCTGCTTTAAAGACAGCGTGTGTACATTTAAATAGAAAAGACACATTACTGTGTTTTTATGTAAAGAGCAAACTTACGTGGGATTTCTACTTTGGTGGCTGAGCTCAACTCGATGGATGAGGTGCACATGTGCATTTGTGTGGTGAAGCTCATCTTGACCGGTGACCGTGTCCCATCGAGATGAATTCACCACCGGATCTCTTGTATCTAGTTTGCATGAGGCCGGTGTCTGGCTGCAATGGATACGGGACGCCTGCAGAGCATCTTCCCGTGCCGGATGAGGCTCATTTCTAGTAGTCAACGTAGTTGGATTTCAACCAGTCACCTGCAGGGCATTTGAGATAATGTTGCAGTAGGCGAGTCTCTGAATCTCACTGCATGGACTAACAGAAACAAGCCTGGACTGGGAGTCAAACCCAGGACGTCTTATTGGTCGGCCAGCTCCTTATCCCGCTGATCCACCCACTCTACTCTGGTCTCCTGTAGGTGTTGGACAGTTGTTGACTTGTTTTGCAGCTTCACTTGAAATTGTTTCTGTGTCACCTGACTTTTCATGTCTGTAAGCTGTTCGTTGGCGCTGCCATGTTAATGTTGCCGGGGCAGCTGGTCACGGTGACATCAGGGGAGATGGATTTGGTCCAAGTTTCTCTGACTGCAACTCAGCTGTTGTTACATTGTAGTTTTTGAATGCTGGAGTTTGTGAAGAAGTTCCAAGTTTGTTGGGATTGCAGCATTAGTTCCACTGATTTAAAGCCGTGTGTGTGTGTGTGTCGCCGTCCAGGACACTCATCCGACTCTGATCTCTGCCATCGAGGACTGCGTGTACACCTTCCTGTGGTTAACAGTCGCCGCCTGCTCTCTGAACAGCAACCAGCAGGATGACTGCCGTGTCAGTAACCCCGCCACAGGTCAGACGCAAACACCAGCTCTGCTTCATCCAAAGACCAAAAAAAAAAAAAAAGTTTGTCTGTCAGTCCAAAAACACATTACTATATATGCCACGGTGTGCGTCAATATATAATCACTTGAAAGTGCCACATTGTCAATTTATGGCCATCATATGTTCAAGTTTCCTGCTTCAAATATTTTATGGACATTTAGTGCCACCTAGTGGTTATTTGAAGATTGTGGTGTTTGGGGTGTATGTCCTTTGGTTTAGAACCAACAGGTCAAACTTGGGTGGAGTTTCACCTTCAGCATCAATCAGCTGCTTTATTTTACAGCTTCTAAGACTGAAATGTTATTCTTCTTTATAAAGCAGACACACAAGAATTCTCAGTGGATCAGAATCAAATGTATTGCCAAGTAAGATCACACATACAAGGAATTTGATCTGGTGTTATTGGTCCATAAAGAATAGGAAAAGAAAACACTTCTATAAGAAGAAGAAAGAGTCAAATAGACAAAACTATATTCACTGTTAAATAAATAAAACGTAATGGACTGGGACACTTCAAGAACAGGTGGTTGGACTACAGATGTACAGAACCTTTCAGTGCGGGGACGACCACTCTGCATATACGAGTATTTCCAGGTTTGCACAGATCTGGCATTCTGCCACAAATAGTATGGCACTTGATAAGGAGGACCCGCGTACTATTTTCCGGTGCTGTTATCAGGCGAGTTTTTATTGGAGGAGGTAGTTGGATTTCAGCCAATCATGTGTGAACATGTGATGAGGCAGCGTGGGGTTTTAATGGTTTGCACTGTTGCCTTACAGTGAGACGGTCCAGGATTCAGATCCAACCTGGTCCTTTCTGTGTGGACTTAGGAGATTTTCCAAAGTCCACCCCAAACCAGATGGACCTCTGATCTCACCTTAGGATCATTAAACCACAATTAAAGTTTGCAAATATGAAATCTGTGACGTTTATTCTCTTTTATAATATCATGTTCTGGGTTGTGTTGGAGGTTTTTGTCAGTGTCATATTTGAGTGGAATGTACTGTATTGATCTGTGTGTCTGCAGGTCACCAGTTTGACCTGAACTCTCTGACAAAAGAAGGAGGTTACACCGTTTATGACCACGTGGACCACACGAAAATGATCCGCCTTAACATCTGTGGAGAGATTGCCAACAGTGGGTGCACCCCTGGATCTGGTACGTGTGTCCCTCCAGTCCCTGGGCCACCAGGCCGTCATTAGGGATGGGAAATCAAAACCGCTTCCAAATGTTTCCATCCGTCAGAATCGCTTGACTCATACACGATCAGTTCCTCTTATCAGTGCCTGTGTGTTTCTCTGACAGTTCCATGTTGCAAAAACTCTTGTTTGACATCACATCTGATGTAAAATCTTACCTAGTTGTCATAGGGATCTTCAGGGATGGTCAGTTTTAAACAAGTAGCGCAGCTCATTTGTTGGGGAACAAAGAAGAAATTTTTCCTTTTTTTAATCAATTAATTTTTGTGTATTTCTTTGTTTTTGCCCCATTTTGTTTCACACAGTCCTTTTACAAACAAAGAAATGAAGTGTGTTGAGAGAGTCTTCGAATGGCTGTTAACATATTTATTAACTTTTAAAAGCAGGAAGACTGTGCACGAGCTGTAAATCTCACAAGTTATGGACAGATTACGAGATCCATCGCAACCCCATTTTCAATTTATTTTCATTTATATAGCAACAAATCACAAAGTTGCTTCAAGACGCTTCACACAAGTCAAGTCTAACCTTACTAATCCCCAGAGCAACAGTGGTAAGGAAAAAGTCCCTCTGAGGAAGAAACCTCAAGCAGACCAGACTCAAAGGGGTGACCCTCTGCCTGGGCCATGATACAGAAACAAATTACAGAACAATTCACAAAACGAACATACAGGAAATGTTGCCAGTGCACAGGATGGCTTCCATTTTCTGCTATTTCGCTTGCAAAAATAAGATATTAAATTATTACTGTATTTTCCAGCAGATAGGTCACACTTTTTAACACAGTGTTAAATGGACAAACTCAGTGTAGCACATGTAGGCACCACAGTGTGTGCTGTTACTTGATATTCTGCAAGGACTTTAAATTCAAAAAAAAATGCCAAGGTGGACAAAAATATGCATTGGACAACATATTGGGTGCGATTTGACACAGTTTGGACAAAAGCAATCATCAGATGGACACTAATGGAGATATGAATAGTGAACTTTTTTCCAGCCTGTGGTGTGTATCAAAAGGACTTTTAAATTTCAAACATAAGCAAGATGGACAAAAGAAAATGTATCTGATTTATACTCCTTGAAATGGATTTGATTTCCTGAATTGAAAAGACGACAGATCTTATTTATATACAGTGTGTTACTGTTGCTGGATGGCCTTTTTTCTTTTTTTTCTTTTTTTTGAGTCTGACGTTGACTTTCAAGATTTTCCGGGTTATATGATTTACAGATATTCGTGTACACACAGGTTAACTATACCTTTGAACTTTGCCGTGTTAACACATAACGAATTCAGTCTTTATGAACGTATTTTAGTGAAACATTTCCAGAAAATAACACCCGGTATTCAGTCAGTGGCTGGAAGATTTTGCAGTTTTTGGAATTTTGCGATGCATAAATGGTTAAAAAAAAACAAAAAACACCCCACAGTCATAGGATCTGGTTTCCGTTTATTAGCGATAATAGTCTGTAAAGGTGCGTTACTATGATTTATTTTCCCAAGGAAAGAATTCCTAAACTGATCTTGCCTGGCTGAGTTTGATGCTGTAACTGGTTGAGCTGTAATTTGACAGCCCTCCTCTGATCTTCCCACACCATCTCCCACCAGGCTGCATTTGGCCCAAGTCCTAATGAGCAGGCACACCACTCGGCCAAAGTCATGAAAAGTCTTTTTTTTTTTTTTTTTTTTTTTTTTTTTTTTTTTGAGCTCAGTGGAATCCCAGCCACCTCAGACCTGTCATGCTTAGAAGGCATTGGAAAGGTGCAACTCGCACTCTGTCCTCAACTCCTGATGTCTTACACTGACTCTTTTTGTAGTCTGCATGAAACTTGAACGCCAACATGCAGTGAGCTTATATTGAGCCAACTGTAAGGTGGTGGATGGAAGTCTCCAGAAAATTCTGCAGATGTTTGAAACTGTTAGAGTTTGCGTTTCCCAGGTTGTACCGATCAGCACAACCTTGCACCCAAACTGTGCTGAGGGGCTGCTCGAGACAACTTGAACTCTGTGAGGTGTTTTTAGATACTTAAAGACTTGCACTTTTTGAGAAGATATTGATATTAAAATGTTTCCTTCAGTTCTCTGTTTGTTTTCATGTATTTTGGGATGTAAATTTGTTCCAGGTGTGTGTATTAAGGACGGCAACAGTGCAATCAGTGGAGGTCAGTTCAACAAGAAGCTGTCGTACAAGGATCACGTTTTAGAGCTGACCTATGAAGAAGGAAGTTCCTGCACAGCCAATCCCAGCCTCAAACACAGAACCGTCATCCACTTCATCTGCAGGCCACTTGGCGTGAACTCGAACCCGTCAGAGCCCATCCACATCGTCTCCAATGCTGAGACTTGCACTCAATTTTTCTCCTTCCACACACCGCTGGTCTGTGAACAGTCTGTAAGTACATCTTTACGTTTTCCTTTTTGAATATTTTTATTTATTTATTTACTGCTACAACTTTAAAAGTCTTCGTAACAAGTAAAAAAAATAAATAAATAAAAATTTTGCCTCTCTGAACATTCACTTACTAGTTAATTTTCTTGAAGTAAGGTCTTGAAATTGCTGCCAAAAAAAAAAACAAAAAAAAAACCTCATTTTGAGCTACATGTATTATTTAAAAACACACGTCACATTTTCCGAAGTACAAGTTTAATAGTTTTGAGGTCCTGTGACTTTTACTCAAGTGTGACTTACTGGAAAATCATGTGTTCGTTAATGATAATAATTATAATAAGTATTTATATAAGACTTCCTCAGAAATCAAAGCACTAAACAGAATAAAGTCCAATAATAAAAGAATAAATGTCAGTAATAAAAAATACACCAACAATGCACAAAAACCCCAAATTAAAGAGCTCATAACACAGAAAAGGGTGCAACTTATAGTTCAGTGCAACGTATACACCGGTGCAACTTATATATGGTTTGTTCCTCTTCAAGAGGCATTTTTTGACAGGTCTGACTTATACTCCGGTACGATTTATACTCCGGAAAATACAGGAAGTGTGTTAAGGTACAAATTAGATGTAAAAGTTGACATTTTTTGCAGTGTTTAGTGTTTAATGAAAATGCACTTTTTATGTAAAAGTTGACATTTTTTGCAGTGTTTAGTGTTTAATGAAAATGCACTTTTTATGTAAAAGTTGACATTTTTTGCAGTGTTTAGTGTTTAATGAAAATGCACTTTTTATGTAAAAGTTGACATTTTTTGCAGTGTTTAATGAAAATGCACTTTTTAGAGTGTCTTTTTTATTGTGTCCAGTCCAACATACACCTGTGCAGTAATCATGCTGCTTAATCAGCATCTTTTATCAACCACAGCTGCCAGATGGATGGATTATCACTGCAAAGGTGAAGTGCTCAGTAATGGGGTTTGAACAGATATAAAAAGATATGATTTGAAAATATGAAAAAAAAAAATTTTTAAAACGTTGAGTGAATACCCATTTTTATTCATGTGGATGAACTGTTTCAGTGTTAGAAATGGGTTTACCAAAGTCTTTAGGCCACACAAGTAGTGTAATAAATCAAAAAGATTTTAAAACAATGTAGAATAAATTTTTCAAAAAGCACCATGCAGTTCAGCAGCCCCACCCATTGGGAAATGCACAGCAAAGATATGGAACATTCCAAAACAGTATATTTGTAAAACATCACTTATCTGCCTGCTGGCTGCTGCTTGTCAAATAATTCCTTGTTGGATTAATAAAATTCATTATTGTTGAAGATTGATGTCAAAAAAATGCCCTTGAAATAAAGAAATGCATTGATGCACCGTTCCTGGGGGGTCCACTGAGGATCTCCCATTAAATGATGCTGCAGCCTCTCTCAGGCACAGACAGGACACAGACTCACGTGACTTTCTGCGTCCTCTAGGATTGGCTGTAAGTGAAAGATCATCTGGAGGAGAGATCCATTTTACATCTGAGAATTTGTAATTTCAGGAAGTGATCAAATGAATTCTCTGACATTCCATTGCTGAACTGTGAATACAAACATGACAAAAAACACACTGAAATGCACTGCCACGTCCATGGACCTCAGACGGTTAATCTTGTTGACCAGTTGATTTTTGTCTAGCTTTTTTTAGGTCAGTTTTGGATTAAGAGTGTTGGAGTCTATACTTAGATTTTAGGCACTGCATGAATATGTTGCTTTGTTTTTCATCTTTCAGGTAAAGTGTTCTGTGCAAAATGGTTCCTCTCTCATTGACCTGAGTCCTTTGATCAAGTTTAGTGGACACTACACCGCCACAGGTGAGCAGCCAGCAGGTCTCAGCTGTGTGTTCTGACCGCGCAGCGATGGAGGTCTCTGTCTTTCTATTCAATGTTACGTTTTGTTCTTTTAGATGAGGACTTGAATCACAGTGATGAGTCGCCGGACTTCTACATCAACATCTGCCTGCCCCTTAACCCCATCCCCGGGTTGAAGTGCCCCCCTGGTGCTGCCGTCTGTATGGATAACGGGACCCTTGTGGTAAGACGCAAACAAACACGCTCTCGATCTTCCAGACAAGAAAACAGAGTTTTTGCTTTTTACTTCATTCCTGTGTGGCTCCATGTTTCGCAGTGACGCATAAACAGGGACGTTGGGTCGATGACTTGCAAACACATTTGTGTTGTCCCAGGTGGTGGTTTCACACATCACGCTTCCCACATGGGATAGTATGCTGAAAGTCTTTTTATTGTGGTGTACTGTCTGTTTGATGCACTTTTTCCACTCCCAAGACATGCTTTGATGGACACATAAATTGGAAATTGAAGGAGGACTAAATCCTTTGTGCCCTGAGGGCCGTTGGCACCCGTGCTGATCTCCGGAATTTGTAGTGTGAAGTGGATGAGAGTCTATGACTCCCCCTGTACCATTTTACAGCTGGGTGGTCTGCAGCAAAACAGATGAACAGTCTTGTCTAAGGACACGGTGAGGCAGAGTGAGTGGGAATCAAACCCAGGTCTGCATATTAGTAGCCCAACTCCTAACCCCACTGAGCTACCTGTGTGTCACGTGTCATCACATCTAACACAAGATAGAACCGCCCTGGGTTCTGGTTATCAGCCTCCCAGGCAGACATCTGCTAGTGAAAGTACCCATCAGTCTGCTGCACCCAGGTGATGTATGTGGTCGTTCCCTTTGGTCTTTTCCATTTCATTGGAGTACCCCGCATGGTCATAGTATCAGGACTGACATTCCCATTGAAAAACGCTCGCCTCATATGGTGCTCCCTAAATAACTTTATTTCCAGTCGTCACCAGAGCTGAGGTCACACAGCCGTACAGCTTTGCAGGAAGCACCAGAATTCAACAATTTTACACCTTTTTGATAAATTCTGCAGTTGTTTTCATTTCTGACTCTGCTTCAACATCGTTCCCATTCATCACACACGGATTTTCTTTGCCATCTGTGCAACCAGCACTAACATCCATGTTGAAACCAGGAATGTCTTTTCCAAGCGACTGTTAGCGGAGCACTGTTCTGTGATTTTTGCCGTTTGTGTTTCTTTCAGGAATTCAGGAAGTTACAGCTCCGTATTTATTTAATTACCTCATCAATAACTTCTGAAGTTATGACTTAGCTCTTCTCTGCCCCCCCAGGACATTGGGCGAACAACCGCAGGCCCTCAGCTCAACACTGTGACCAACAAGGTGTCAATAACCTACCACAGCGCCACCCAATGTCTGGAAGACCCGAAACAGAACTACACATCCACCATTGTTTTTACCTGCCAGAGAGGCCTGGCCCTGGTTAGTTTGTGTGTGTGTGTGTGTGTGTGTGTGTGTGTGTGTGTGTGTGTGTGTGTGTGTGTGTGTGTGTGTGTGTGTGTGTGTGTGTGTGTGTGTGTGTGTGTGTGTGTAATAAGGTAGATCAGATAAATGAAGAATATCATGTACTTTACTAAGTCCCACGGCTTTGTTTTATTGTATATTTGTATATTGTGTTTGTATATATATATATATATATATATATATATATATATCAGTACCCTCCAAAAGTATTGAGCCCCTTGGTATTTCACACATTTTAATTTTATGCCATTTCAAATTCAAAAGTAAATCAGGCTTCTCAATGTAAACATTTTTCAAATTATCTTCCTTAAACTCAAACAAGTCTCTACAACTGGATATAAATGAATTAGAAGTATAAAAGCCAAGATGATGGGTTACATAAGTAATCAGGCCCTTTGGTATAATACCTGTAAATAATCAGTTTTATTGCCAGTTTTCTTCAGATTACTCAGGGGATGGATACATGAACATGTGTCTTGGACTTTATTTCCATCAATTATGAAGAAATATAAACAATTTGGGAGCATTAAAGACTATTTAAAACAGTTCTGCCAACCTTTTAGTATAATTGCTATAACGGAAACTTGGCTTGCTGATGATGATGTTTCAAATTATGAATTGGAGGGTTATGAATTTAATCACCTGAATAGAGATAATAGAGGTGGCGGAGTAGCATTGTATGTCGATAAAAGGCTAAATTACAAAATCAATGATCAAGTGACAATGGCCGTAGAAAATCTTTTGGAATGTATTACAATTGAAATATGTTTGGGAATAAGTAAAAATATAATTATTAGTAGTATTTATAGAGCTCCTGGCTCAAAAATGGAAGAATTTCAAAATTGGGTTGATAAATATTTTTCACAGATGGGTAATAAGCGAGTATTTGTCTGTGGAGATATAAATATTGATCTTTTAAATCTGCATCAAAATAAATGGACAGATGATTTCATTAATACTTTGTACACCTTAAATCTATATCCAAAAATTACTAGGCCTTCAAGAATAACTGCTCAGTCAGCTACCCTTATTGATAATATTTTTACAAATGATATTAATACAAAAACAATAAGTGGTTTATTGATCAATGATATCAGTGACCACTTACCAATTTTTATAGTAACAGAGCTGAATTTGAATACTAAATGGAAGGAGAAAATACAATATCGAAAGCGGTTGCAATCTGAAGAAGCTATTACCGCCCTGAAAAATGATTTACGTCTGCAGGATTGGAACTCCATTTATACGGAGAATGATGCTAATTTAGCATATGTTAAATTTGAAAAGATATTTCTTGATGTATATAACAAAAATTGTCCAGTTCTACATTGCAGTTTAAATTGCAAGTATAATGACCATCCATGGATAACAAAGGGACTGCAAAGGGCATGTATGAAGAAAAATATGTTATATAGAGAGTTCATCAGAAGTAAATCAAGAGAGGCTGAGATTACATATAAGTGCTATAAAAATAAATTAACAACCATTATGCGGAATTGTAAAAAGTCATGCTATGGCAAAATTCTAAATGATAATCAAAATAATATAAAGGAAACATGGAAAATACTGAATAGTATTTTAAGAAATAAACCCAAATCAAAGAATTACCCATCTTATTTTACTTGTAACAATAAAGATGAATATGACATGAACCAAGTAGTGAACAGTTTTAATAATTTTTTTGTTAAGGTTGGGCCAGATTTAGCAGCTGACATTCCACATACTACATAGGAAAACCAGCAATTAATTGAGAGAAATCCATATACTATGTTTCTTGGCCCAGTTGATGAGAGAAATTATTATGATAGTTAGCACATGTTAAAGTAAAAAGTCAACTGATCATAATGATATACATATGGCTTTAGTAAAGCAGATAATTCCAGAAATTGTTAAACCATTAGCATATATATTTAATAAATCATTTCAAACGGGAATTGTTCCAAATGGTATGAAAGTGGCAAAGGTGATACCTCTATTTAAATCTGGTGACAAACATCTTTTTACTAACTACAGGCCTGTGTCTATATTGTCACAATCCTCTAAGATACTGGAAAAACTTTACAGTAACAGACTGGATAGATTTATTGAACTTCACAACTTGCTTGATGACAGTCAATATGGGTTCAGAGCGAAAAGGTCCATTGCTTTGTGCAATGCAATCGAAGAGATTAATAAACATGTGGACCAAAGGGAATTAGTAATAGGTCTATTTGTTGACTTAAAAAAGGCTTTTGATACAATCAGTCATAACATATTATTTAAAAAGTTTGAACTTTATGGGATTAGAGGAGTGGCTCTGAACTGGATTAAACGTTATTTGCAAAACGGGAAGCAGTTTGTTAAAATCGGGGACTGCAGTTCTACATATCTGGACATTGTTTGTGGGGTTCCCCAAGGCTCTGTGCTGGGACCAAAATTATTTATTTTATATATTAATGATTTATGTAAAGTTTCCAATGTGTTTAAAGCAGTTCTCTTTGCTGATGACGCAAACCTGTTTTGTTCTGAAGAGAATTTGCAGCGATTATTGTTTGATCTGAGAGTCGAAATGATAAAGCTGAAGAGTTGGTTTGACATGAACAAATTGTCATTAAATTGGTCAAAAACCAAAATGATGATATTTGGAAATTATAAATTGGATGTACAAATACAGTTAAATATACTTGGGGTAAATCTAGATTGTGTCAAGGAAAATAAGTTTTTAGATGTGATTATTGATGATAAAATTAACTGGAAAGCTCATTCATCATATTCAAAAGAAAGTTTCTAAAAGTATTGCAATATTGAATAAGGCAAAGTACATTTTAGATGGTAATCACATACTTTGTATTGTACATTGATTACACCTTATTTGACATACTGTGCGGAAGTTTGGGGTAATAACTATAAAACTACTGTACAATCATTCATCCTTCAAAAAAGAGCATTAAGAATAATTCATAATTCAGGGTTTCGCGATCATACCAATCCGTTATTTATTAAATCAAAGACATTAAAACTTTATGATATGATTACATTTAAGACTGTTCAGCTGATGCATAAAGCAAGAAATAAACAATTACCTCTCAGAATTCAAGAATATTTTACGCTGAGAGAAGGAATGTATAATTTAAGGGGTTCATTTTATTTTAAAAATGCGGGCGCTAGGACGACTAGGAGGTGCTTTTGTTTCCATTTGTGGCCCAAAAAAAATGGAATAATTTACCAGAGAAACTTAAGCAATGTCCAGATATTAACCGGTTCAAACATTTATACAAACAAATGGTATTTGGTGGATATGTATTAGATTAATAGGGTTGAGTTGTGTTATATGTAGAGGCTGTTTTACTGGAACCTTCGGGTTTTTTTTTTTCTTTCTTTTTTTTGTGAGTTGTCTGGAGAAATATTTGACTTCTTTTATCTGTAACTAGGTGCTGCTGTGTTCAGATTGTGTTGGGTATAAATGTCTATGTACAGGCATATATGCCTGATGATTTTATACAGGAGGGTAGGCGTGGATAAGCATTGCTTCTGCCTACACCTTTAGGCACCATGTATTTGATTTATTTTCTTATATCTCTTTTTGTTTTTGACTCTTCTGTTGTGAGTTTGGTCATATGAGTGAATTTCTGTTATGCTTGGGTGTCTAATAAATTATTGTTATTATTATTATTATTATTATTATTATTATATGGCACTCTGTGGTAAATCTCTGTGGAGTAGACTGAGGAAAGCCACCAAGACACCCAGACAACCCAGAAGAAGTTATAGGCTTCTGTGGCAGTGAGTGGAGAAATTGTGCACAGTGCATGTTTTGCATTTTGTATCTCCACTTATACAGCTTCATGATGAAGACATACAGAGGAGGATTATCTTAAAAAGCCGACCTGAAAGTTTAGCTACAATTTGCCAGAAGATACATCTGCCTCGATTATGATGATGATGATTATTATTTTTTTTATTGTTATTATTAATAATGCTTCATGGGTTAAGTGCAGTACACTGAATACCCACCAGGGGGCCCACATTTTGGAAGTCGGTCCCATTTTTTTTTATCTGCATGGCTGCAAATCTTTAACAATACTTGCCAAAAAAAAAAAAAAAAATCAAAAATTCAATCAAATGCACAAAAACCCACTATTAGACTAATCGTAGAACTCATATAACCTCACTGGTGGAGTTAATTGACTCGTTAGTATTTATTATATTGGAGGTAAAATAACGATGCCCAGATGATGCCTGAATCTTCATCAAATGGGTGTAATTTTTATTTTTGATTTGATCTTTTTTTTTTTCCTCCTCAGGGTTCTCCTGAGATGCTGAGGCAGCAGGGCTGCATGTTCCTGTTCGAGTGGGCGACGCCTGTCGTCTGTCCAGATGCCACACACACGCAGAACTGCCAGCTCACAGACTCCCAGCTCAAGTTCACCTTCAACCTTTCGACGCTGTCGGGTGAAGTCCAGGTGAGTGTGACTCCAGAACAGATGAAGATGAACTCTTTAGTTGTCACGCTTTGAAGTCACTCATGTGTCAAAAGCTGTTTTTGATGTAAAGCTACAGACGCCTCGCCTCCTGCAGTCGCGGGCGTTCACGTTGTGTTTCTTTGTGACAGGTACCGGCCGCCTCCGGCACTTACAGGATCAATGTTTGTGGGTCGGTGGCAGAACCGGCGTGCAAGAAGAGTCCCATTTGTCAGGTGACTGGATCGGGATCAGTCACATCAGCAGTGTCATTTGGGATCAACAAGGCCATGACGATGGACTTCAAACACGAGGATCAGGCGGTGCTGATGCAGTATGGAGGAGGAGATCCCTGCCCACCCGGTAAACCATGTGACCCACATTAACAATAAGTGATGGAACACATTTAAAAGCACCCTGATAGACTCAGACTCTGAGCAAACCAGACTTATTTCTTAGTTATTAATTATGTTGACGTAGATTTTTCCTTTTGTCAACTAAGTCAGAAAACGTCTATTTTGTCTGTTTGTATGTCGGCAAGAGATGAGAAAAATCTGGACTTTTTCTTCTTATTGTTCTTCTCATACTTCTCTGTGTTCTTGTCCTTCTCATCCTCCTCCTCCTTGCTGTTCTTCTACTTGTTCTTGTCCTCCTCCTCTTCCTTCTTCTCTTGTAAGAGGTAACGTGGTGAAGTTGTGCTGTAAGAAATGTGAAAACAGTCTTTTTAAATTTCTCAACATATCTTCAGCTGATTCTTGGTTCTCCTCACAGGACGTCTTGCAGAAACTTCAGCGTTGTGTTGATGTTCTGGACAACTGTTGGTTTAGTTGGTGAGTTTGTGAGTCTGTGTGTTGCAGTGACTGCTGAGGATAAGGTGTGTGTGTTTCCCTTCACTTTCCTGAAGAAGACGTACACAGAGTGCACCACAGAAGGGAGATCAGACGGCAGGAAGTGGTGTGCCACCACCGCCAACTATGATGCTGATCAACAATGGGGCTTCTGCGTGTCAGGTATCCTGATGAACACACAAATCATCAGTGTTAATTGTTTATTTTTGTTGGCACACACCTGATGAACATAGTAAAAGTATGCTGTTGTGACATCCCTGGGCAGAGGTGTTTTGAGGCACTGGTATCTTTGCAGTGTCCTGGTGCTTCCTGGTTGACTTGCACTCTAACCAGTGACCTGAGGCGACAACTAGATGTTTTCAGTATCAGGTCTCTTGGTTGCCGCTGAAATGACTTTGTGTCAAAGGAACAGTTGCTTCAGGAGACTCAGAAGAGGAGAATCACTTGCCTTCATCATTTTGGTCATATGGTGCGTTTCTTTGGACATGATCCAGGAAACAGGTGCCTCAGTGTCGAGGACCCTGAAGGACTCCAGTCAGAGCCGAACACTGTTCCAGTATTTGTAACGTCTGCTGTAATACTGGAGCTTCTGGATGACAGTTCTGTTATTACCTTAAAGTTCTTACTTCTGTTGCAGTTCTCACTACATAAATTAATCTGTCCCGACTTTGGTCTCTCCTCCAGCATCTGGTTTGCGTCAGTCCTCCATATTGTTCAGTTGTGACCGGTCTGCAGGGCGCGGCTCCCCACAGCTGCTGGCGGAAACCGCGAGCTGCTCGGCCACCTTCCAGTGGCAGACCGCCGCCGTTTGCCCCCCGAAGAAGATGGAGTGTAAGCTGGTCAGCCACCACCAGACCTTTGACCTCCGGCTCCTGTCCTCACTCACGGAGCCGTGGAAGTTTAGCCACCAAGGTGTTTTGTAAGTGTGACTTCAGCTCTGGATTCTCTCACTGTGAAATTCTGCTTGTAGCATAGATATTTTATTTATCGTTCATTTGTGTGTTTTATCGCTGGAGCTCAAAGAGGTGTGTGTGTGTGTGTGTGTGTGTGTGGGTGGTTGTGCTAAACCTGATGTTTGCTTCATGCTTGGACCAAATTAGTCAAACACTAGAAAATGTTTTAGTGTTTTGAATCCCAAATTGATAGAAAATAAAAAAAAACTCTACAAAGTATTAGCGATGTGTAGCAACTCCGTGTTCCTGGTAAAGACACGAGTCCTGCAGGTCTTGAGACCCATTGTGCCAGTGCTTATACCTGGATACCGTAGTGAGAAGTAGTGATGGGATGATGATACCTCAAGGAGTGTATTGACACACTACACAAACTGTGTCGGCACTGTATTGACACTGTGTTGGTCACTCAATAGTCACCCCTGGAGTAGTTATAAAATCATTGCAGGTAAATAAAATGAAAATAAGATGGAAAAGCTAACATACTGCAAACCCAACATCAACCTGTGAAATAGTTAATCACCAGTAAAATATGAGCTCATCATTGCATAATTTCATGTGCTCAATTTGTGTGTCAAGCTGTTCATGAGAAGAGTTTAAAATTTGCTTAAAACCTTGTTTGTGTAAATGCTAAACTGAGTTGGTTTGTAAAATATAGCAAATTTGTAATAAAATTCAGTTAAAATTTGTAACTTATGTATGGAAATTTGTTAACTTAAGTGTTAAAGCATACGAAATAAAAGACTAAAAATAGATTCATTTATGCATTTTTACTGAGGAACAAAGGTTTCTGAAGTGTCTTTGCTCCAAGGCGATTTCTCCTCTTACACACCAGTTCCCCTGCCTTAGAAAAAACTCTTTCACAGGGTACAGATGAAGATGGTGAGCATAAACATTTCAGTGCGAGTTGATAAAGGTGTGGATATGTTTTCTGGTTATTCTTCCAGTATTGTAAAGCTATTGCCCAACAGGGTGCCGGTGGAAATTGGGCTACTGCTGGGCGAAGACGACGAAGAAGAGGAGGAAAACATTGCCACGAACAGCGGGAGAAGAAGAAAACTAGAAGGGTGGAAATGAGAGTGGGGACTTTGAATGTTGGTAGTATGACTGGTAAAGGGAGAGAGCTGGCTGATATGATGGAGAGGAGAAAGGTAGACATATTGTGTGTGCAAGAGACCAAGTGGAAGGGAAGTAAGAGCAGGAGCATCGGCGGTGGGTACAAGTAGTTGTACCATGGTGAGGACAGGAAGAGAAATGGTGTTGGGGTCATTTTAAAGGAAGAGTATGTTAAAAGTGTGTTGGAGGTTAAGTGAGTGTCTGACAGGGTGATGAGTGTGAAGTTGGAAATTGAAGGGGTGATGATGAATATCATCAGTGCATATGCCCCACAGGTTGGTTGTGAGATGAAGGAGAAAGAAGATTTCTGGAGTGTGTTAGATGAGGTGGTGGAGATTGTGCCCAAGCATGAAAGAGTGGTGAGAGGAGCGGACTTCAATGGGCATGTTGATGAAGGGAACAGGGGTGATGAGGAAGTAATTGGTAGATATGGTATCAAGGATAGGAATGGGGAAAGACAGATGGTAGTTGATTTTGCAAAAAGAATGGAAATGGCTGTGGTGAATACCTACTTTAAGAAAAGGGAGGAGCACAGGGTAACATATAAGAGTGGAGGAAGGTGCACACAGGTGGACTACATTCTTTATAGGAGATGCAAGCTAAAAGAAATCAGACTGTAAGGTGGTGGCAGGAGAGAGTGTCACTAGACAGTATAGGATGGTTGTTTGTAGGATGACTTTAGAGGTAAAGAAGAAGAAGAGAGTGAGAGCTAAACAAAGGATCAGATGGTGGAAGCTGAAGGAGGAAGACTGTTGTGTGAAATTTAGCGAGCAGGTGAGAGAAGCACTGGTTGGAGGGGAAGCAATTTTGGACAACTGGAAAAGTACTGCAGATGTGGTGAGGGAGACAGCTAGGACAGTACTGGGTATGACATCTGGACAGTGGAAGGAAGACAAGGAGACTTGGTGGTGGAATGAAGAGGTCCAGGAAAGCATAAGGAGAAAGAGGTTGGCAAAAAAGTTTTGGGATAGTCAGAGAGATGAAGAAAGTAGACAGGAGTACAAGGAGATGCGGCGTAAGGCGAGAAGAGAAGTGGCAAAAGCAAAGGAAAAGGCATATTGGGAGCTGTACAAGAAGTTGAATAGTAAGGAAGGAGAAAAGGACTTGTACCGATTGGCCAGACAAAGGGTCAGAACTGGAAAGGATGTGCAGCAGGTTAGGGTGGTAAAAGATCAATCAGTCAATCAGCTTTATTTATATGGCGCCAAATCACAACAAACAGTTGCCCCAAGGCGCTTTATATTGCAAGGCAAGGCCATACAATAATTACGTAAAAACTCCAACAGTCAAAACGACCCCCTGTGAGCAAGCACTTGGCGACAGTGGGAAGGAAAAACTCCCTTTTAACAGGAAGAAACCTCCAGCAGAACCAGGCTCAGGGAGGGGCAGTCTTCTGCTGGGACTGGTTGGGGCTGAGGGAGAGAACCAGGAAAAAGACATGCTGTGGAGGGGAGCAGAGATCGATCACTAATGATTAAATGCAGAGTGGTGCATACAGAGCAAAAAGAGAAAGAAACAGTGCATCATGGGAACCCCCCAGCAGTCTAAGTCTATAGCAGCATAACTAAGGGCTGGTTCAGGGTCACCTGATCCAGCCCTAACTATAAGCTTTAGCAAAAAGGAAAGTTTTAAGCCTAATCTTAAAAGTAGAGAGGGTGTCTGTCTCCCTGATCTGAATTGGGAGCTGGTTCCACAGGAGAGGAGCCTGAAAGCTGAAGGCTCTGCCTCCCATTCTACTCTTACAAGGAGTAGAATGGGAGGCAGAGTGAGGAGTGTGTGACAAGTGAGGAGTGTGTGCTGAGAAGGTGGAGGGAATATTTTGAAGAGTTGATGAATAAAGAAAATGAGCGAGAGAAAAGGCTGGATGATGTGGTGAGAGTAAATCAGGAAGTACAAGAGATTAGCAAGGAAGAAGTGAGGGCTGCTATGAAGAAGATGAAGAGTGGAAAGGCAGCTGGTCCAGATCACATTCCAGTGGAGGCATGGAAATGTCTAGGAGAGATGGCAGTAGAGTTTCTAACCAGATTGTTTAATAAAATCTTGGAAAGTGAGAGCATGCCTGAGGAGTGGAGACGAAGTGTGCTGGTTCCTATTTTCAAGAACAAGGGTGATGTGCAGAGCTGCAGTAACTACAGAGGCATAAAGCTGATCAGCCACAGCATGAAATTATGGGAAAGAGTAGTAGAAGCTAGGCTTAGAAAACAGGTGAAGATCTGTGAGCAGCAACATGGTTTCATGCCGAGAAAGAGCACTAAAGATGCAATGTTTGCTCTGAGAATACTGTTGGAAAAGTACAGAGAAGGACAGAAAGAGTTACATTGTGTGTTTGTGGACTTAGAAAAAGCTTATGATAGGGTGCCAAGAGAAGAGTTGTGGTATTGTATGAGGAAGTCTGGAGTGGCAGAGAAGTATGTTAGGGTAGTGCAGGACATGTACAAGAATAGTGTGACAGCGGTGAGATGCGCAGTCGGAATGACAGACTCATTCAAGGTGGAGGTGGGATTACACCAAGGATCAGCTCTGAGTCCTTTCTTGTTTGCAGTGGTGATGGACAGGTTGACAGATGAGATCAGACAGGAGTCCCCATGGACTATGATGTTTGCAGATAACATTGTGATCTGTAGTGAGAGTAGAGAGCAAGTTGAGTCTAGTCTGGAGAAGTGGAGATATGCTTTGGAGAGAAGGGGAATGAAAGTCAGTAGAAGCAAGACTGAGTACATGTGTTTGAATGAGAGGGAGCCCAGTGGAATAGTGCAGTTACAAGGAGTAGAAGTGGTGAAAGTAGATGAGTTTAAATATTTGGGGTCAACTGTTCAAAGTAATGGAGAGGTGAAGAAGAGAGTGCAGGCAGGGTGGAGTGGGTGGAGAAAGGTGGCAGGAGTGATTTGTGACTGAAGAATATCAGCAAGAGTGAAGGGGAAAGTTTACAAAACAGTAGTGAGACCAGCTATGTTGTATGGTTTAGAGACAGTGGCACTAACAAAAAGACAGGAGGCAGAGCTGGAGGTGGCAGAGCTGAAGATGTTGAGATTCTCTTTGGGAGTGACAAGAATGGACAAGATTAGGAATGAACATATCAGAGGGACAACTCAGGTGGGACGGTTTGGAGACAAAGTCAGAGAGGCGAGATTGAGATGGTTTGGACATGTGCAGAGGAGGGACCCAGGGTATATAGGGAGAAGGATGCTGAGGATGGAACCACCAGGCAGGAGGAGAAGAGGGAGACCAAAGAGGAGGTTCATGGATGTGCTGAGAGAGGACATGCAGGTGGTTGGTGTGACAGAGGAAGATACAGAGGACAGGGTGAGATGGAAACGATTGATCTGCTGTGGCGACCCCTAACGGGAACAGCCGAAAGACAAAGAAGAAGATTGTAAAGGAGTACAAACATATCTAATTGGAAAAAATAACAGTAAACAATGCCCAAAGGAGAAAAAGATTTAGCTTATTTGGCGTCAAAAGATCAAAATGATTCCAGACTGGGGAAACGTCTTTGAACGTGCCATGAAGTCAGTGGAACAAGGTGAGGGCAAGCAAAAATCCACCAGCAAAACTCCATCCAACAAATCTACAACATGTCGATACAGTTTCCTTATAAATAGTTTTGCACGGCGCAGCCGAATGACACAGTTCCTGTATTGGTCACGATTTTTTTTTTCTTAAAGCGATACACGCACCAATACGGGGTTTCACTCTTGTGTGCTCGGCACAGTGCTGATGCACCAGTGTTGTTCATCCCATCACTAGTGAGAAGCTACATCTCCCCCTTGATGGGACGCCAGTCCAAGTAGGTTGTTGGTCACTGTTGCGTTAAACCCTGGTCTATGTATTGGTAGTTCAGCTCCCGTCCACCAGAGCCACTTGCTCTGTAATGTCGGTAAAAGTTGAGTGAAGTTGTTTGATGTTCATGAGGCCTTTAGCTGGAAGACTTTTTAAATTTGGTTTATCTACACTTATTTGCTGAGTTTTCAAGATCCAAGAACAATCCCTTCCTGTTAAGGGGCAAAACATCCCAACAGGAGTGGGAGAAAATATAACGTGGGCAGAAGTCACAGGCAGTAACTCCTTCTCCTGTTTCATTAAGGAAACACAAAGCACAGAACAAAGTCAGAACTGGTTCATATCCACGACTTGAGATCTCAGAAAACAGGTCAGGATTAGCGAATGTTTGGAATAAGGCCACACCCTTCCTATATTGGCCATAAGATTTTAATTAAAGTTTGTATCTTAAAAACTGCAGAAGACACGCGAATGCTGAGCTCAGACACAGGAGAGATTCGGTCAAAAGGTTTTACTGGGTTAACAAGACAAGACCACAGTGATACAAAGCAAAAGACAACGTCACAATAATACATAACAAAACCCACAACAATACATAACAAAACCCACAATCCTGACAGAGTGACATTTGATGTTTCAGGTGCAGTTCCAGTAAGCTGCCAGATTGTGGCAGTACAACACACAGACAGGAGAGTGATGAGCATCTGTGAACCAGTGGGGGACAGACAATTTTAATGCTTGTATTATGATGTACATAATTTGTGGTGTACCTGGAGTATGTGAAAGAAATCTACCAAATCTTGACCGATGAGGTAAAAATTTCAGTTTTGTGTCTCTAAAATTAGAATTTTGGAGACCAGGGTTCAGTACTGACATCATGATGAATATGAAAGAAATTACAGGGTTGTGAGATCTAGCTCTGGACAGACGGACACAAATATAAGTGGTTTTGATCTCCCGCATATAAACATCTCTCTATGTGACACATAATAAAAAGTAACATTGCTGAAAGTATCTGGATATATTGGTAAAGTTTACAGTTTTCTTCATACGTCTTCAGGTATTACATCAATCTGTGCCAGGGTATCCACGGAGAATCACTGCAGTGTCCAGACGGAGCGACGGTGTGCCGACAGTTGGCAGCAGGGAAAACCCAGACCCTGGGACGCGTCTACACTCAGGAAATGAGCTACAATGGTGCTTATTTCAGTCAGACATTTTATTACGCTCACCTGTTTAGATCCATTAACGACAACACCTACTACAAGGTGTCAGTTTTTATTTAGCCTTTCAGTTATGCACAAAAGCAACCTCCCCAAACCTGAGGCACACAAAGGAAAAAGACAACAAAATCACAATACAAATACAGTTGGTGTGTTGAGGCAAATTATTGATTATACACGGCTGTTGGACATTGATATTTTTACTTGTAATTTTAGTTGTGATTAAATATCAAATTAAATTCTCTCCATTTTAATGATGGTGTTGTAGTTTGGTGTGATTTCCACATGTGGTACCACATCACCTCTGGAATCTCCTCATCAGCTCCCTTTCTCATTTGCCTTTCACATATACAACCCCTGGCAAAAATTATGGAATCACCGGCCTTGGAGGATGTTCATTCAGTTGTTTAATTTTGTAGAAAAAAAGCAGATCACAGACATGATACAAAACTAAAGTCATTTCAAATGGCAACTTTCTGGCTTTAAGAAACACTATAAGAAATCAGGAAAAAAAAATTGTGGCAGTCAGTAACGGTTACTTTTTTAGACCAAGCAGAGGGAAAAAAATATGGAATCACTCAATTCTGAGGAAAAAATTATGGATTCCTTTAAAAAGAAAAGAACGCTCCAACACATCACTAGTATTTTGTTGCACCACCTCTGGCTTTTATAACAGCTTGCAGTCTCTGAGGCATGGACTTAATGAGTGACAAACAGTACTCTTCATCAATCTGGCTCCAACTTTCTCTGATTGCTGTTGCCAGATCAGCTTTGCAGGTTGGAGCCTTGTCATGGACCATTTTCTTCAACTTCCACCAAAGATTTTCAATTGGATTAAGATCCGGACTATTTGCAGGCCATGACATTGACCCTATGTGTCTTTTTGCAAGGAATGTTTTCACAGTTTTTGCTCTATGGTAAGATGCATTATCATCTTGAAAAATGATTTCATCATCCCCAAACATCCTTTCAATTGATAGGATAAGAAAAGTGTCCAAAATATCAACGTAAACTTGTGCATTTATTGATGATGTAATGACAGCCATCTCCCCAGTGCCTTTACCTGACATGCAGCCCCATATCATCAATGACTGTGGAAATTTACATGTTCTCTTCAGGCAGTCATCTTTATAAATCTCATTGGAACGGCACCAAACAAAAGTTCCAGCATCATCACCTTGCCCAATGCAGATTCGAGATTCATCACTGAATATGACTTTCATCCAGTCATCCACAGTCCACGATTGCTTTTCCTTAGCCCATTGTAACCTTGTTTTTTTTCTGTTTACGTGTTAATGATGGCTTTTGTTTAGCTTTTCTGTATGTAAATCCCATTTCCTTTAGGCGGTTTCTTACAGTTCGGTCACAGACGTTGACTCCAGTTTCCTCCCATTCGTTCCTCATTTGTTTTGTTGTGCATTTTCGATTTTTGAGACATATTGCTTTAAGTTTTCTGTCTTGACGCTTTGATGTCTTCCTTGGTCTACCAGTATGTTTGCCTTTAACAACTTTCCCATGTTGTTTGTATTTGGTCCAGAGTTTAGACACAGCTGAATGTGAACAACCAACATCTTTTGCAACATTGCGTGATGATTTACCCTCTTTTAAGAGTTTGATAATCCTCTCCTTTGTTTCAATTGACATCTCTCGTGTTGGAGCCATGATTCATGTCAGCCCACTTGGTGCAACAGCTCTCCAAGGTGTGATCACTCCTTTTTAGATGCAGACTAACGAGCAGATCTGATTTGATGCAGGTGTTAGTTTTGGGGATGAAAATTTACAGGGTGATTCCATAAATTATTCCTCAGAATTGAGTGAGTCCATATTTTTTTCCCTCTGCTTGGTCTAAAAAAGTAACCGTTACTGACTGCCACAATCTTTTTTTCTTGATTTCTTATAGTGTTTCTTAAAGCCAGAAAGTTGCCGTTTGAAATGACTTTAGTTTTGTGTCATGTCTGTGATCTGCTTTTTTTCTACAAAATTAAACAACTGAATGAACATCCTCTGAGGCCGGTGATTCCATAATTTTTGCCAGGGGTTGTAGTACTATAAGCAGGTTTATAACTGTGTATTTTATTGCATTCTTTTTGATGTAATACGAGTAGTCCCTCATTTGTAAATATCTGGATAAGTCCTGATTATTCAGATCATATGTATTTTTTATTATTTTTTTTTAGTTCTTGAAAGCTTTTTATTTTGCCCTTATTAATATTTGTGCATATCACTCTAATTCCTTTTTTTGGTCCAACACTTAAATCTATCATCAAATTTTGTTTATGAATTTGGGGGCTCTCTTTCCCCAATACATGTTTGAATTGGGTCTTTGAATGTAGAAACTTCAGTATCTTTCCATCGTTGTTTTGTTTTCTTCTGTTCTGATGGTTGGCAAATCTCAAAAATGTCAGCTTGTCTTCCAGTTAATAAGTTAACTCAGACCTGTAATAATATTCATGGTTCCTGGTGAACAGGACGGATCTGGTTCAAGCGATGGAGTCAGGAATTTTTCTTTCCCAATGATTAACCTTGGAAAGAAGAGGTTTAAGAATCTTAAACTGCGTTTTCTCTGCAGATGGAAAGATCCTCGTGAGATATTCTGCAGGAGATGATGTGTGCGGTAACGGCGTCGGGGCTCAAACCGTGATCCAGCTGAGCTGTGGCTCCACTGTTGGACAGCCGGCGCTCATCAGGTGAGGCAGAGCGCAGGGGCGCCGCTTCAAACCCATGACCAAACACGACTAACGCCGACAGGTTGACCTTCAGCTGAATCTTAAGTTTGTTTGTGTTTGAATTATGTCACTCTGACCCATCAAGCTGACAGCTTTAGGGGCGGAGCTTCACATTCCTCAGCTGCGCTCATTGACTGTGAGCGTGACATCGAGCGTCACACAGTTAAAGTTTGGTTGCTCGCTGATGTTATTCACAGTCATGACTCGATCGCATCCTCGTACCCGTATTCAAATCCAACGTCAGACTTTCCACAGATTTGCACAGTGGGGTCCATACGTATTTGGACAGTGACACAGTGTCTGTGATTGTGGAGTTGAAATAAACCAGATGTTTGCAATCTGCAGTGATTTTGTGTGTGTGTTGCCCGTGTGAGCAGTGTTGACAAGGCATTGTGCACATTCACGATTGGCTGGGAGACTCGTGCAGCCTGTGCGGTGAAGCAGCAGGAGGTCAAGGTGGTCAACGGGACCATCCAGGTTCCTGATACTGGAGTCAGCTTCAGCCTGGGGGCGCTCTACTTTAGGTAACTGTGACGCTCTACTTTAGGTAACTGTGACGCTCTACTTCAGGTAACTCTGACACTCTACTTCAGCTAGCACCGATGCTCTACTTCAGGTAACTCTGATGCTCTACTTCAGGTAACTCTGATGCTCTACTTCAGGTAACTCTGATGCTCTACTTCAGGTAGCGCTGACGCTCTACTTCAGGTAACTCTGATGCTCTACTTCTGGTAGCGCCGACGCTCTACTTCAAGTAACTCCGACGCTCTACTTTAGGTAACTCCGACGCTCTACTTTAGGTAACTCTGACGCTCTACTTTAGGTAGCGCCGATGCTCTACTTCAGGTAACTCCGACGCTCTACTTCAGGTAACTCCGACGCTCTACTTTAGGTAACTCCGACACTCTACTTCAGGTAGCGCCGACGCTCTACTTCAGGTAACTCCAACGCTCTACTTTAGGTAACTCTGGCGCTCTACTTCAGGTAGCGCCGACGCTCTACTTCAGGTTGTGCCAACGCTCCTTCACACTGTGGACGTTGATGGACTGAACAGAATTTTAGCGTATTGGAATAAAAGTAAAAAATTTTCAAATTCTGGTACTAAACAGATACAAACTGCTCAGCTGTTTAATGTTTGTGCCTATTTTGTAAAAAATTAACAACCTTACAATTAATTAGCTATTTAATTAATTATTAATTATTTAAAAAAATGTTTTGCATATTGCTTACACAGTATACATAGCAAATGAGTAATAAGAATAAAGTAACATGAAGATAATAATTACCCACCGTAAGTGGTGTAGGCAGCCAAAACCAGAAAAGTCTTGTTCTCAAAACCTCAGTTGACCTTGATGTGACTCGACCCGCCACTTTTGGTTTTCCATTGGCAAGACCAGGTACCTGGTAGACGGGTTGCTTATGCTACTATTCATAGGTTTGAAAAAAAAATACTGGAGGTTTAGTAAACAACACATTTTTAAAAAGTTTAAGAAATGAGGAATCCCCAAAACAATGTTGGATTTTTTTTTTTTTTTTTTTTTTTTTAGTTATTATGGCAGCCATCTTGGATTTCCAACATTGGTGGCCTTTGGAAATATTCAGGCTCCTGTTTGATAAATTATACATTTTTAGAAAGCTTGTGGAATGAGGAATTCCATTTTTTTTTTTTTCAAAGGATGTTATGGTGGCCAGCTTGGATTTCTAAAAATCTAAACTTTCAAAAACTAAAATAAATAAATAGTCATTACAAACTACTGAAGCTGATGAATAGTAATAGAGTGCGCTGCCATTTTGGATTTCTACTGCACGTAGCTGATGTCAGTGACTTATAGGACAAAGGAACCTGATCCTTGTTGGTGTCTTTTCTTTACTAATCATGTCCAGATTTTTGTAACAGTATATTAAAAAAACAAACATGTATTCAGTCCTCCTTGGAATTTGTAATAAAGGTTATGAACCCTTTTAACTAAAAATACTGCTGTCATTTAACTGTTCACCATGAAGTTGAGCCACAAATAAATAGAAGTCAAGAAAATCAAAAGTTAATTTCTGAAGGTCACCAATTTTGCAAATTCAAGATGGTGGCCATAACAGCCTTTAAAAAAGAAATGGAAACATTATGTTTTGGATTCCTCGTTTCATAAACTTTCTAAAAATGTATAGTTTACCAAAATCTCCAAAATAATTAACCAAGATTACATAAGGAACCTGTTCCAAGCGAGCCAAGGCGATACCGGAAGATGGTGTGGAATCACAGCAGGTTACTGATTGGTCAGAAAGACTTCAAGGTAATTTCATGCTGCATTGCTGTGATGAGTTATAAATACTACGGTTGGCAAAGGAAGCACCTTGTACCTAATGCAGGTACCTTGTACCTTCGCTACACTCAGCATACCGGCACATAGGGCTCAACCCACTCAGCCGTATAAGGCGACACCAACCTTTCAGTATCTTGTGGGTCAATAACAGAACTTTGAAATCCTCTCACACGCGGGGAGCAGAAGAGACGCTAACACTGAAGTAATACCATCAAACGTTTTGAGTTTCAGTTAAATTTTCAAGCAGCCGTATTCTGAGTCATCTGCAGTAATTCTGTATTTTTATATGGCAAATGAATATGCAGATTCAAAGACAACATTGAATCACGCAGTCACATAGAGACGATGTTCCTTCATTGTAAAATTATCCAGCAGGGTATCTTTGTCTTCTGAGTTCAAATTTGGAAAATTTGAAGACATACAGCTTTTCACTACAGCCAGACAAACCTTGAATTTTACAGTATGAGAGATTCATGTACATCAGCAGGTCATCGGCATACCTGTGAAAGTTAATCCCACGGTGAAGGATCCTGGTCAGACTTTACATGTTCTAAATTTTACACATCAGACTCTCCTTGATCCATATAATGACACATTCCCAACAAATGGGAAATAGTACAGTTGGACCATGTGACCAACCACCACAGAACGTCATGAGGACGAGTTTGCAACGGCTGGCGGGTCTTGTGTTCGGATCCTGACTGAAGGTTCTGAGCTGTGGGGGGATTATAGGCTAATATATGACCCCACTCTGTGTGTTTGTGCCTCCTCTCCTCTTTTCAGCCACCATCAGGCATCTGGAGACATCCGATCCAACGGCGACCGCTACATCTACCACATTCAGCTGTCTGGTATTACGAACAGCTCACTGCCACTCTGTGTTGGTGCCAACATCTGCCAGGTCAAACTCAACGGGGACTACAGGCGCAAGATCGGCTCTTCCAGCAAAGCCAAATACTATGTTAAAGGTAGTTATTTTATGCTAGAGACTTCGAAAACATGATGTTTCCAATACACGTGAACAATTACGTCCTTCAGGAAACACTGCATCACTAGTCACAGTCTGAAGATTAACATTTAAAATTAAATACAAACAAAACAACTACTTCTTCTTTTGTGTCTATCGGCAGATCGCAAACCAGCTTTAGAGGTGCATACCGCCACCTACTGTATCAGAGTGTGTGGAATCATAGGATTAAGTTAATACAATACAGAACATGAAACAAGAAAATTAAAAATTTGCAATAAATATCTTAATGTCATCAGGAAATAACCCAGGTTTGATAGTTTTAGCGTCATCATACTGCACTTTAAAAGACTGAACAAGAGCACTCTGTGAGTGCTGTCCTTTATTTGGGCAACCGGTGTGTAGACCCGAGTTTGATTCCTGGTCACCCTACCTGTCTGTGTCCTTGGACAAAAACAATTTCACCTGCATTGTCCCAGTCCCCCCCACCTGGTCTTTACTGGGAAAGTAACCTGTGATGGACTGGTGTCCCATCTGGGGCGAGTCATAGACTCTTCCATTTCACTCTGCAGAATCCAGCTCTAATTAACCGGAGGGGTCAGCCTCAGGACCTAAATTAGACTTACTTTTAGAGTTCTATAGGATTGTGGTTTCATGTTAAAGATCCTCAAAGTCCCATAATTCTGTTCTGCATTCACAGAATGCCATGTGTCAACAAAATAAGTCTGAAAATGGCTTGTTTTCTGTATTGTGATTTATGTCACAGAGGTCTGTATCTGAACGTGTGCTTGCTGTGTGGGACACGCCCACTGAGATGGTTTGGCATGAGTGTGATGCTTTAACAGTGATGATAAAGAGTAGAGTTTTTTATGGTGGAAACAAACCAGGTCTAATCCGGGTCAGAATCTGGTTGTTGCAGGTTGTTCTAAGATGGTGAATGACTGAGTTACTCTTCCATCAGGCGGGAACCTGGATGTGTTGGTGCCCTCTGAGTCGGTGTGTGGACGGGAGACGACCCAGACGGTGTCGTCCACCATTATGTTCCAGTGTAACCCCACAGTAGGCGTCGGCATCCCCGTGTTCATGCTGGAGACTGACGGTTGTCAGTATCTGTTTATGTGGCACACCAACGCCGTGTGCGGTCTGATGTGAGTAAACGTGTGACACATTTACGTTTGTTTGTTGTTTGTGTTTTTACATCGTACAGTACAGAGTTAATATTTTCACCAGCATGCGGCTCATTTTCTTTTATTGCTTTTTTTATATAAAGACGCCTGAATTGTTAGGTGTGTGTGTCTTTTTTTTTTTTTTTACCAAAATGTAAATTCTCAAATGAATAAACAGTTGAGACCTTGACTCACAGGGCTTCTGTACATTTCCTGCATGAAACCAATAAATCAATAAATGGAATGACTACATGCAAAGCATTTTGTTTGAAAAATCAATACAAACAAACAAAGTCTTTAGATATAAATGAAAGAAATACTGATCTAAAAATGTATTTCAAACCAAAGGTCTTTTCCTTTGCTTTAAACCTCAAGATAAAAGCTGATTGTCAGGACAAAGTTTATCACCACCGTTATCATGGAGGAAGGGTCCCCCCGGATGAGGAGAGGTCCTGTCTTACCTTGATCATAAAACTTTGGGTTCTCCTGGCCTGGAGAAGCTCAGATTCTGACATGAAGCCATTATAATGTCATGTAATTCATAATGACTGGCGTTTACCCGATAAAAGACGAGGGCTTTTCTTTGAAGAACTTTGAATTACAGCTTTGTTTTTTTTCTGCAAAGCAGTGTTGGACCATTGGGGACGTCTCCATACTTATCTGAAGATCTCCAGATGACTTAGGAATTTCTCAACTGAGAGTGGAAAGCAGTCTCTGTCTCCAGTGTTGTTTTTTGTGGTTTAGACAGGATTAATATATTTTATTTAATCAGCGCGAATCGAGGCCATGGCGCTACAAAGCTCAACTTACAGTTGTGAATAAAGTATCTGATATTAAATGCAATACGTAAGTTGTTACTTTTATCAAAAAAATGAGAATGAAACACGTTTTAAAGTGTAGGTCACACAGTACGTAATGTTTTTTGAGTATTTAGGACTAAAATTAAGCAGTTTGAAGTTGATGCTTTTCCAGTGTGGTTACACCGAAAAGATAAATATTCTGACTTTGAACTGCGCGCCACTAAAAACCAGGAACTTCTGAGTGAACCATGACATTGGAGAAGAAGGAGGAAGTGACATCAGCGGGAGAACCATTGTTGTAGCAGCCCCATTTGTTTGGTTAGCAATCGGATGTATTTCTGTGTGTAAGTGCTTCATTTTTGGAGTTACGCCGGCTCCATGTGTTTGCTGCAGGCTTTTATTGATTGATTGATTATTACCGGTTTCAGTTTCCTGAGGATCACGTGCGTCAGAATGAGTGGATTAAACGGACAATGGGTCACCCAGCGGCTCGTCCGTCCTGTCCTCAGCACATCATGAAGACGGCTGTCTTGACACTGTCCCATTGAGGAGAGTCAGACTTCAGCTGGAACCAGAAGTTTGACAGCTGTGGAACAGCGTGTTAAACGCTACTTTTCACAGACTTTGAACACTGCACTTTTTTGCAGCTAATTTATTGATTTTTGCAGGCTGTTGACAGCCCCGTTTCCACCGATTGGTTCAGGTCGGTGCTGCACGGAAACGTTAAGTCTGGCTTGGTTTCCGTTGCCACTGCAGCCAGATCCCTTTTGATTGGCAGGTGGAACACTTATTTTGACGAGCACAGCATTGAGCGCCGTCACGATCATTTTTTTGCTGAAAGTGGAGCAACTTTAACTTTTGACCCCTGTATAAACTGAAATTGACCTTTGTCACCATTTTTGCTGTTTTGGCCCCATAACTCCAGAACATTCCGTCATAGACAGTTCAAACGATACCTTTTTGGAATCAAATAATGTGATATAGTTTTCAACATGATTGGAGCATTTTTAAAGTTTGACCTCTGTGTAATTCTTCATTGACCCCTACCTGGCTACAGCTACCACCCTGGGATGGCTATCATACATTTTTGTGTAGGCCATGATACACTGAGGCTGGATTCTAAGTGTTGTTTTGTCCCCTTAAGTGGTACCGATAAGTTAAAACTTGATGATGGTCATGGACTATAACACCTCGGTCTGATATTTCCCCGTACAAACCTCTCACTTGGTTAATAATCCTTTAATATTTACTCTGTGTGTGAATGGTTTTAATATTTAACAATAGCATGTTTATCACACTTAACGTACAGTACACTAACCGTATTCAAGAAGGAAACAAGATTTATTCTATAAAAAAAAAAAAAAACTCATTTTTCAGATTTTAAATGTATACGTGTTTTCAAGAAAAAAAATCATAACTAAAAAATCTACACTTCCTTAACATTTATTTCTGATGTCAACGTTGGTAAAACAAACTTTTTAATGTTTTTTTATGGGGCTTTATGATTTGATTACAACCAAAGAGCTGGCAAAAAACAGTTTATCACCTCCATCCGCATGCTGAAATCACCTGCATTATTATTACCTCCGCCAAGGAGGTTATGTTTTCGGTCATGTTTGTCTGTCTGTCTGTCTGTCAGCAGGATAACTCAAAGTTTTGAACGGATTTTGATGAAATTTTGTGGAGTGGTTGGAAATGACAAGAGGAAAAAGTGATTAAATTTCAGTGGTGATCCTGATCACGAGCCGGATCCCGATGCTAACGCGTTAGCATGTCTATGGCATTTTCAATGTTAAAAGTTAGCATTAAGCAGTTGCAGCTGTCATCATGTTCGGGTGCATTTGTTTTCAAATTGTAATATTTCTTAAATTTATTTTTGTTTATATATTAATAATCTAATGATTATTATATACAATTTTAGCGAAAGAGACAAAACGAAATAGATCACTGTGCCAAGGAGGGAATCTCTTTAGGGTCAGTGACCCTATGGCCTTGTTTAGAGAAGTGTTTCAAAATGGTAAAAGTCATATATTTGCAGTTTAGTTGAATAATAAATTGATTTTTGTCTCTTATTTGTTTTTGTCTATAAGCACATGCAATATCAATATCAGTGCTCAGATGACAGTAGCTTCTGGGAAAGGTGCAAGTTGCAATAAACTGTGATGCTAAGGATACATGCTATCCAGTCACAGCAGATGAAACTTTTTTTTTACTACTGAGCAAACATCATTGTTAGACTTTTTTAGGTTCAATGATTCCATGGCGTCAGTGACCCCATGGCCTTGGCAGAGGTTTGCACTCTGAGTGCTTCTAGTTATTATTATTATTTTAAATCTAATCAGCATTCTGTGTTCTGAACTCTGCCAATATCATTAGTGTTGTCAGACTGAAAGTTTTCCTCCAAACATTCTTCTCCCTCTTTGTGGTCTAAATAAGGCTCCGAACCATCAGACTGTGTTCCCACAGCTTCTTCACAATCACCTCCAGACTGGAGGAGCTCCACACTAGAAAAACAAATCATCTGAAAACCGCTCGACCTCCACCATGTTTACAGCTGATTTGGGCTTGGATCAGCAGGTCCCGTTCTCCCGATGACGTCACAACAATATGGCTGCGGCTGAGGGCTGAAATAGAGCGCAGGCTTCAGACAGCTGCTGTTTATCCTTCACATGCGCACTTATCACCGACTTTTATTGTTCAGGATTTTTTAAAATAACATTTCATAATTTTTAGTGATTATTTGTGCACATTTTTTGGTGTCACCTACACTTTAAAGTCACTTTCTCTCTTCCTGCAGAGCTGTAGACACCAACTCATATGATCATCACGACTCGGAGGGCGGGGCTTCCACACTTTCTAGGCGGAGCCAGGCTGTGGGGGTGGTGCTTAGCCTCCTATTGGTGGTTCTGACTTTATGTCTGCTGGTGCTTTTGCTGCACAAGCGAGAAAGGAGGTGAGGCCTCAAAACATCTCCACAAGTTCCAGCACGCTGACAGATGGGAGTCTTGATTTGGGGGAAAAATGCCCACCTGTGCACATTAAAATTTTTATGCTTTAATGTTTGAAATGTTGTGTGTCTTTGTTCTCCATCCAGGGAGCAGGTGATCCAGAAAGTGGCTGGATGCTGCAAGAGAGGACACCAGGTCTCCTATAAATATTCTAAGGTATGAGGGAATAATTTTGCAGGCAAAGTTTGACTCTGACCACATTTTATGCAAAGTACATGGTTTTTGTAAATTTTGCATTTTCATGGTAGCGCATCTGATCTGATGTGACAGTTAGCTGTAGCGCCTCTGTATCCTTTGATCCAAAGCCTGAACTTCACAGAATCAGAGTTTCTAGCAGCTGACAGAAAGCCTTTTTATAATTTCAAGAAAATGAGTTTGGGTTCAGGTTCAACAGCGATGATAAAGCAGCACATTAATTTACAAATTTTTACAGATTTTAACAGATTTTAAAGTTACACATTTTTAAAAATGTTTTTCATGAACACGACAACCCGGATCCTTGGATTATTGATATTATTATTATTATGAGGATGATTATTGATAAATACATAAACTTTAACTGCAGACAAAATTGGAAATAGTGAACAAACTGGATCAAATAAATTCTGCCATTTGGCAGCATCATTGTTGCATGTTTGGCACAAAATAGGCACAGTGTTTGTGTTTATGTACATAGACAGGTGATTGTTGCACCCTGCACTCCACAGCCCCCCACCCCCAAATAAAATTGTGCGCAAATTTGTATTTTCTACACAAAAAAACAAACAAAAACATAAATTTGTGCACAAAATTGTTTTCTTTACAAAAACCCCAACAAAAACATAAAATTGTGCACAAATTTGTGTTTGCTACACACAAAACAACATAACATTTTGTGCGAATTTGTTTTCTACAAAAAAACACGGCAAACATCATGTGACACATATTTTACGCACGCGTCGGCTGCAGCTGTGGCCTGTTGCCATGACTAAACAAAAGCTGATCAGACCACCAGCCTGTCAGTCAAATCCTCTGCCAGTCTCCTGTTAAACTCCGGTGATGGATGTCACGGGGAGACAGTGAGACTGTTCTGCCCGCAGCCTGAGCTGCATTTTCCTGATTTGTCTGATTAGAAAACTTTGTTCTCGGGCTCAGATGCACTTTGTACATTTGTTCTGGTGTCAGAGAAAAAGTGCCAGAGAAAAAGAGCGTGCACATAGATGAAAGAGGAATCAGCGCTCCACTGAAAACAAAAATGACAAAATAGCGCCACCAACCTGATTTAGTCTGATTACAGTACGATGGATTATAACGTGTGATGAAATGTATTTTATGTTATTTTATGAACAGCAGCTCGCTGTTCATAAAATAACCTTTGCTGGACGTACGTTGTCAACATATTTTATTTGCCTGACTGTCACCTAGATGTCTATTGATTTTGTGGTCAAAGGTCAAACTCACTGAGCTGTACTTTGTAAACTCCTTCTGCAGAAAAGTGTCACTTGTCAGTGGTAAGTTTATGAGGGTTTGTCCAGGTGGTGTTCGGACTGTCGCTGTTTTCCCCAAAGTGAGCAGGCTGTTTGTCGTGGCTGTGTTCTCATAGCGACGTATTTTATAAATGTCAACAATTTGGGAAAAGCATTTATCAATTCGTTGAAATTTTTGCGTCACATTTGTGCGACTGTTACATTTAAAAGGTTACGGAACAAATCGTGACTTGCTGAGGGGAAAATGATTCCTCACCACTTCCTTTGATGAACATTCCGGTTTTCCGTTTAGCGTTGATGTGCTGCGAATGTTTGCACGTCGGTTGTGGTGCACAGCACTGGTGTGCGGCTCCTTCTCTGGTCGGATGTTGATTCAACGTCTGTTCATTTCCAGGTGAGCATGAACGAGGAGGGCGAGGAGGAGATGGAGTGGCTGATGGAGGAGCTTGAAGCTCCCCTCACATCCTCTCTGCCTTCCTCTCATCGGGGCCAGAGTAACCACGGTAACGGGCACATCACCACCAAGCCGGTGAACACCGACGGCCTGCGCTCCTTCTCGCTGGATGAGCAGGAAGAGGACAGCGAGGACGAGGTGCTGAGCGTCCCGGGAGTCCGCGTGGTCAAACCGTCTCGTCTCTCCAGGCCCGCGGCGCCGGCCCACAGCAGCGCTTTCCTCCAGGTCAGTCTCATCTGCCATTCAGACCTGCGTGTTCCCCGTCCACAGCTCTAACGTCCAGGTTTGTTTGTTTGTTTTTTTTAGGAGGAGAGCGACGAGGACCTGGTCGGCCTCCTGGACGAGTTGGACAAACAGAGGAAGAGCGGCAAACTGGGCCCACCGGGACGTAACCACACGAGCAACCAGGCAGCGGGTGGGAAACGGGACGAGGATGACAGTGACGAGGACCTCCTCAGGGGGTGACCTCACTTCCTGTTTTCCATTCCTTCCATCTTGTTTGGACTATTGTCTCTCTGAATGTCTGTATCGAGAATGAAATGACGAAAGCAGAAAACCGTCCATGGTTTTTGGATTTTTTTTTTTTTTTTTTTTGGACTGCACCTTCTCAGACTCTCTCCACTCTGCAGACTGTTCTCAAACTCTAGCTGTCGGCTCGGTCGCAGTTTATTTATTGATCGGTGACAATTTAAAGTGTTTGTTGGGCCAAGTCCTCCTCGTCTTCTTTTGTCCTGAGTTAATTCTCAGCCGGGATTTTTAAATGTTTGTTATTTAAAGCAGCACTCCTCTGGATTTGTGTTTGTTTCGGTTTAGAGGGTCGAGAGCAAACGTCCTTCAGATAATCCTGTTCTCTGCAGCTCTTCTGCAAGACACCCCAGCACATAGTCATAGCCCGGTTCAGTATGTGCTGCATTAGTTGCGTTATTGGCAGGTGTCGGCTCCGTCTATAACCTGGATCAGAGATGAGCAGATGAAATAAATGACCAGATTTTACGGCGTAAGTCGCACGTTTTTCTTCTCTGTTATCGGTTATTTGATTTGGAATTTTTCTGCTTTGTTGTAGTTTATTTTTTATTTTTGCCATTTATTTTTTTGTTACTGGAGTTAATTTTGTTGGGAGAGTTATTACTATTATTATTCATAATAATGATAATAACAAATAAGTGATATGTATATTTTTTCTCATTATATAAGTCGCAGTGGAGTATCAGTCACAGGACGCCAAAAACTAGTAAAAAACAAAACAAAAACTGACTTGTACGCTGAAAAATACGGTACTCTGCACCTGCAGATTTATAGAAAGCAGTTTGAGCATTGTAGAAGAATTGGTGTCCAGTTTTTGTCTTGTGAATTCTGAAAGGGTAAATTTCAGCCATTTTGAAATAAATGAATGAAACGTGAAGCTTTTTTACATTTTAATTTCACTTGCTTGTTGTTGCGTTTGATTTTGATTGTGCGTTTTAGAAGAAGTGACGCTGAAAATTAGTTTCAGAAAACAACTTTTTCTCGCTACATCGGCTCGTTTCTTGATGACACTCACCAGGACGAGTTTCGGGATATTGTTGCATTTAACGGAAAGAGTTTGTCTGCTTTGTTAGTTTTTATTTGAACACGTTTTGGCTCCTTGACACTGTTCGGTTTCAGACTCGGCTGGGTTTCAGGATTATGTTGGGTTGTGTCATTTCTAAAAGGATTGAAGGCACTCGTTAGTCCGCCGTGTTTTTCACTGGATCTTTCTTTCCGCTTGAGGAGGAAGCTGGTTGACTTCCTGGTGTTCAGGAATGGCGGCAGTGAATGTGGCCTCGTTTTGATCCATGTACATAGACTATAATCTGGAGATCTTGTTTGTCGTTGTCGTCACCAGTAACTTGCTAAAGCTTGGTGTTCATGCTTCTCTGAAGGTTTTGCGCGCTGCTGACTTTGTGTCTTTGTTCTGCATCGTGAACAAAATGGCCATTACTGCAAATGGACGCTGGAGAACAGAGAGCGTCCGCTGGAATCAGATCGGAAATGATTGTGTCGGGTTTACGGTTAGGGATGGGAATCAAAAACCAGTTTTTCAATCCATCATAGACCTCGTATGTATTTTTCTGACCGTTCCTCGTGGAAAAAACTCAGACGCTGTGATGCCACGTCAACGAATCCAACTAATAAGCAAAATCAATAATGGCATCCAGAGCAATTCCCATCCCTGTTTACGATGAGTTGCTTTTGAACTCCGCCCCCTTTTGAAACCATATTTCTACTCCGACAGTAATTTATTGAAGTCGGAGAACTTTTTCTTACAGGCCCAGTATTTAAGAAAGTGTCAAACAGAAGATTTTTAATGTAGAAAAACTATAAAATTTTAGTGTTCAAGTTGTTTATAAAGTGTCAAAAGATCGCAGACGATCGAGTGTTAGCATAAACGATGCCAATGGAGGCGTGGGCGGTTTTTATTCTGCCCCGCCTGTACATTTTTTTTCTGCACAGTAACTAAAGAACGCCTCGTCTGATTGAAACCAGTTCTTAGTGTATTTTGGGGTTTGAGGGAGGATCCCTTTGAAAAGAGGAGTCAGTACACTCTGTACTAATGAAGTGACTGACCATGTACCATCTCTAAAACACCAGTCCTTCATTATAGAAACACGTTTCAGACTTCTTTATCACTTCTACTATAAAGCCAAACACCGACTTAACGTGTGAGCGGGATGTGTTGCTTTGTGTTGCTGGTTAATTTTTACATTTGTTGATGAAGGTTCCTCAAGATGGCAGATGTCTGGACCATCATTTGAAAACAGACAAAATAACTGCTTTTCAAATGACCGTCTAGACTTTTCTTAAACGTTTCTTTCAACATTAAACTGTCTGCGGGGTTACAGAATATTTCAATCTGTCGTCAGATTTGTAATTGATTTGTATCTTCTGGTTATTTGGGTCCTGTTCCTCTTACGAATTTCTTCTCTTTGAAACCGCTGTTTGTTGTGTTTATACTTTCAGACAAGACCGCTGGCGCTCACTGGCATTCCCAATATTATATCACACTGTTAAGGAGTAGAGTTTAAATGCTCAACCCCCTCATCCAGACCCATCCTATGGATATCAGTTATGGGTAAAAGTGGAGTTTGTAACAAAGTGAATAGTTCTGTAATTAACCTTCAAATAATCGCTGGTTCCAAAGGTTGAACAACTGATTCTTAACTGTTGACTTCTGTTCTAGAAAACGCAACATTTTCAGTCCAAGCCACCTAAGTCACAGATGGAACCACTGTGTCGTGTTCAGTTCCACCTTTGGTGGGTATTTCTAGATTTGTACCTGTCCAGGTTTACATTTAAACTCACGTTTCCTCAATTGAAGATCATGTTGCCCAACAAAATTACATCAATTAAAATGTCTACATGATTTCTATATAAAGTTATTTAAAAATATTTACAAAGTACATTTCACATTTTCAGTCAGTCAAAGGTTTACATACACCACGTTGAGGTTTGAATTGAAAAATTCTTGAGAATGATGGAATTCATTTTGAAACCTGAATGACATTCTTTTTTCAGGATTAAGTGGGGAACCTTTGACTTTATTTAAGGACGGACTTAATCTAAAAAATTAAGCCAAAGTGTTCAACTGAATTGAGCACTTGATGGTAACATGGATTTGAGGAAAATATGAGTTTGATGTGGTTTTCAATAAGATGTTTGTATCTGTATGTACTCAAATTTATGCTTTAAAAAAAATTATTATTGAATTCCCAGAACAAATATTGGGCATAGTATAGAGTGTTTACAATTTTAATTTCCACTGATTCCAGTGCAAAGTGGACTCCAGTAGATTAAATATAAACCCTGTTTATCAAACTGTTCGTACAATATTCATGGCTAAAATCTATTATCAGTCAAAAAGGTTCAGGGTATTTCTAAAGTTTTGTACACACTTTCTCAAGAGCTTTTCTAAGACATTTGTACAACTCGGGACAGTAATGTTTAAACTGGAATTTCCAAGTGGACACATCTGTATTTTATATGGATCAGGTTAAAACTCGTCATAATTATCGATCATAACAACAGATTTAGTCATTTGGACATAGAGTCGCTACAGCCTCGTTTTCATAGCTTGAAGAGAATCATATCGGACGTCTCAGTGGCAGTTTTTACACTTTTACAAGAAAGTGTTTCATGATTGAAAACTTGCATACAGATTGTTTAAAATTAGAGCCCAAATGATATGAATTACCAATACAGATATTAAAGTGAATTTTTATATATATATATATATATATATATATATATATATATATATATAATCTTAAAAATGGCAGTGATTCTTAAAATTTTATTATCAAACCTTTATAACAAATAAATGTTACTGGGGTTTGATGTTTTACAGTTTAAACATGAACTTTATTTTAAATGACTATACTTATAACCAACCAACATCACACTATCTTCACTTGGATTGCCAGTCGACATGGTGCATCGCTCAGCATTTGGATAAAATAGACGTCTCGTCTATTTGGCTCCATCTACTCTACCAGTCAAACGTTTGGACGCACTGTCCCATTCAGTTGATTGGGACAGTGTGTCCATATGTCTGACTGGCACTGTAAGTGGTGACATAACAATCACTTGTCTCTTGTTACTGTAAAATCCAAACTTTGATGGGAAAATGAAGGACAGCTGGTTGCTTTGGCTCTGTCTCTTGTAGTTAATGTGACCAAGAGGTGATAGGGTCCCAGCCATGCTTGACAATGATGTCAAAGCATCCTGTGCTGGACAAAGTATGAAATGAGACCATTTCCAACAGCCAAAGTGTTTTTCTGCATTATTTGTTCAGTGAAATATAGACGTTTTCGAACATATTGATACTGATATGTTCATGAAAGGCTAAAATCAGCTGATACTATATTTCATAGCAAACCAATTGGGGCGGTTTGATGGTTGTGTGGATGCGGTGGAGGTGCGGCACCAGTACATCCTTCCAGACTTGACTCGCTATATCAGTTCCTTAAAAATATAGTTGTTTTTTTTTTGTCATTTATTCATCATCCAAAGTGTTTTTAACATATGAAGTCAACTTGGCTACTTTATTGAGCATTTAGCATCGGTGCCAAATCCAAATAAACATCACGGGGTTGAAAACTTTTAAAGGATCATTAAATGTTCTTATTTGAGCATGAGGTGGAAGTATTGTCTGAGAGCATGAAGTCCTGATTGTGAAGTTTCTGTCTGAGGTGGCCTTTGGAACCAGAAAGCAGCTGGTTTAACGTGTGAAGTCCATCACTGCGTCGCGATTGTTTCTGCTGTTTTGAATCTCGTCTTCATGGTACTGATCCGCCTCTTTAATGTATGAACGAGGTTTGTTTTCCGTCTGTGCTGCTGGTGTGATGTCGCGCCGCTGAGTGAACATTACATTGTTGTATTCTGACCAGAAAGACACAAGATGTTTTGGGTGATGATGTGGGGGGACAAATCATAATGTTTTAAGTTGGTGTCATTGAAGTTGCCTGTTTTTCAGCTTTTTGCTTGTTTTCCTATTTAAAAACACCAGAGATGTGAAAAATGATATTGCATTATTTGAATAAATGAGAGATCTGCTGTTTGTCACTGCTGTGGTTTAATTAGACGTCGTCTGGTCCAGGAGCAGGTGGCCGTGGCACCGCATCCACCACATTACAGAACTGTCTTGGGTCATCCAAGCAGATTTACTGTTCAGAGTCAAACTCTTTATGTTTCTTAATAGTTTGCATATAAAAAAAATGCAGCAGTAACTTTATTCACTTTAGATCTAATTTTCTGAAAAGTAACGCTCATTTTCATTTTTTAATTTTTAATTTTAAGCATTGAAACACACACACACACACACACACTGCAGCTGTAACTTCATTTTCTCCGGCTGACTGGTTTCTCCTGGAGAGAAATTCCACTTGCCACATGTTTGATCCTGACTGAGCAGCAGCAGGACAGACTGTCAGACTGTGCACGTGAGCCTGCACATGACACAAAATCAAGCAGGTTTTTCAGCAAGGTCATGTATAGTGTTGTGCAAAGACTTCATGTGCACGTACAGTACTGTAGAAAACCTGCACGTGCACTTACAGTACCCTGTAGGAAAAACTTCATGTGCACGTACAGTACTGTGTAGAAAAACTTCATGTGCACGTACAGTACTGTGTAGAAAAACTGCATGTGCACGTACAGTACTGTGTAGAAAAACTGCATGTGCATGTACAGTACTGTGTAGAAAAACTGCATGTGCTTAAAACTTCTGCGCGGTGCTGCGTGTTTGTCTTAATAAGACACTGACTTTGTTCGTTCTCCGTCTGACTTCTGGGAAAAAGATGACAAACGTGTTTTAATGCTTCACTGTTCTGATGGCAGAGCGCCGACATATGTTGTTGACCTTTGATCTGCCAGCCTCCTTAAAATCCCAGAGGATGCCCCCCAGGCTCAGCGTGCACCCTGCTGGGCCATCTGGCGCTGTGGTTAAAATCATCTAAAGTTCACGTCTCCATCTCACTCAACAGTCACAAAGTAGAACCATGACCACGTTTGATGACATCTTGGAAGAGGCCGGGAAGTTTGGCCGCTGCCAGAAGAGAATCTTTGCCCTGCTGTGTCTGGTGTCCATGCCCTTTGCCGGTGTGTACGTCGGCATCGTGTTCCAGGGTTTCACCCCGGATCACTGGTGTCGGGATCCTGAGGTGGTGAAGCAGAGGGAGGAATGCGGCTGGAGCGTGGCCGAATGGCGCAGCCTGACGGTGCCTCAGGTCAACGTCTCCAGAGAGCTGCTGCACAGGAGCTGTGAGCGGTACGAGGTGGACTGGACCGCCTCCAACCTCAGCTGTGACCCTCAGGGACTCAACCTCAGCAACACACCCACAACATCCTGCAGCCACGGCTGGGAGTACGACTACGAGGGACGGCAGTCCTTCGTTACCGAGGTAAGGTCAGAAGGTCATCGGCCCAGTTTGGCACATTGCAGCACAGACATGATCACATGATGATAACAAACATTTCCTCGCTTTAAAAATCTGAAAAATTCTCTGAAAATTAATTCACATCTTTACACCAAATGTTGACCCCCCCCCCCCCCACCTAAAAAAAAAAAAAAAAAAAACTGAAGGCAAACAGCTGCTGCTGACGACTTTCTTCTTGTTTCCTAAACGAGACATTCACATTATGATGCAGCATCAGTACTCGCCTCCTAACAATTCGACGCTCTGCTCGCCAAGAGTCATGACTGCCAAGCAGAAATTGTGTGTGTTGCCAGATTGGGTGTTTTTGAATTTAATTAGCTTTGTCTGCATTGTTTTCTATGATACACGAGTCTCAGCAAGCAGGACAGTTAAATAGTGTCAGGAAAAAAAAAAGGGTGGTTTTGTGTGTATTGTGTTGGTTTTTGAACAGCTTTTTGGCTGGAAACCAGCTGTGTCTGGCAACACTCACTAACATGCAGTTGTGGGATCTATATGATCTGTGGACACATACCTGCAACATTAAACATTTAACACCTTTTACTGGACTTTCTATGACTGGGAACAATGGCAGAAATGTAAATATAAAAAAAAAAAAATCTTAAAACAATCCAGCAACTGGAAAAAGTCACATGACGGGTGTTGGGTTAGAAAACACTTGCTTTTTGTGTGGGGAAAAAGTGTTTTCTTGGTGTGAGCAGGCGTGTCTCACAATAAATAAATGACTTCTCACTTAATTCCAGCTCTAGAACAAGAACTGCACCCATTACTTGCGTTACTCTCTCGTGTCAGCTCAATAACTCGCTGGAACTGATGAGAAAGACGGATTCTCAACGCTAACCCACACAGAGTACAAGGCAGAGGGAACGTGACCTGGCCCGGAGGAAGCCCGGGGCCTCTGTCTGGAGCCAGGCCTGGACGAGAGCCGTCAGTGAGGTGGCCGGGCTTGTCATAAATCCCAGCCAGACTCAACTTGAAGCAGCAACGTGGACCAAATTGTGGGCTCACCATCCGCAGAGGGAACCGCTGGGGTCAGGTGCACTGTCCCATGGATGGTAGTGGAAGTCGAGGGCCTCAATGGACCAGACCCAGGTGGCAGAAGCTAGCTCGGGGGGGACTCTGACAGCTGTTTCTGCATATACACCGAACAGTAGTTTGGACTGTTGGACCTTCTTGGAGTCCCTGAATGGAGTCCTGTATGGGACTCTGGTGGGGGACTCCATTGTTCTGCTGGGGGACGTCAACGCACACATAGGCACTGACAGAGACACCTGGAGAGGCGTGACTCGGAGGAACGGCCTCCCCAATCTAAACCCAAGCAGTCGCTTGTTGTTGGACTTGTCCATAACAAACACCATGTTTGAACATGAGGATGCTCTCAAGTGTACATGGTACCAGAGCACCCTAGACCAAAGGTTGATGATCGATTTTGTGATCGTATCATCTGATCTGAGGACGCATGTTCTGGACACTTGGCTGAAGAGACGGGCAGAGCTATAAACTGCTCTCCATCTGGTGGTGAGTTGGATCAGAGGGTGAGGAAGGACTTTGGACAGACCTGGTAAGCCCAAACGGATTATGTGGGTGAACTGGGAACGTCTGGAGGAGCCCACTGTCCAACAGATGTTCAACTCACACCTCTGGCGAAGCTTTTCTAGCATCCCTGTGGAGGTTGGGGGCATTGAACCAGAATGGGCAATGTTCTAAGCTTCCACTGCTGAAGCTGCAGCAGGGAGCTGTGGCCTGAAGGTCTTAGGTGCCTCAAGGGGCAGCAACCCTGGAACACCGTGGTGGATGCTGGTGGTCAGGGAAGCTGATGGAGGATCATCAATAATTTCCCTGGTGGGAGTCACTGTTAAACAACTCCGCAGTGTCAAGGCCCCAAGGCTTATTGAGATCTGTCTTCAACATTGCGTTGAGGTCTGGGACAGTGCCTAAGGAGTGGCAATCTTGGGGGGTGGTCCCCATATTTTAAAAAGGGGGACCAGAGAGTTTGTGCCAACTACAGGGGCATCACACTAGGGTTCGGCCGATAGTCAAACCTTTGATTGAGGAGGAACAATACGGGTTCCATCATGGCTGTCGAACAACCTACCAGCTCTTTAGTCCTGCTGCTTCATGTTGAAAGGAGCCAACTGAGGTGGTTCGGGCATCTGGTGAGGATGGCCACTGAGGGCCTCCCTAGGGAGGTGTTTAATGTTTCCCGGGAAAGAGAAGTTTGGGGTCTCCTGCTGGAGATGTTGCCCCCGCGACCTGATCCTGGAAAAGCGGTTGAAGATGAGTGAGTGAGTGTGAGAATCAATAAACAGGTTTTTGTCCTTTTTTCCTTCAATAATGACAGCGTGGCTCCGTCACATTCATGCACGACATCCCGAGAACAAAGCGTCTGCTCCAGTAGTCGTTGCTGCTTCCATAAGGGTTGATTTGATTATCCACAGTAACTGTCTCCCAAAATAGTAAAATGGCAGATTTTGACTTTTTAATTTGTCATCTTAGAAACTTTCACAGTTGTCTGTCACAGTCACAGTTTTTATGTTCGGGAATAAAGATAAGTGTGTGCCTGCTGCTGTGTGTCGGTTCCAGTTCGACCTGGTGTGTTCTGACAGCTGGTTGGTGGATATGTGCCAGGCCACCCTCAACGTGGGCTTCCTGGTTGGCACAATCACGACTGGCTACCTGGCTGACAGGTAAGATCACAATTTCTCAGCGAGAAGAATTCACGTCTCTCAGTTATAGACTCAAAGCTCTGCAGCAAGATTTTATTCAGGATGTTTACAAATGATGCTTCTACCAAATTTGATTTGCCCTCTTTAACTACAAATGTATCTTTGGACGACAACAATGACTTGATATACGTCAACACACTGATGTGAAAAACAACTACTACTAAAGGCATGGGTCCAGCAAAACATGGAGACTCTCCTACTAAAAGTCCTCAAAAATTCACCCTTGTAGATTTTTCGAAATCCAAAATGGCGTCCAAAATGGCTGACATTTAACTCATATTTACATATCTTTACTTCTGGTGAGGCTCAAAATGTATTTTAAAGAGCCTAATGTGTGTATTAACCTACTGACTACCAGGACATATATAAATATATATATATATAGTATATCCTGGCAGAGAGAGATTAAGAGATTAAGGCACGAGAAATGGTTTACAGTGATTTTCTAGAGGTTTCAAGTATTGGAAATGTTGGAAACCTAGATGAAATTATAGCTTAGGAAGTTTATGGAATGCCATTTGAGACATCCTCAACCCTATCCAAAATGCTTTGGTCAGTGATGGTGATGCATAAGTATGAGAATTCACAGCACTGTCCACGACATCTTGATCTAAAATGTTAAAATCTGAATATTATCTTGTGACTTCACATCGAAGACCTCTAGCTAATTATAGCAAAGAGTTTCTCATGATCTAAAACATGTTTCTTGGAGTTTTGTGTGATTTTTCACATTTTTCTGTCTCTATCCTAAAAATTTCAACCTGTTTGTTATTTTACCATTTCTTGAGCTTTTGTTTATGATTGTGATTGATTCTTCTCCAAAGTTTTACCTTTAATGGCTAAGAAGGAGGTTGAATTAACGAATGTTGCAGCGATATGATTGGTTCATTTCTATTCAGGGGACGTCAAACCGTTTGTTCAAGCCTGATTTTGTTTGCATGAGCTGCATTTTCAAAATGATATTTCCAAACACAACAAAAATACGCTGGAAAAAAAAAAGAGAATTGTTGAGCCAACTTAAATTAATTGTTTGAATTGGTAAAATCTAAATGAATGAATTTGTTTGAACTTAAGGTTGTAAGTTAGAGTTGATCTAACTTATTACCTGAAGTTCAAACGACTTAATTCATTCAGCTGTTACCCATTGAAAAAACTTTTTAAGTTGGTTCTTTTTTCAGTGTAAGATAATAAAGTTTACCATATCAAAAATCATGAAAGTGCAACGTTAGCTCACACATTGTAATCAATATTTTAAAAAGAGCAAATATGAACTTTAAGCAGAAACTGTTGCTATGACAGAAACAGCGCTGACAAAAATGTGTTCAGTGAAAATCATTAAATGGCAAAACCAGTACAAAACAATCTGCAAATAATTTATAAACAAAACCATTTAAAAGTGACATATTTACTTCTCACTTTGAAGGACAAATGATGGAAACAAATGGTTAACTTTATTCAGTTTATATTTAAATTTATTTCATAGTGCCAAATCCTAAGTTATGTCAAAGTGCTACGACAAACAAATGAGGTCTCGACGTGAGCCAGTCAGTTAAACTGTTACTGTGTGCATTTGTTTTTTGTCCCCTTTGACTGTTGACAGGAAAACTATGTTATATTTCAAAGGTAACATACAAATAAAAGCTGTAAAAATGATCAACATTTTTACAGCTTTTATGTCCATGATTATGGTTTATGTCTATGATTATGTCTATGGTTATGGACCTATAACATGTCCATGTTATAGGTCCATAACCATATATGTCATGAACCTATATTTTTGCCGTTGCAGAGCTACAAGCTACTGCGTGGCAACTACAATTGTGATGGAGTATAAACTCCTTTCAGGTCTTCACACTGTTCACAAAGTCGTCACTGATTAAAGTTCTTAATATAACGATTGTTGTAAACAGAAGAAAAAATGGGACCAGAGCTGCCAGACAGATGGCGCTGTGGCGCTAGAGTACAGGAGAGTTGCATATTTTAATTGGTCTGAATTTCCTCATATGATCGATCGGAAATCTGGAGTTCTAGGTTTGTGCAGCAGAGACAGTTGTCATTTAGTAGGAAAAGAAGTTAAAGCTGAGTGTCGTCAGCAATGACATAAAAGTCTATGTGTGAGGATGAATGTGACACAGCAGGCAGTGTGTACTGCAAATACACAGTCTGTGGGTGTACAGTACCAGGCCAACGTTTGGACCAGTTTTCCCAGTGAGAAAGTGGGTCCGTTTATGAACAGAGCTACATGAGCTTATTGACATGTCTGTGGGACCAGTGGTTGTGTCACAACCACCAAGCGTGACAAAACGTACCACCCATATTTTAATGGGGTTAATAGGGTTCTAAAAAGTGATAGCTTGCACCATCTGTTATGCTAAGTTATCAGGTTACAGGGTAACATATGTCATACGATCCAGTGGATTTTGACCTTGTTTGACCATTACTGCAGCACAGTCAGAACTTCACTCTGAAGTTATTAATTCGTTCTGAAGTTATTAATTCCAACCGAAATCTGCGCGGCTCTTTGGAGCTGTGCACTTAGTGCACAAAACAGAGGATATTATTATTATCAAATCAAATCAATTTTATTTATATAGCGCCAAATCACAACAAACAGTTGCCCCAAGGCGCTTTATATTGTAAGGCAAGGCCATACAATAATTACAGAAAAACCCCAACGGTCAAGACAACCCCCTGTGAGCAAGCACTTGGCGACAGTGGGAAGGAAAAACTCCCAAAGTAGAGAGGGTGTCTGTCTCCCTGATCCGAATTGGGAGCTGGTTCCAGAGGAGAGGAGCCTGAAAGCTGAAGGCTCTGCCTCCCATTCTACTCTTACAAACCCTAGGAACTACAAGTAAGCCTGCAGTCTGAGAGCGAAGCACTCTATTGGGGTGATATGGTTCTATGAGGTCCCTAAGATAAGATGGGACCTGATTATTCAAAACCTTATAAGTAAGAAGAAGAATTTTAAGAATTTTAAATTCTATTCTGGAATTAACAGGAAGCCAATGAAGAGAAGCCAATATGGGTGAGATATGCTCTCTCCTTCTAGTCCCCGTCAGTACTCTAGCTGCAGCATTTTGAATTAACTGAAGGCTTTTCAAGGAACTTTTAGGACAACCTGATAATAATGAATTACAATAGTCCAGCCTAGAGGAAATAAATGCATGAATTAGTTTTTCAGCATCACTCTGAGACAAGACCTTTCTAATTTTAGAGATATTGCACAAATGCAAAAAAGCAGTCCTGATCAAAAATGACTCCAAGATTTCTCACAGTATTACTGGAGGTCAGGGTAATGCCATCCAGAGTAAGGATCTGGTTAGACACCATGTTTCTAAGATTTGTGGGGCCAAGTACAATAACTTCAGTTTTATCTGAATTTAAAAGCAGGAAATTAGAGGTCATCCATGTCTTTATGTCTGAAAGACATTCCTGCAGTTTAACTAATTGGTGTGTGTCCTCTGTCTTCATGGATAGATAAAGCTGGGTATCATCTGCGTAACAATGAAAATGTAAGCAATGCTTTCTAATAATACTGCCTAAGGGAAACATGTATAAAGTGAATAAAATCGGTCCTAGCACAGAACCTTGTGGAACTCCATATTTAACCTTAGTCCGTGAAGAAGACTCCCCATTTACATGAACAAATTGTAAGGCAGAAGCCATACAATAATTACAGAAAAACCCCAACGGTCAAAACGACCCCCTGTGAGCAAGCACTTGTCGACAGTGGGAAGGAAATTACTAAGGAAGGAGATTACTATTATTATTTCCTTTACCTGATGGACAACTTCAGTTTGCGCATTGAATGTTGCTCACACCGGTGGATTTGCCACTTCTGAAGACCAGTGAAGCAGAGAACCAGCGAATAGCTGGTCAAAACGCTGCTTCGTTGCTTCAAGCTTCAAGCAGACCCGCTGCAGTCTGCAGTCAAGGTAGAGAAATAATAATTTTCTCAATAAACACCCTAAAAAAATAACAGTCACTCCGGTGTTGCGAACCGTCTGCGGTGCATTCAATGTGCTTCGGAAAAAATTGATGCAAGCAGGCAGTGAGCGATGCAACACGATTCAGCCCATCAATTGAATCGATGCACACTGAATGAATCTATGCACTCGCATAGCACACGTTTGTATCTAGACACCGATTCATATTGATTAATCTCCACATGCCTAGACTGTAATCACTCAGGCTGTCTATGGCAGGTTTTTGGGGGATGGGGATGATGGTGGAGGCCTTCAGACATGTGGGAACGGTGGCATGTGTCAGGGAGAGGTTGAAGAGTTCGGTGAGGAGCCCTGCCAGTTGGTCTGCACATGCTTTAATCACTGTCCCTGGGATACCGTCAGGGCCAGCAGCTTTCCTGGGATTCACTGCTCTTAGATTTTTCCTCACCTCATGCTCTTGGAGAGGTGAGGTGCTAGAACCAGGAGGTGGCAGTGACTGCAGGTGTGTGGTGGTGGTCTCGAACCAAAGAAGCTGTTTCGCTCCTCTGCCAAACAGCTTCTTTGCCCTTTGGAGCATTTTCACATTTTGTTACTTATGTAGTCCTTCATTAGCCCCTAACTGGCTTCAGCAGCCACCCTGAGAAGACTATAATACGTTTTCAAGCTGCTGTAGATAGGTAACCAAACATATATCAAACGTTTTGCCACTCTGGGTGGTAGTGACCAACCCACCTGACCCATAGACTATATCTGCTTTCTTGTCAGCTCTTGGAGAAGATCTGTTGGTGGGAATCGTGTTTGTTTGTGTCTCCAGGTTTGGCAGGAAGATGAGCTTTCTGATGGCCAACCTGTTGAATGGCATCACGGGCATCCTAGTGGCTGTATCTCCAAAGTACCCGTATCTGTTGGTCTTCAGAACTCTGTATGGGTTTGGTGTGAAAGGTGGCTGGGTGGTTGGATACGTGTTGAGTAAGAGCATTTAACGTGACACTTTTTATCTCCTTAAAGTGTCATTAAGTGTAAGGTGAATCTGTCTTGTGTTTCAGTCACGGAGCTCGTCGGCGTGGAGTTCAGGCGCACGGTTGGTGTCTTTTACCAGATGTTCTTCAGTGTTGGAATCCTCTTCCTGCCTTTGCTCGCCTATTACATCACCAACTGGCGCTGGCTGCAGGTCGTCATCACCGTCCCCTACATCTGCTTCCTGTCCTACTACTGGTGAGGATCTGCTACACTTTAGTCACAAAATGAACCTGGAGAGTTTAGAAAAGTCTGCCTTGTCTGATTTTTTTTTTTAACCCATAAAATAGTTTAAATGTGTCACCATTGTCCATTTTCGATATTGACCAGGTTTGCTTCATGTTGACGACTAGCTATCATAAGGTACCGAACTGTTATTTCTGTGATATGTCATAAAATCATGGGAAATTTTATTGCTGGTAAAGACTTTTTTTTTTTTTTTTTACGAATTCCATGACAAATTTTGAGTTTTGAGACGTTAGAAACAACATCAAGGCAGCTGTGTTCCCATATGCAAGTTTACAAGTTTGCCTTGGACCATGGTGACAAAGTGCCATAATGATTCTGACAAAGACCCCAATACAAAGAACCACACTGAAGGATGGTAGAAGAAGGTTATTTAATTCTTTGGACCAAAGTCCAGAAGACTAATGCCATCAAGACTGACGCGTGGTGCGCTGTCTGATCATTTTCTGAAAATATGTTCAGCAAATTTTTCTGAAATTTGGCACAGACAGTCTTTAGAGGACTATCTGGTCATTGTAAGTTGGACTTGCTGATTGATCTCCTGTGGCCCCCCAGGCCCCTAAGACGGGCAAAAGATACCATTTTTACAATGTTTGGTTTATTGCAGAAAATCTGTTCAATAACTTTTTCTTTAATCTTGCTTAAAGATTCTTTGGGGTGCTACCAACAAGCCCCCCCCCCCCCCCCCCCCCCCCCCAGGTCAAAATGACATTTTGCACATTTCTCAGTTTATTGCTGAAAAACTACTTTGGAACTTTTTCTATAACTCTGCTTAAAGACTCCTTGAATCATTTTGTATCAACCTACAAAAAGATTTTCATTGACCTTGAATCACTCCAGAGACCCCCATGACCCCCCAGAAGTGTTTAAGGAAAAAAAAACATCACTGTCTGCCAATTTTCTCAAAAATTATTCAATGAAATTTTAAGCAGTTTTGGGCAGACATTCCTTGGGTGACTATTTTGTGATGGTAAGTTGGACTTTATGATTGAATACATACAAATGGATTAATTAACACCATTTTTGCCATATTTGGTCAAAGTTCCTCTCTCTTTGTCCAAACAACTTCAGTTTGTTTGGACCCTATTTATGATCTCACAGTATATACACGTCGGTAGAGTAGCGGCACGTGGAAAACAGGAGAGACAGCCAACGTACGGGCTCGGGTCCAGTACGCAATAATCAGTCCACAGTTCAGTGGTGTGAGGTGAGACAGTGAAGTAATCCAGGCAGAGTTCAGTGACAGTCTGTTTACAGCAAAAGTCTTTCAAGGGATTCAACTGAACGCCTGTCCGACATACAAAAAGGAGTTCAGAACCAGGAGGGTTCACACCACTGAGCCCAGTGGAAGAGATGGAAACCAGTAGTCAATATCTGCAGATCAATAACACTAAAACCAGCAGGCAATAAACCAAAATCACGGGTGAGCAGGGCGGAGCCGGGTCCAATCTGCCAACGAGGAGGCGTTTTGTGGAGCGTTTAAAACACACAGAGGAATTCAACCTGGAAGTGCACAGACATGCAGGCACAGAGGTCAACAACCCAGAGGTCAAAATGAACACCGAGAATTCATCGCCACGGTGGCAGCACGGTGTCTTAGTGGTCAGCACTGTTGCCTTGCAGCAAGAAGGTTGTGAGGTCGATTCCCACCTGTGGCCTTTCTGTGTGGAGTTTAAACTATCCGTAGGTGTGAATATGTTTGTCTGTCTGTGTCCCTGCGACAGACTGGCGTCCTGTCCAGGGTGAACCCGCCTCACACCCTGTGACTGCTGGGATAGGCTCCACCCCCCACGACCCTTAATTGGAGTAAGCTGTTGACAATGAGTGAGTGAGGAACACAGGAATAAAACCTTGATATATGTCTAGATTTCTGATTTTGATTTCTCCAAGTGGGATCTCTGGTCACCTGTGTTTACCAGCTGTGTCCATCGCTGTCTATCTGCTTCAACTTCATGTCTTTTGCGAGCGGGGGCGATACTATCAGTCGTACTTGTAGGTCCACCACATTTCTTCATTTCCATGATACAGACTCTGATCAAATTTGAAGTTTGAGTCTCTGAATCCACCCGTTGCCCCCACATTATTTAGGATGTTGCCACATCATCACATGTATTTTGACCCACATGGGCTAAAATCCTAAATAGTTTCCAGAAGAGAATTTTGATCCTATTGGTTTCCATCAGTGTTGACAGGATCACACCCCTTATGTTCCCTCACAATGCAAATAGAACATCTGATCTGAGGCTTCCTCTGTAACCATTTGGCACAAAGTCATTCCATCAGTACCCAAAAGGATCTTCTAAGCAAACAGAAGAAACTTCTAGGCATTGATTTAGGTCAGTGGTTCCCAGTGCCAGTCCTCAGGTTCCTCCAACCTGCACATTCTTTATCTTCACCTGCTCCACCTCTGTGCTGCCAAATAGACAACTGAAGATCTTAAATACAGTTTAGTAGACATCAAATGGAAACACACAACTGCAAGTACAGTACCTCAAAATACTGGATTGGATGATTACCTCATGGATTTATTTATTTATTTTTTAAATCTCCAGGTTCATCCCAGAATCTCCAAGGTGGCTTCTCTCTCAGAACAAAAAAGCTGCAGCTGTAAAGATCACAGAGGCAATGGCTAAAGAGAACAAGATGACTCTGACCAAGAACATCGAGGTACCTGCTGCCTGAGAAAAACACTCTGTGACTCTCAAATACAGGGACGAGTGTTCAAACACAGTCCAGCTCTAGCAGAACGGTGTTTTCTTTCTGTAGACGCTGACGGATGATAATGCAGACTCCACGACTGCCTCCTTCATGGACCTGATCAGAACTCCCAAAATGAGAAAGCACACGTTGATCCTCAGCTACAACTGGTGAGTTTAAATATGGATGAGCCAACCGACAAATGCACCAGTCCATAAGTATTTGGACAGCGATACACATTTTGTAGTTTTGACTCGATACACAATGGCAGTGGAGGTGAAATGAAACCATCAAGATGTTCTCAAAAGGTCGAATTTCAGCTTTGATTTAAGGGTTTATATATATATATATATATATATATATATATATATATATATATAAACAATCAAGCAGTGAAGTTGCCCATGAAGTCAGGGACACAACTGTAAGCTGATTTTATTTCTCAAATGAATAAACTTTTGCAATTTTGCTGCACATTTAGCGGCTTTTTCACCATCTAGTGGATGATGTGAGCATTTCAGGGCTTCTGGTACATTTCCTACTTGAAACCCAAAATTCAGTTTTAAAAAAGAGGTATTTATATATGTCAGAAATACATGATTTTTTTTGCCACACAGAGCTTTGATCTCCCAAGTTAATGTATAAAAAATTTGATTTTGAAAGTTTTACAGTTGTTGAGTTTTAGGACATGGAAGGTTTTGCTGTATGGAAGGTGGAAGGACGGCAATTTCTCTTGACAAACGCAACTTACAGTTGTGAACAATCACATGAACCATTTGAGAATTATTATTAGTAGACTCCTGCCATTACATACGGGGGTAAGCACCCATCTGATGGGTCTATATTGGACTTACGTCTTTATTTTCAAAAACTACCATTGGACACCAAGATCACCCAAATTGGGCCACGTGGCGGGATTCTGTGCAATTAAGTAAACCAGAATGGCAGCCATTTTTCAGCCATGTTTTTTCCTGTCTTGTAAATTTGAGTGGTCTGTGACAGCCTTCTTTACCATCATCAGTTATTGTCTCAGATTTTGGAAAAGAGTTTAAATACAGTCTGTTTTTTTTTAAAGTCTTGTCCGTGTGTCTCCTCCAGGTTCACCAGCGCGGTGGTCTACCAGGGTTTGATCATGAGGCTCGGCATTCTGGGAGGAAACGTCTACATTGACTTCCTGATCTCTGGCATCGTGGAGTTTCCTGCGGCTCTGCTCATCCTCTTTACCATCGAAAGAATCGGGCGCCGCCTTCCCTTCGCCACTGCTAACATCGTAGCTGGAGTCGCGTGTTTCATTACCGCATTTATTCCTGAAAGTGAGTGTGGGGGCGGGGTTAACGCTTTACACTCTAATGACAAATGAAGGGTGCATAAAGAAAAAGTGATACTAAGCTGTAAATGGATTTTTTAAGACTTGTTATGAGAAAAAAAAAAATCATGTTTTTTGTCGCAGATATGTTCTGGTTCAAAACGGTGGTGGCGTGCATCGGTCGGCTCTGTATCACCATGACCTTTGAGATGGTTGTGTTTGTTAACACAGAACTTTACCCGACCTTTGTGAGGTAAAATATCACATCTGAATGTGTATTACTGCAGTTCTAGCCATTTACCCATTAGCATAACCGCTACAGTTAGCTGACCGCTAGCTCCCTGTTAAGATAAAGATAAACTTTATTGATCTCACAGAGGAGAAATTCACATGTTACGTCAGCTCTTAAAAAACACACAAGATGGGTGCAAGTAGAGGAAAATGTTCATCAAACACCGTGTGCAAGGATAAGCAATAATAATAATACTAGTAACAGTACAAGACATAAGAAATGAGGTAGAAATAGAATATGTATGTACAGTCTCTTTGGGAGTGATGCTCTTTGGGAGTGACAAGAATGGACAAGATTAGGAATGAACATATCAGAGGGACAGCTCAGGTGGGACGGTTTGGAGACAAAGTCAGAGAGGCGAGATTGAGATGGTTTGGACATGTGCAGAGGAGGGACCCAGGGTATATAGGGAGAAGGATGCTGAGGATGAAGCCACCAGGCAGGAGGAGAAGAGGGAGACCAAAGAGGAGGTTCATGGATGTGCTGAGAGAGGACATGCAGGTGGTTGGTGTGACAGAGGAAGATACAGAGGACAGGGTGAGATGGAAACGATTGATCTGCTGTGGCGACCCCTAACGGGAACAGCCGAAAGACAAAGAAGAAGAAGATGTATATATACAGTGAGGAAAATAAGTATTTGAACACCCCGCGGTTTTGCAAGTTCTCCCACTTAGAAATCATGGAGGGGTCTGAAATTTTCATCTTAGGTGCATGTCCACTGTGAGAGACATAATCTAAAAAAAAAAAATCCGGAAATCACAATGTATGATTTTTTTAATAATTTATTTGTATGTTACTGCTGCAAATAAGTATTCGAACACCTACCAGCCAGCAAGAATTCTGTCTCTCACAGAGCTGTTAATTTTTCTTTACTGTTTGAACTTGTTACCTGTATAAAAGACGCCTGTTCACACACTCAATCAATCACACTCCAACCTGTCCACCATAGCCAAGACCAAAGAGCTGTCTAAGAACACCAGGGACAAAACTGTAGACCTGCACAAGGCTGGGATGGACTACAGGACAACAGGCAAGCAGCTTGGTAGAAGACAACAACTGTTATGATTTTTTATTAGAAAGTGGAAGAAACACAAGATGACTGTCAATCTCCCTCGGTCTGGGATTCCATGCAAGATCTCACTTTGTGGGGTAAGGATGATTCTGAGAAAGCTCAGAACTACACAGGAGGACCTGGTCAATGACCTGAAGAGAGCTTGGACCACAGTCACAAAGATTACATTAGTAACACATGATGCTGTCATGGTTTAAAATCCTGCAGGGCAGCAAGGTCCCCCTGCTCAAGCCAGCACATGTCCAGGGCCGTTTGAAGTTCACCAGTGACCATCTGGATGATCCAGAGGAGACATGGGAGAAGGTCATGTGGTCAGATGAGACCAGAATAGAGCTTTTTGGAATCAACTCCACTTACCATGTTTAGAGGATGAGAACAACCCCAAGAAAACCATCCCAACCGTGAAGCATGGGGGTGGAAACATCATACTCTGGGGATGCTCTTCTGCAAAGGGGACAGGACGACTGCACCGTATTGAAGGGAGGATGGATGGAGTCATGTATTGTGAGATTTTGGCAAACAGCCTCCTTCCCTCAGTAAGAGCATTGAAGATGGGTCATGGCTGGGTCTTCAGCATGACAATGACCCCAAACACACAGCCAGGACAACTAAGGAGGGGCTCCGTAAGAAGCATTTCAAGGTCCTGGAGTGGCCTGGCCAGTCTCCAGACCTGAACTCAATAGAAAATCTTTGGAGGGAGCTGAAACTCCAAACCTGAAAGATTTGGAGAAGATCTGTATGGAGGAGTGGACCAAAATCCCTGCTGCAGTGTGTGAAAACCTGGTAAAAAAACTACAGGAAACGTTTGACCTCTGTAAATGCAAACAAAGGCTACTGTACCAAATATTAACATTGATTTTCACAGGTGTTTAAATACTTATTTGCAGCAGTAACATACATTTCCAGATTTTTTTTTTTTTTTTTTTAGATTATGTCTCTCACAGTGGACATGCACCTAAGATGAAAATTTCAGACCCCTCCATGATTTCTAAGTGGGAGAACTTGCAAAATCGCAGGGTGTTCAAATACTTATTTTCCTCACTGTACACGTACACACACACACACACACACACACACGTGCATATGTATATATATGTACACATACATACATACACACATATACATACACACCCACGTACATACCTATATATATATTAGCTTAGCATGTCGCTTAGCATGCTAAGCTACAGGCGCAAACACATATACTGTTAACTTCACTATCTTAACCACACACACATCATCACACAGTCTGCTGAAAAAGTTTTATGCAACTTTTATTGAACATGTTTAAATGTTTTAGGACATCAAATTATAAAGAAAGAAAGAAAAAGAATTCAAGCTTCTAGAAAACTGGTTGAAATGTTTTTGAGTAATTCTGGTGACAAACAAACAAACACAACCTGTCTGACACAGGTAACAACTGATGTCCAAATACTTATGGACCTGACTGTATGTTGAATTTCCGCAAAGTTTGGGCAAATTGAAGCTACAACAAATTTGGCTAATCCTGCCATTCTTTCAGTTAAGGAGATAAAAATGAATTAAATGAGATCAAATTATTTCTGCAGTATATTTACTGTATGTGTAACTCTACGTACTGCGTAATTGTACGTATTCTGTGTGAATTATCCCTTTAAATTTCCAAAGACCACGCAGTAGTTTTTCCGTTTGCAGGAACCTGGGTGTGTCGGTGTGCTCCACTCTGTGCGACGTCGGCGGCATTGTGGCTCCGTTTCTGCTCTACAGGCTGGCCGTCATCTGGCTCGAGCTGCCCCTCATCATCTTCGGTGGGTTTCCCGTCATTCCGACCACAGAACGCTCCAGAATGACACGCCCCCCGACACTCAGTCTAAATACTTGTTGCCAGTTTCTTGCAGTTCTGGAAGATCAAGTGGACGGTTGTGTTTTGTGTTTTTTCATTGAACCTCATTTGCTCCATTTTGGGATAAAAGCTGCTTTTAAACACCTGTTTAATTGTTAACTTGTAACCTTAACAACAACGGCTTCATAGTAATAAAGTCACAGATATCAGTTTTACAAGCTCTGTGGCTCCCTCTTGTGGTACTATTGTCAGCTGGCTTTCTATTCATTGAAGTGACACTTGGAGAAAGTCCACAGGAGTGACTGGTTTCTTCTTTTGGTTTGATGTTTGGGCATCTGTAGGACCAGTTTGATATCCATGAGCCGAGGGGTTGATGGTTTACCTAAATGTCCTTGAGCAAGACGCTGAGCTTCATGTTGACGGTGCACATGGCAGCTCATAACATCAGTGTCTGAATAGGTAACGTGAAAAATCTTTGCTTTTCACAGTCATTCTAACTGTGTGATGCAAACTGATCACGACCAAAAGTGTTTAATGTGCCCACATGTGGTCCTGCCCAGAACCACAGAGTAAGAAGAGCAGCGCTAACAGAAGTTCAGACTGAATTGTGGTTATGTGGTTCATGTAGGATTAAGAAGTGCTTCACAGGCACATCGTGTGCTGATAACTTACAATCTACACTGAGGTCGGTTCTACTGCTGCTAGAACTTGCTGCTAACTTCCAGGAACTACTGGGAGGCTCCATGATCTGCCAAAATAAAAGCCCATTTAAGTGAACAGAGATGATCCGTCCTATAACTAGGAGGTAGTTTATCTTTAATTTCCACAGTCAAAACAACCATGTCAGTCTAATGGAGAGGAGAGTCCCCTTTGACTGATTCCTCTGACTTGGTCTCATGAGAGAATCTGGTGTTTGAATACCACCAGAAGTCCTAAAGACATATCAGTCATCTTCCAACATAACGATGACGGTGTGAATAGCAATGCTGTCCACACTTTGAAATCTGGTAATTCGTAGGAAAGTTTATCCTGTGGGAGGGACAAAATAAGATGTTTGTTGAGGTGCAGATGTTTCAGACAGACGGCAGCGAGCGAGACCCTCAGACGTGTGACAGACGGCAACTCTGCCTGCTGCTGTGTGCAGGATTGTTGGCTTTCTTGGCCGGAGGTTTGGTGTTGTTGCTCCCTGAGACCAAAGGCATCCCGTTACCGGACACCATTGATGACATCGAGTTCCCAAACAGGTGAGAATCTTCTCCTATGAATATGTTAAAGACATTCTCATATTCCTCTCAGTGGTAATACTTTAGTTGTATTTTTTATGTGTTTTCAGAGCAAAGGACAGAACTATGCTGCAGAACCAACAGCTGGCCAACCTGCTGGCCAACAGCGACGTAACAACCAACAAAGATCCAGCAGCCGTTTAGGTTTAACTCCTCATGTGACCAAAATAATCCAGATGTTATCGGCCAAAGAAATGCTAAATATAAGTGTTAAACTTTGCCAGATTGCTACCATCTCTAAGACCAATATTTCTTCTGTTGACCATCTAACAAGCTAGCAACCACAGGAAGAAACATGATGCCCAAATTCAGGACAAAATATACAGCATAACGGGAAAGTATCATGTGACTTAAGCAATAGATAGAATGCATGGCTGGGGATGACACCTCAGTCTTTCATCAGTACTGAAAATTAATGATGACTTACTGAAAACACTGCTCCAGAATGTTTCAATAGCTGTTTTGAACATTATTCTATAGTCCGTATCAAAAGCTGTTTGAAGTCCACAGAACATCACCAAGTCATTCGAAAGAACTGCTTCAAAACTTTCCAGTTGTGGTGTTGAAACATATTAAAACACATGAATGAACCAGGATCATGCTGTTTTTGAATTTCATATTTAAAGATTAGAGTCAGCGCAGGGTCTGTACGTGCACAAGTACGTATGTTGTTTGACTTGATATGGAGAGAGATGTTAGTCCTTGATAGGTCCTGGGTTCCACCATTGGCTGGGGAAGTAATCTGTAATGGTCCTGTTTGTGGAAAATCAAAGACTCTCGTGCTATGGACTACAAGGACAAGCACCGACCAGAAGGCACTCAGAGCCTAGACAGGACTTGCAGTGCATCCGGACAGTATTCACAGCCAGGCACCATTCCTAGAGGAACAGACCAAACTGCCCAAACACAGGTGCACCAAGTTTGTAGCATCATATTCAAGAAGACGTGAGGCTGTAATTGCTGCCAAAGGTGCATCAACAAAGTATTGAGCAAAGGGTGTAAAGACTTATGTACATGAGATTTCTTACTTTTTTAATTTTTAATAAATTTGCAAAAATTTCAAAAGAACTTTTTTCATGTTGTCATTATGGGGTGTTGTTAATAGAATTTTTGAGGGGAAAAAAAATTGTTTTTACTCCATTTTGGAATAAGGCTGTGACATAACAAAATGTGGCAACAGTGAAGCGCTGTGAATACTTTCCGGACGTCCTGTATCCATCCTTTGTCCATCTGACTTGCTTGGAGCAGTCAGATGTTGAGACAAATTCTGGCCTGAGTGTCTTCCACGTGATCTGGAAACCTCAGCTGCTTCTTTACATCTGCCTTCAGCTGCCGCTCACGAGTTGAGGCCGGCAGCCCAGCTGAGGCCTGAGGCGGAGGTGAGGTGATGCTTGCTCTGTCGGATTGCGGTGCATGTGGTGCCAGCACCAGGTCAAGCGGCCATCGATACCTCCCCTCTCCAGAGTCCTTCTGGCAGCAGCTCTGGATGTCCTCCACGGAACCTCCTGCCAGGCACAGTGGGCGAGCTGGGGGCCGGACTCAACCCCAGAATGCTGGTTCAACTGTCTTGGCAGGAAGTTACACACCAACTGGTTCGTCTGTAACCAAGTTTCTATTTTTAGCCTTGTTGTTGTTGTGTTGTGTATTTTCTGACGTGCACAGTTTTTAGTTCCAGTATTAAATCTGAGCTGGTTCCATATCATCAAACTTTGGTGTTAAGGTCATCTGGTAAAGTTCTGAACTGTTTTGGTCGACAACAGCTGGAAGAAACTTTTTATTTATGATGTTGAAGAGTGTTGGAGGGTCCGTCCACTCCTCTGCCTGTTGGTTTCTGGTCTTCATCACCTTTCAATAAAACTGTGTTCCTGAGATCTGCCTTCATGTCTGGTTGCTGAGAGACTTTGTGCACATTTTCTTCTGTCAGCTGTGATTGTGAGCCATTTAAATTTTGAACTGGGGGACGTCAAAATTTTAGAATTGTTCTTTTAATCTAACCTGGACTGAAGGTTTTCACTTAAAAATGTCTTTGATGCAGCTTTACTTTGACTCTTGACAATCTGATAACTGGTGACCTTTGGACCTTTGATAGTCAGAAGACGTGAAGCGAGTTTGTGACCTGAAGGTCGACTCCACTGATGTGCCTGATTCAACGTGTAAATCCATCCCATGGTGCACTGGGCCTGAAGCTTATGTAACTATGCTTCAGTCTGTCCCAATGTGTACTCAGCTCTACAAAAACAAACCACAGTCATGAGCCAATTGCAGCCTTACCTCTTTCACAGGCAGCCAATAGCATTCCCAGCCAGGAAACCCCCATCCACCGACCTGGAACATCATATCACACACAGATGTGGTCAGAAATATGTTAAAGCACAGAACGTAGATAATACAAATGTAAAGCATATGCTGACAGTTATTTACACACTTTGAATTTACAGCAATCATCACTTTTACAGCCATGTTTTCTTTACACAAGTCAGGGGATGAATCATGAACATTTCCAAGTTACTTGGCCTCATTTCCATCCGTCATTAAGAAACACAAATGTGCACCATAGTAAAGTATGAAGTTCTCAAAAACTGAATGAGCATGCAAGAAGGAAACTGGTGAGGAAAGCCACCAAGACACCCAGAACAACTCTGGAGGACGAGATACAGGCTTCTGCAGAGGTGACTGCAAGAAGTCTGGAAGAGAGAAGAAAATTTATACAATCCCCCAAAAGGTTCTGCAGATATGGAAAACAAATAAATGGTAAATGGACTGCATTTATATAGCACTTTTCCATCTGCATCAGACGCTCAAAGCGCTTTACAATAATGCCTCACATTCACCCTGATGCAAGGGTGCTGACATACAAGGTGTTCACCTACATACCGGGAGCATTAGGGGATTAAAGACCTTGACCAAGGGCCCTTAGTGATTTTGCAGTCAGGCTGGGATTTGAACCGAGGATCTTATGGTCTCAAGCCCAACGCTTAACCACTAGACATCACCTCCATTTATTTTATGTATATAGCACAAAATCACAATATACAGTAGTGTTCAGAATAATAGTAGTGCTATGTGACTAAAAAGATTAATCCAGGTTTTGAGTATATTTCTTATTATTACGTGGGATGGATCAGTTTGGATATGTGAAAATACTTGAAGAGGTCATGTTGCCTTATGCTGAAGAGGACATGCCCTTGAAATGGGTGTTTCAACAAGACAATGACCCCAAGCACACTAGTAAACCAGCAAAATCTTGGTTCCAAACCAACAAAATTAATGCCTCGCAGATGTGAAGAAATCATGAAAAACTGTGGTTATACAACTAAATACTAGTTTAGTGATTCACAGGATTGATAAAAAAGCAGTTTGAACATAAAAGTTTTGAGTTTGTAGCGTCAACAGCAGATGCTACTATTATTGTGAACACCCCCTTTTCTACTTTTTTTTTTTTTACTAATAGCCCAATTTCATAGCCTTAAGAGTGTGCATATCATGAATGCTTGGTCTTGTTGGATTTGTGAGAATCTACTGAATCTACTGGTACCTTGTTTCCCAGGTAACAATAAGAAATATACTCAAAACCTGGATTAATCTTTTTAGTCACATAGCACTACTATTATTCTGAACACTACTGTAAGTCACCCCAAGGTGCTTCACAAGGGTCGGGTCGAATCTTACCAACCCACAGAGGCAACAGCAGTAAGGAAGAAACGTCAAGTAGACCAGAGTCGTGGGGGTGACCCACTGCTGAGGCCAAACTAACAATAACAATCATCAAACATGCAGAACAAGAACAGAAAATCAAAAAGTCCTTCAGCAGTTGTCATCCAAAAATCTTCCTCAGACAAGTAGCACTGTCAGTCCTCAACCCCCCACGAACACCTGCAGAAGAACCTGTTAATGGCACCTCAGACACAGAAAGAGAGTCCAGCCCTTGAATGATGCAGTTTTTTCTAGACCACTGCTTGAAGAAAGAATCTTCTAAAAACTGGCTTCCAAACTGATTTTAAGACCATCTTCAACCTGAAAAGGTCCAACTAGTCCATCCTTAATATCAGCAGCACATACAAGTGGTTGTGTGTGTCCATCAGTGGTCCAGCCACAGCAATGGCGGCGCCAGGAAATTTTTGTTGGGGGAGCTGAGGGGGGGCTGGGGTAAAAGTTGGAGAGGCTCCACAAAATGTCTTTGAAATGAACAATATACGAGGTCTGTGATGAAAAAAGTGGTCCCTTTTATTTTTTTCAAAAAATAAATGGATTTGATTCATATGTTTTTACGTCAGACAAGCTTGAACCCTCGTGCGCATGCGTGAGTTTTTTCACGCGTGTCGGTGACGTCATTCGCCTGTGGGCAGGCCTTGAGTGAGGAGTGCTCCACCCTGCCATCGGAATCTCTTTGTCTGAATAGCCGCTGCGGACGGCGCGCGTTGCTTTATCAACATTTTTTCTGGACCTGTGAGGGATATCCGAGTGGACACTATTTGAGAAATTAAGCTGGTTTTCGGTGAAACGTTTAACGGCTGATGAGAGATTATGGGGTGTTTCTGTCGGTGTAAGGACTTCCCACAGAGCGGGATGTCGCGCAGCGCTTCCAGGCGCCGTCGTCGGCCTGTTTCGACCTGAAAACATCCTAATTTAAGGCTTAATTCACCCAGGATGTCGTAAGAGAACAGAGAAGATTCAGAAGAGGCCTGCATGAGGACTTTATGCGGACATTCCACTGTTTAAGGACATTTTTTAATGAAAGACGTGTGCGCAAATTCGCTGAGTTGTTTCCGTGACAACTCGGCAAATCTGTGTGCGCCGCGACAGGAAAAACACCTCCGTGTTGAAAACCATTTGTAAAATTCAGGCGGCTTTTGATGGCTTTCAACAAGTGAGTAACTGAGAAATTGTTTAACAGCTTGGGCATGTTCCAACTTGCCCGTTAAGGTTTCCAACAGAGGTTTTTCCTGTCGCGACCCTCCTCGGTCGGGTCCAGCCCGACATGCCACTCTGCCCGCACGTTCTTTCATTACAAAATGTCCGTAAACAATGGAATGTCCGAATAAACTCCTCATGCCGACTTCTTCTGAAAGTTCTCTGTTCTCTGACGACTTACTGGGTCAACAGAGCCTGAAATGTGGAAGTTTTCAACTTGAAACGGCGAGACGCTGCCGCCTCGAAGCGCAGATCGCCGTCAGGCGCCGTGGACCGTCCTTAAAGCGACACTACCAGACCAAAATCTCTCATCAGCCGTTAAAATTTTTACCGAAAACCAGCTGAATTTATCGAATGCTGTCCACTCAGTTGTGCCCTACAGTTTTGAAAAAATTTTGATCAAACAAAGCAACAGTCTCTGAGCCATTCCTAAACAATGAAAAAAACGACGAGAGGGTGGGCGACTCCTCACTCAAAGACTGCCCACAGGCGAATGACGTAACCGACAGGCGTGAAAAAACTCTCGCATGCCCACGAGGGTTCAAGCATGTCTGATGTAATCACACGTGATTCAAATCCATATGGTTTTTGAAAAAAATAATAAGGTCGGATACTTTTATCACAGACCTTGTATAGTACATTGCTTTATAAATACCAAGGTATATGTTTTAGTCACCCGTGCTCCTCTAAAATGTGGTATCAATGCACACACACATCACTTAGAATGATTGCAAGTTCAGTAAACTTGCACATATTTATACAAACTGAATTCACTGAAATGGTGCTCAAGACAATGCATGGAATCAACTTTACACAAATCATTTATATCAAAGATTTATTGCCAATTTAACACTGAGGTTTTGGCCGAACAAATGATATACAGCTTCTGTATATTCTGTGTTAATGCGCAGCCGTGGCCGATGTGCTTGATGAATTCCTGCACAAAAAGTAGTTCCCAGATAATTGTGAGATATTCCTGTGAGATAATAAGTACATCTCATCTAAATCAATTCTAAAATTTACCAGTAATAAAATTATAACGATAAGTGAAGTTTGAAGAGTGGCTGTAATAAATATTTAGGAAACCTAAATTTTTGGAGTATGGAGTTAAATTTGTCTCATTAATACTTGCAAATGCACAGAGAGTGATTTACAAATATCCTTTGATTTGTTCATGTGCTTTGTGATCCACAAACACAAATTTCTGATTTGTAACGTGTGTGGGTTTTTATAAATAAATGTTTATTTGCAAAACTGAAAAATCTGTTTGTGAAGCGTGATTCAGCATTCAGCAGAACACACACATTCATCACTTTGCTCAGTTATGCAATATTGAGACATTCTCAGCGCAAAACTGCAGTTGAGATCCACAAATATCAGTCACTATTCACATTATTGGCAGAATTATTGGGGGGGGGGCTTGGGGGAGCTTAAGCCCCCCTAAGCCCCCCCACTGAGCCACGGGTCTGTCCATCTGTCTTAAGATATTTCTTCAGCCAGTCTTGATGTTTCAGTTTGTGCGTCTTGTTCACTGCTGGCTGTGTTTCAGTCTTCCTGACCTCGGCAGTGTCTCTCTTTGGACTTATGGACTCTCCAGATGGGCTGCAGTTCTAGAACATGGTGCCACTGGTGGATGACTGCTACCTGGTCATGTCAAGTTTAATTCATTCAGATCTTTAGCAGTTTGTGTCATTTCTTCTCTACACATTTCTTGCAATGCTGTTGAGTACTTGCAGTTCATCATCTATTTCCTGAGTGTTTCGTCCCCCGAAAGGCGTTTTACTGTTTTATTTTATTTTTGTTTAGTTTTCAGTGTCTGTTAAAACCTTTTTTGTGCATGTTTTGAGTCCCTCAAATACTGTACATTATCACCTGAGGATGCTTAAACCCAGCATGTCCATTATGTGCTGGGGTGTTTGGCTGGCTTGGTTTTTGTTTTCTGTTTCTCCCACCAGGTGGTATGCATTCAGGACTGAGTGGCTGAGCATTAGGACCTCACCCTGAACACCTGAGGCTTGTTTTCACGTGCAGGTCATCAGGACTCACAGCTGTGGTGTATCTGTCTTGATCAGAGATTGCTGCACTTAAACCTTGAATGCACAGTGTGTAATTGCCAGAGACTGGACCTTGTGAGATCGATGTCAGGAGAACAATCTCACCATCACGGACGCAGAGACCGCTCCAGGTTTGACTCCACAGTCTGTGAAGGAGGATTGGGTGAGGTCTCATGCTCTTCAGCACACTTCCTGAGGTCATTTGGTTTTGGTGACTTTTATGAAGTAATGACAGTGGATTTGGTGTCCCTCACACCTTGTGTTAGTGAACTGTCACGTTATGCTAACTGTCTAATCAGCTTCTGCTGCAGTGGAGACTTGAACTGAGTTGTTCCGTGCCTGCAGGGTCAGAAGCTGATGTATATTTAAGCCGGGAAGTGTTTGCTGATTGGGTGCACCTTTTGAGTTGTGTCTCGCTGGGTGGAGAGTGTTGGACTCGCCTCATATTTTCTTGCTTCACAGACTCGGTTTGTCGCGGCCACCTGGGGGGTGTCGGCGGGGTCCGTGGGTCCGAACTGCTGTGGTTCCGGACCGTTTGTGCTGCTGAGAGCGCGCCGTGTTTTTAGTTGCTTATCACTTCACTCACTTTCATTAAAATGTGTTGTCCTTTGAACCGTGCTCTGCTTATTTTATGCTGGGTCGGTGCTCCGACCGCGTCCGACACATAATGTCCAAATCTCCAAACCTTTTTAGGTTTTATTTTTTTTCTCTTTAATTAAATGAGCAAATTAATTATGGGGAAAAAACACTTCATTGTCTGTGTGTTTTATACACGGTGATTGTGGTTCTGTTACGTCACACTCTGCGGATTACTTAAGTAAACAAGATTACAGCCAAATGTGTTTTGCGCGCAAAGAATTTGTTGCGCAAACTGCCGATTACGCGCGTTGTAGCAGATGAGAAATTCTTGTCGTTTTTGGATCTTAAGTGATTCCAGAATGCTTGTTTTTCACAGAGGAGACAAAAAAGAGCCGAGTGGAGACCGTGCGCGTGTGTTTTAAACTGTTGACAAAAACGGCATCAGAGTGAGCGCTCTGAGCAATACACCATCTGATCGGCTCCTGCTCACACCGGCTCCGGTAAGTGAAATACTTTCGAACCCTGAACCCACCGGGACTCTTTTAACAACATGACAGTGAGTTTTGTGCCTTAGAGTTCTGGTCTGGACACCCAGCTGCTGCTGTCACTCACAATCTCAAATGGAAATATCTCCCCCCCCCATATCTGTTAACATGCAGATTACAGTTCCAGTGATGCTCAAAACTTTGTGAACTCTTGAGCAATTGCAGGCTGTTTTATATTAAAATTTCTGCAATCCCAAATCAAAGTTGGGATGATATATAAAAAGATTATTGTGACTTCTGTTTCACTGCAGCAACATAGTTCATGTTTTGAAATTAATTTAATTTCTTAATTTACATCCATTCCTGCATTTAAGGCCTGAAACATTCCAACTATCATGATTAAATTGCCACTTTTCTGAAGACAATTGAAGGGATGAACACATGAACGGTTCTAAGTTGCTGTATATGTTCAATAACACATTGTGCAAAATATCAGACAGTCTTGTCATTTCACAGTTCATACGTTGTTCTTCTAAAGCCCAAGTCTGCATTCAAGGCACAGAATCTCTTTTTCAGACGTGATTGGGCCACTAACCTACTGATCAGTGCAGCGTTCAAGTGTTCCATTCACTGCCACTCATTTTTTGCAAATGAAGCAATTGTCAAAAGTAATCAGAGCGCTCAGACGCGTTCCAGGGTTTCACCCCAGATCACTGGTGTTTGGATCGTGTGGTGGTGGCCCAGCGGCAGGCGTGTGGATGGAGCCTGGATGATGGTCGCAGGTTGACTGTGCCGCTGGTCAATGTCTCTGGAGAGCTGCTCCACAGCAGCTGTGAACAGTATGAGGTGGACTGGAACACCACCGGACTCACCTGTGACGCTCAGGAACTGGACCTCAGTGCCGTGCCGCTCATCCAGTGCAAGGTGAGATCTCAGAGTGAAGATGTGTGGAGTCCGTTCCATTGGAAAAACAAATCACTAGAACTTGTAGAAAAACTAAGTCATAGTAATATAATAATCGATAATGAAAATTATTTGAATCCATTGTTCCAAAAAAGATTTTTGCACCGGAGGGCAACAACCGTTCTGTGTTCAGGGTTGGATTTGTTTCCCATCTACACACCTGTTTTGGAGCACTGTACTTGTTGCCATGGCTAAACAAAAGCTGATAGGTCCATAGACTTTAAAATTTAAAGCCCTGCCAGAAGGGAATTATGGGAGCTTTATTTTAGTTATACGCAACTATATTGGGATATTTCCAGAGAAAAACAAAAAACTTGTGTAATAAAACTACACAACACCAAGGCACAAGTCCCAAATTAAAAAAAAAAATATCCAGACTGACTTTTTCTGAAGTGTTTCCAACATTGTGGATCAGCAATTCATGTTCATCTGAGTGGATGAGTCAAATAACATCCATTATTATGACTGCGACACTACGGGCGCTCTGATTGGCTGATTACTAGTGGAGAAAAACACACAGATCAAAAGCTTACCAGCTACCATTAGGCCCATCTGTTAGGAGTCTGGTTATATATTAGATTTATTGAGGAATAACACAACAAACCAAGCTGATCCCCGCGCAGCAAAACCAAAACACTTTTGTGAGAAACCTTCTTTTACAGAGTTTATTTTCAAAGGTCTTATGTTCGTCAGCTAAAATATTCTGTGCTTCAGTGGTGATGTTTGTGACATTTTTTAATATGGGTGATTATAGATTAAACCCAGACCAATATATTGGTTAACTAATAATATCGACTGATATGAGCCTTTCACAAACATATCAGTATTGGCATTATTGTTGCAAATATATAATAATTTGTCTGGTTATCTGTAATAAACAAACATTGACTGTTGCAAATGGTGTCATTGGATAGTTTGTACAGTAGAAGGCACTGTTTACAATGCTGTCAACCATTGCTGGGACCCTGTCACCCCTTGGTCACATTGGCTACAAGAGCAGCTGTCAATTATTTTTCAATTAGAGTGGGTATTTTGCAGCAACAAGAGACAAGTGGTGACTATGCCGCCACCTAGGCGCGGCCAAAATAGATAAGTCTATTTTGTGCACATGCTGAGTGATGCAACACGCTGCAGGCCAATCTGAGGGTAGGCATTATGCTGTATGTTGGTTGGGTGCTTGAGCAAAACTGTCCAAGATGACGGAACACACTCCCAGACAACTGCATTTCTGTATATATGTTTGTCACATTTCCTCTTATACGAGGGCTGTCAATAAAGTAACGGTCCTTTTTATTTTTTTCAAAAACTATATGGATTTCATTCATATGTTTTTACGTCAGACATGCTTGAACCCTCGTGCGCATGCGTGAGTTTTTCCATGCCTGTCGGTGACGTCATTCGCCTGTGAGCACTCCTTGTGGGAGGAGTCGTCCAGCCCCTCGTCGGAATTCCTTTGTCTGAGAAGTTGCTGAGAGACTGGCGCGTTGTTTGATCAAAATTTTTTCTAAACCTGTGAGACACATCGAAGTGGACACGGTTCGAAAAATTAAGCTGATTTTCAGTGAAAATTTTAACAGCTGATGAGAGATTTTGAGGTGATTCTGTCGCTTTAAGGACTTTTCACAGTGCGAGACGTCGCGCAGCGCTCTCAGGCGCCGTCGTCAGCCTGTTCAAGCTGAAAACCTCCACATTTCAGGCTCTATTGATCCAGGACGTCGTGAGAGAACAGAGAAGTTTCAGAAGAAGTCGGTTTCAGCATTTTATCCGGATATTCCACTGTTAAAGGAGATTTTTTTAATGAAAGACGTGTGGACGGATCTGCGCGTCGGGACGCAGCCGACGCGGTGCGGCGGCACAGGAAAAACACCTCCGTGTTGATAACCATTTGTAAAATCCAGGCGGCTTTTGATGGCTTTCAGTGGAGTGAGTATATGAGAAATTGTTTAACAGGCAGGACATGTTCCAACTTGTCCTTAAGGCTTTCAACAGAGGTGTTTTTCCTGTGGCGGAGCGTCGCGGCGGCTGCGTCCCGACGCGCGGACCCGTCCGCACGTCTTTCATTAAAAAAATCTCCTTTAACAGTGGAATATCCGGATAAAATGCTGAAACCGACTTCTTCTGAAACTTCTCTGTTCTCTCACGACGTCCTGGATCAATAGAGCCTGAAATGTGGAGGTTTTCAGCTTGAACAGGCTGATGACGCCGCCTGAGAGCGCAGCGCGACGTCTCGCACCGTGAAAAGTCCTTAAAGCGACAGAATCACCTCAAAATCTCTCATCAGCCGTTAAAATTTTCACTGAAAACCAGCTTAATTTTTCGAACCGTGTCCACTTCGATGTGTCTCACAGGTTTAGAAAAAATTTTGATCAAACAACGCGCCAGTCTCTCAGCAACTTCTCAGACAAAGGAATTCCGACGAGGGGCTGGACGACTCCTCCCACAAGGAGTGCTCACAGGCGAATGACGTCACCGACAGGCGTGGAAAAACTCACGCATGCGCACGAGGGTTCAAGCATGTCTGACGTAAAAACATATGAATGAAATCCATATAGTTTTTGAAAAAAATAAAAAGGACCGTAACTTTATTGACAGCCCTCGTATGCTGTAAAAGTTACCGAGAAATCAACACTTTATATTTCAGCAGATATATGTTAAAAAAATAAAATAAAAAATATTATTTGCTCCCTAATATGAGGATCTAACTCCCCCCCACCACCTCTTAAGAAAATCCATCAGTCAGGCTGTATAATAGATATTTTATCACACAATGTTTGATATATAATATAGCGGTTAATTTTCCTCCACACAGATTTGGAGGAAAATGTTTGGTTTTTAATTCATGGACCAAATAACTGGTGTGGCGCAAAAGAATCTCCTCTGTATAGCTAATGATTGTTTTTGCATCTTTGCAGAATTTTTTGTTTTTGTTCAGGATGGTTGGGAATATCTTTATGAAAGCAGAAAGTCTTTTGTCACAGAGGTGAGAAAACAGACACTTTTCTTCTTTTATGCTTCCATGGCTATAAAATATAACATTACCTCTGAACATATTCAGTTATCCGTCAGTGAATCTATTAAACATTCCTGCACATTGTTTTGTCATTTCTGTGGGAGTTCTTGTAACAGGAAGTCACTCTGAGTTGTCCCGTGTAGGCTCACAGTAACGATGTTGAAAGCTGACGCTGTGCGTTCTTCCTCTGGTCATAGTTTGACCTGGTGTGCTCAGACGGCTGGTTAGTGGACATGTTTCAGTCCACTATCAATTTGGGCTTCCTGTTTGGCAGCTTTGTTTTCGGATACCTGGCGAACAGGTGAGTGCTTCTTCACACCACAGTTGCACATTTATTAGCTGTTGCTGTGACTGTGTAGACGAGTCCCACCCTATGTGTCGGGACCCTGCGATGTGATTTGTGGGGCCCCAGAATCAGAGTACAGACAGTATATTATAGATCGTATCATTCACTAGCGTTCCTGTTTCGTCAGGCTGTATTACCACATGTGACCAGTGGAGGCCCTCACTGACTCTGTATACTACACTGGCGTCCCAGGCTCTGGGGTGCCCGACAACAGCTCTGAATTGGGCCAGATACTGGCGTTTCTCTCCTAGCCTGTGATTGGTTGATGGCCAAGACGCTGACGTCAGCGTTGATGAGCCTCACTTTGGTTAAGTTTGGGGGTGTGGCGTGAGCACTGCTCTGCTATTGGTCATTTGGGATAAGGAAATCTCACTCCAAAATTCAGGCCAGTATCCGGCCCAACTCATAGCCGGGCCGGGTGTCGGGCTCGCTCTGGGGTGACAGGCGCCATATTGTTTTCACGAAACCTCCTCTTTAACCAACTCATGGACATTTAAATGTCTGGCTGCGTTCCATGTTGTCAAACCAGCGTCCAGCACACCAAAGGACCGTTTATGAAGGCAAAAACACAACAAATTTTAGTGTTTGCTTTTATAGGCCCCTGATACCCCACATACCCAAATGATCACTCCTAATCGTGTCCAACTGAGTCATTGCTCAAAACATGTCACACCTCTATAATTCTGTCCAGGTGCTCGCCAGCGTATGTGCTCATGTTTGTGTGCAAACACATGTCCTGTGATTTAAAACTCACTCTTATAATCTGCATCACTGTGGTAGACTCACAATGACAATTTCTCTCCTCCCTTCTGTTTGTAGAAAAACTTATGTTTCTTGTGTGTATGAGATGTCATGTCTCATGGATGGTGTCTTCAGCAGGCTTGCTTTACCTGTAGTTCATGTCAAAGGTCATTGTAAGGGAAATATTCAGTGGGACCCCATGTCTTGGGAAATATCCTTTTTATCTTGGATGACTGCTTAATTGGTGTCAAAGGCCAAAGTTTATTTTCTGATGTGGTCGTATGATTCCATACGTTCATGTCCATGGATGTCATGGTAATATTTTGTGCTTTTAATGATGTGTTTGAACTGTTTGTACAGCAAACATCATTAATGACATCATAAGAATTGGGTGCACAAGTTTGAATGTGTTTAGAATCTTGAATCCACACATGACCACAATTATACATACACACCACTCATATTTGGTTCGATGCCCCTTAGCAAGCTGCACCTCAACCAGATGTTTTTGGTTGCGGCCAACAAGCTTTTGGCATAATTCTGGCTGATATTTGGCTGCAGAATTGGTAGAGTTTATTTAAATTTCCTGGCATGGACTCGGCTTTTAAGCGTAATCCACAAATTTTCCATAGAGCTTTGGGAAGGCCACTCCAGAAGTTTAATGTTAGTCTCTTTTATCAAAACCACGACCAGTTTTGATGTGTGTTTGGATCATTGTCCATTTGGACCACCCAACTCTGGCCAAGTTTTAACTGTCTAGCTCAGGGGTGGCTAAGTTCGGTCCTCGAGAGCCACCTTCCTGACACTCTTGGTTGTCTCCCTGCTCCAACACACCTGAATCCAATGAAAGACTCATTAGCTGACTTTTAATGAGTCTTTCATTGGATTCAGGTGTGTTGGAGCAGGGAGACAACCAAGAGTGTCAGGAAGGTGGCTCTCGAGGACCGAACTTGGCCACCCCTGGTCTAGCTGTTGATTTGAGGTGAAGTTGAAGTATTTGGAGGTAGTCCTTCTCCATTATTCCAACAGCCCCAGAACATGATGCTTCTGTGACAGAGGCCAGAATGAGTAGTCAGTAAACCTCACCCCCCAACTGCTAAGGGGACTCTCTGGCCACAGGGCCAGATCCCAGGTTTTTAGCCTTCTGGTTAGAGGATCCGCCTCCCATGCTAGAGATTGTGAGTTCGCATCCCAAAGCAAGCGAGTGGGAGGAGTCAACGTGAAGCAGTGAGTATAAGCCGCTACACTACCAACACCATGCTTGATAGTCGTATCAAGCATGGTGTTGGTAGCGTGCTTAGGTTTGAAAGCCTCACCTTTACTCCCAAACATACCTCTTGTGATTGGGGCCAAATAACTGTCTTTGTTCTCCACAAGACATCTGGCTTGTCCATGTGAGCAGCTGCAAATTTCAGTCTACCTTGAAGGTGTCAATTTTGGAGTTGGGACCGTTTTCTTGGTCGGCACCCTCTCAGTCCACGGTGATGTAAATCTCATTTCACTGTGGACAGTGATGCTGGTTTTCCAGTTCATGGGAGGCCTGAGCCTTGGTGGTTCCTGGGTTGTTTCTGAACCAATTTCCTTTCATTTGAAGGTGACACTTTGGATCTTCTTCCAGACACCACCACAGAGTGGTGACACATCTGACTAACTTGTCCTTGTGTGTAGTTGTTTGAAATGATGATTTGGGATCTGCAGTTATTTTGAAATGGTTCAGGGAGACCTTCACAACTTGTGTAAAGTTACAGTTCTCCTCCATAGATCTTCACTGAGTTCCTTGAACTGTCCCATAGTTCTGAGTATTGGTCAGTCCAGTGAGTGCTGGCAAACATCCTTTTTTTTTTTTTTTATGCTGCACAGAGAAACTACCAGTTTCAGTCAATCATGATCACAAATGAGGAGTTAATAGGCCTTGACCTCATCACGTTGAAAGACACTGTAGAACCTTCAGCTCCACTTATTAAAAGATTGACGTGAATATTTGTATATATTTGAGCTTGTATGTATAATTCTGACCCTGTGCACCCAGCGCTTGTTTTTTTTAAGTCATTCATTATGTTTGCTGTTCATTCCACTCTGACAAAAGAACAGTTCAAAGACATCAATAAAAGCCCAAAATTATCATGATATTCACACCCATGAGTGTATGTAAACGTGTATGGGACTTTCTGTGACTTGTGTGTGGTGTTTTGTTTGTTTTTTTGCTGCAGTTGAGAGCAGTCATTGATCAGTGGTCAAGCATTAGCCAGGGTCAAAGGTCAGATTGGTTTTCTGGAATTTGGATTATGTATGGATGTAACTTTATTCTAATAATAATACATTGCCCTTTATTCTAATTTCAATATATCATATTCTAATCGACTGAAATTTCCACTGACCTTTGGACAGGCAGTTGCCATGATCCTGTCTAGACTTTTTTTTTTATTGCATTTTGGGGTTTGACTGGTTTCTATTTACACTCTGGCACTGAGTAATGTGTCCGTTCAGGTGCACAAACAGTATTTTATATTGTCAATAAGTTGTAGTCATTGTGGAAACGTCGACTTTGCCTGGTAACTGGTTGACTGCTGTTACCTGAGGTGACGCATGTTTTCACTACACTACGGATGTAACTCAACAATTGATCTCTTCTATGCTAATGTCAAAGTTTCTCGTCTGACGACGACAGTGGTGTTACTGATTGAGTGTATTAATTTCTGTTGTGGTGATCCTGTGTGAAAACCATCAAAATGTTCCCATGCGTTGGGTAACGAGAGCAATTAAAGCAGCTCAAGGAAACGTCTGACAGATTTGATCAAATCAGCACATACTGAGTTAAGACGAAGACAGACGAAGATAAAGCTGAGGGCGATAAGGCAAAAATCAAATCATGACTGAATACAAGTGTGAAACAAGAACAGGGAAGACTGTCAAAGTAAAACAGGAAGCGGCGCCAAACAGGCACATTTTTAGAATAAAATCAAATGTCAGTCAAAGTTGGGCTGAAATCACACATTTAAAGAAACCAGAATTAAAAACAGTAAATGGTCATAAGAACCCAGAACAGAGAACACAGACTTAACCAAAACTGGAATTATTTTAAAATAAAGGCAAAACTGAGAACATACCACTGAATACAAAAAAGACACGAACAAACAGCAGGGGACCACAACAGCTGTGTCATGCAGCGTTTTGTCTGTGGGTTTCCCCCCCCCACCGGCAGAAAAGCAGGGCGAGCGCATCAGGAAATGTTTAATCCCAGCGCCTCATCTCAGAACTTTTTTTAATGAAGAGCTGTCTGCGTTTGTCCAGCAGAACACCCTTTATTTTCTTTAAACGATGCTTTGAAGCAAGCTGTGACCACCCCTGCCCCCATCACCCCTTGGTCACATTAGCTGCACGGCACAGATATGAAGGGTCACCTGCCATTCATTTTCAATCAGAGTGGGAGTTTTACAGCACAGACAGGTAGACCCTGTACCACCAGGTGGGTGGAGCCAAAATAGACATGAAATCTGTTTTATGCAAATGCTGAGCAATCCAACACACTGACGGCCAATTCAAGTGAATGCAGCATGACAGTATTAGTGAGCTGTTGGTTATATTTATAGTTATTTATTTAATGAAGTTCCTGTTTAAACTGTAAGAGGCCTCATTTACAGTATGTTTGTCATAAGGTGTTTTCCTAAGGTGTGTATGTATGTGTATATCTGCAGATATGTCAATATCGTAAATACATTTTTTGTTGCACTCAAATATCTGTATCTGCCCGCTCCCCCAAAGAAAAATCCATATCTGTTAGGTTCTAGACTGCAGTGGAACAATATTTAGGTTTTGGACAAATGCACTGCATCTTCAGTTCCTCTATAAGCAGGATGAGGGTCACTAGACCACAGCTGGCGAATCAACTGTTCAGATTTCTCTAACAAATGCTTCTAGCCTCAGTGCCATCACAGCTTACTGTCTCAGCTCCCTACAACAAACAAGAGAAAACCTATATGGTTAGCAAGTAATGACATAGTCAGGATAGATGCTGCTCTCCTTTGTGTGGTGCTATTTTTCCCTTAACGCTGTTTTGTTTTGAATAATCTGATTGTGTCATCATCCAGTTTGTGATCCTCAACAAGTTCTGATTCCTGCACAGAGTTGTTGCACAAAGAATTTTAATTTATATAGCGCCAAATCACAACAGTCGCCCCAAGGCGCTTTATATTGTAAGGCAAAAGCCATACAATAATTACAGAAAAACCCCAATGGTCAAAACGACCCCCTGAGAGCAAGCACTTGGCGACAGTAGGAAGGAAAAACTCCCTTTTAACAGGAAGAAATCTCCAGCAGAACCAAGCTCAGGGAGGGGCAGTCTTCTGCTGGGACTGGTTGGGGCTGAGGGAGAGAACCAGGAAAAAGACATGCTGTGGAGGGGAGCAGAGATCAATCACTAATGATTAAATGCAGAGTGGTGCATACAGAGCAAAAAGAGAAAGAAACACTCAGTGCATCATGGGAACCCCCCAGCAGTCTACGTCTATAGCAGCATAACTAAGGGATGGTTCAGGGTCACCTGATCCAGCCCTAACTATAAGCTTTAGCAAAAAGGAAAGTTTTAAGCCTAATCTTAAAAGTAGAGAGGGTGTGTGTCTCCCTGATCTGAATTGGGAGCTGGTTCCACAGGAGAGGAGCCTGAAAGCTGAAGGCTCTGCCTCCCATTCTACTCTTACAAACCCTAGGAACTACAAGTAAGCCTGCAGTCTGAGAGCGAAGCGCTCTATTGGGGTGATATGGTACTATTATGCTTCACACAAGTAAGGTCTAACCTTACTAACCCCCACAGCAAGAACACAGGTGACAGTGATAAAGAAAAACTCCCTCTGAGGAAGAAACCTCAAGCAGACCAAACTCAAAGGGGCGACTATCTGCTTGGGCCATGATAGACACAAATTACAAAAATACAGGAAATGTTGCCGGTGCACAGGACAGGAGGGTTACAGAAACAGACACCTCACCCATCTCTGGATGGAGCTGCACCTTAAACAGAGAGAAAAAACAGAATCAGGCATCAGAAAGACAAGAAATACAGTATAATTTGTCAGCATTAAACAAGAAAAACAGAAGAAATACTAAGGTGATCACCGGCCACTAGCCCTAAGCTTCAATAAAAGATCCCAAATTTAGATAAAGTTGAGGCCGCGGCCCGTTTACTAATAAAAAGCATAGTAACATACTGTACCAGTATGCTAGTCATATGAAAGGGAAAATAAGTGCGTCTTAAGTCTGGACTTGAAAGTCTCTACAGAATCTGTTTATTGATGCAGGGAGATCATTCCACAGAACAGGGGCATAAGAGAAAGCTCTGTGACCCGCAGACTTCTTATTCACCCTAGGGACACAAAGTAGTCCTGCACCCTGAGAACAGAGCTCAGGCCGGTACATAAGGTTTAATTAGGTCAGCTAGGTAAGGAGGTGCCAGTCCATGAACAACTTTATAGACTAGTAGCAGAACCTTAAAATCTGATCTTACTGGGACAGGAAGCCAGTGAAGACACCAAAATGGGTGTAATGTGGTCAAACTTTGTTTCATGTCAAAAGTCTGGCTGCAGCATTTTGAACCAATTGGAGAGCCCTAATGCTGGACTGCAGTAAATCAGAAAATGGAACATTGCAGTAGTCCAATCTAGAAGAGACAAACGCATGACTCAAGGTCTCAGCATCAGCCATAGACAGGATGGGATGAATCTTCACTATTTCGCAGGTGGAAGAAAGCAGTCCTCATATCTCTAATGTGGAGGTCAAAGGACAACGAAGGATCCAAGGTTCATCACTTTGTCAGTGTGATGTATGACACACGGGCCTAGGATAAGAAAAGATCCATTGCTAATCATGCTAGCATATCAATACAAATGGAACACACAAAACAACAAAAAAGCCATATTGTTATGAGAGGGGCTTGAACTCATTTGGTCCCCATGTGGTGCACAAACACTATCAGAGGTGGGACGAAGTCACCAGCAAATTACTCAAGTCATAATGACCACCAAATGTTTGCAAGCTGACTTGAGACTTGACTTGGGACTTGCAGATTGATGTGGTTGTAACCCACCGGTGATGAAATTATTGAGGAACGGACAACTTACCCATCAAGGTGCCCCAAGAGCCGCCTGCGCCCCCGTGGTGCAATCACTGTATTACTAATAAAAATACGTAGAGGGACCATCGATGTGTTGGGGATTTTCTAGATCCAACATGACTGACTCCCACAGAGCTACAAAATGATCTCCCCAGCTTGAATAAATTAGCTCTATCATTTGATTCACTTGGACCATTTAGTCACATTCAAGAATGTTCACAAGGTATTTTGGCTCCACAAAGGAAGTGGCCCGACAACTGTTATGTCCATAATCCTTACAACTTCCTGCCACGCCCCCAACTCATTAGCATCGTTGGCATTGCTGTAACGTCACGTCTATTTTGAAATCTGCTTTGTGTTTTGCAGGTATGGCAGGAAGCTGAGTTTCCTCTTAGCCAACATCGTGAACGCGATCTCTGGGATCCTGATGGCCGTGGCTCCAAACTACATTTCCCTCCTGGTTTTCAGGACCGTCTTTGGCTTTGGAGTCAAAGGCGGCTGGATGATCGGCTACGTGCTGCGTAATGGAAACTGCTCATGACGTCTGTTTGTGGAACAATCAGAATAATGCAGATTACATCCAAAATATTAAAGAACAAGTTTAACTTTTTACCACCCATGTCATTTTAAAGTTGAACAGGACAAACATTCCAGGAGAGAGAAATCCCGTTTACACTCAAATTAGCAATAATGCTAACAACCTACTTTTAAAGTTGTTGCATCAGTCAGACGATAATTTACAGAGGGTGTAGCTCACAGTTCCTGCATTAACACAAAGACATCACCAGTAATATAGGATGTAAGTGACCATAAAATACAAAACACAAAAGCACTCATAACTACACCATTTAATGTCATTGTCTGGAAAAAACATTTGGAGTTAACAAGATCTCCACTGCAGGTCCTTATTGAGATTCATGTATTTCCTTTTCAGTAACTGTAGGGGAAAAAGTACTACAAACAATTAAGCAAACACAAGTTCCAAAACCTGCAATTCCTTTAACAGCCACTTGAGGCTGGCTCCAAAAAGGAGTCAATCTCCATAGAATCCCATGTTAAAACCTACAATAAACCTGTTTACATCCTGGTACAAAAAATGGATTTGTTCTCTGTAGCAAGTTTCCCCGTTAATGACAACTGTACGGAAGGTGAATATTTATATAACTCATCTCTTAAAGTGGTTTTAAGCCATAAAGTTATGAATAATTAGCAGTGTGACCACTTAGAGTGACAGCCCGTGTGTCGGTAGTCGCTAGCTGCTGTGGACTTGACTGTTTTGTCCTTTCTGAGCATTTTATTGCAAATTCCTGACATAATCTGGCTTGCTGGGTGGTTAATTGTACAAACAGAAAATGTAAGAAGGCTGTGCTCCAACAGTTCCACTGAGTCAACTTTTAGTATTTAATTTGTATTATAGTACTGATAACACTGATTAGCAATTATCTGTAACTTGGTGGCGTTACTTAAATCGATAGTACTTCAGTTATAGAGGTAATCGGCAATCTAATTTTAAATACCCCAAAGAAAGTTATAAGACCCAATGCCTTGTCCACAAAAATATGAATTAATCAGTCAGCAGAATTCAGGTGATTTAGGCTGTTAGCCTTCGCTAGCTTGAGAACTTTGTGATAGCGGTGGGGGGGGAGATCAGTTCTTAGATGCATCGCAATGTGGACATTAAACTCTTCTGAATCATTCACACATGTCAAAAATTGATTTTTTTTATAAATATCAAGTGAGGGGTTGCAACCCGGCGGCTTTCAATGCTCCTTACGGAAACCTGCAATTCTATTTTTATTGGAGTCATTTTTCATTCAGATATGTTTTTATTTCAATACATCTACTGTATGGCTGCCTGTCTTGGGGACACAGCGTGCCCTCTGCATGGGGGACATAGTACGCCGCCTGTCTGTGGGATGCAGCACACTGTCTGCCTGGGGGACGCGGCGCGCCGTCTGCCTGGGGGACGCGGCGCGCCGTCTGCCTGGGGGACGCGGCGCGCCGTCTGCCTGGGGGACGCGGCGCGCCGTCTGCCTGGGGGACGCGGCGCGCCGTCTGCCTGGGGGACGCGGCGCGCCGTCTGCCTGGGGGACGCGGCGCGCCGTCTGCCTGGGGGACGCGGCGCGCCGCCTGCCTGGGGGACGCGGCGCGCCGTCTGCCTGGGGGACGCGGCGCGCCGTCTGCCTGGGGGACGCGGCGCGCCGTCTGCCTGGGGGACGCGGCGCGCCGTCTGCCTGGGGGACGCGGCGCAGCTGCAATATCTGCAGTCTGTAATGAAACAGAAAATCTACCTGTTTTGAATTATATGTGACACACCACAGGACAAAAGGCACCGAGTGACAAATTCTGGGTCCATCTGAACACAGTTTTGACTTTGAAGTCAAAAACAAGAACTAAACTGCCACTTGTTAGCGCCGCTAAAGAAAATCTCAGTGTTTGTCCTCACCCTCTAGCAGCACGTTAAAGGCTCAGCTGATGAAAGCAGACTGATAATTTGTTTCCTAAACAGTGAGAAACAATCTAGTTTTTGTGTGATCACCTAAAACCGTCTCCAAACTCTTCGCCGTGGAGCACTGTGTTGGAGCCCAGAACCCAAGGTGCCATTATTAAAAGGAAAATACACGTGCACAAGATGGAAACAGATGATGCGTGCCATGATTTCTGCAGTTTAAAGTATCAGCATTGCAGCAAAGTTTTGCTACTGTCACAATGTGCATTCTTGTTTTAATCATTCTGATACAAGAACAAAGTGTGTTGGTGCAGCACAGCCAGTGTGCACGCAGCTGTGCATCACGATGAGGTGTTTTACCTTTGTTGGAGTGGTAACAGTCCAAACATCGAGTCAGTCACGTCCGTGAGCCCACTTACAAAGGTGGTTTTAGCGGGGCGCTCGGGGTGATAGCCCCCCTGGGTTTTAGAGTCTGGGAATGCGAGCCACACTGGTGTAAATGTAGTTGAACTGTTAAAGTACCTGAAGTAAATTCATTATGGATGATTACAAATGCTTTTCAAAGTCTCAAGTAGCCAGACATTGTGGGCGGGGCAAACGCTGCATAGAAAACACGATGGATCAAAATGCACCGATTATTTTATAACTGAACAAGAGCACTGCGCTCATAGAGCGCAAACACTAGTTTCCAATTCCACAAATTTTGACCTTGGAAAACATTTTAAAGGTCAAAGTCCTGTTAGAAGTGTCTTTTCATAAGCTAAAATATAATACAAAATATAGATCAAAGGGGCTTTTCAATGTTAAAATCAAATATCTGCAATATGTATCGGATGTGGATCAAACTTTGTCAGGTGATAAAGGGTACCATCCTACATAACTCTCAAATATGAAAGAAATCTGATCTTTTTTTTTTGTCAGTTATGAAATTTTGAAAATTCATTCAATGTTAAAGGATAGGGAATTTTCCATTTTTCCTGGCTTTGACCTATGGTCCATTGTCTTGTAGGTCATGGACCATTGCATGTCCTCCTAAAGAGCCTGTTTAAATCTGCATTTCATTTTAGTGTATGTAAACTTGTGACCCACTGAAAATACAGCAGTGAATAACTGAAATGAATCAATCTTGTAACTATTTTCATATAACTTAATGTGTAAATGAAGTTGACATTCTAAGTGACATAACATCCAAATTGTTTGAAAGTTTTTAGCCAGCGTGTATGTAAACTTATATCCGTAGCCTGTCAGTCTCCCTTTACTCCTTCCTACTCGCCTTGTGTGATTGACACCAGTAATCGTCTTTTCTCTCTTTTGTGTCGCTCTAAGCATCTTTGTTCATGTGAGCCTAGAAGGCTTCCTTTTCACAACCAACCAGGGCAGCATAGACCACGAATAATGAGCTCATCAAAGCCCAACTTGACACTCATCACAACGTCCTCTACAGCCGGCTCTCTATTCCCTGAACTTATTCACCTACCGCCTGGTTTTCTCCACCACTTCATTAAATCTGCAGATTCTCTGCTTTTTCCATTCATTGGAACAACATTCAGAGTTCCTTCACTCACCTTCTCCTTCCTCTGGACTAACCTTCTGAGTCAACCCTGCACATTAAGTAGTCGCCCATCAAGCAAGACCCATGAACCTAAGAGGTTATACCAAAATTAAGTGGATCAAACTCAACATTTATGGTCTTTGGTAAAGATGACACATTCTGGTTACCTTTCAGGTACTAAACCTCTCTGTCTGTAAAGACTTGGGACCAGAACCAAGTTGGTGTAGTTGAAACTTCTCTCCTCTCTCAGTCACAGAAATGGTTGGAACAGAGTACAGACGAACCATGGGCATCTTGTACCAGATGTTCTTCTCTATTGGCATCCTCATCCTCCCACTGTTTGCTTACTTCCTCACTGACTGGCGCTGGCTGCAGCTGGTCATCGGTGCCCCCTACCCCCTGTTTATCATCCATTACTGGTGCGTAACTTTTCATGCGAGTTAATTACAATGACAAGTCATTAATTTGAGAGCAGGAGTTGGGTAACTTGTGTGGTAGAATGGCCAAAGCAGATGGTCATTCATCTGAATGTGGTCTGCTTGACATTTCTTCCTGTTAAAACAAATAAAAAAAAAATTGGCTAACATGGTTCCTTTCCACTGTCGCCAATGTGCTTGCTCATGGGCATTGCTAAGTTTCAACCTCATGCCCTTGGGGGCAACATATGTTATTTGGCATTGTTTAAAAAAAAAAAAAAAAAAAAAAAATTGAATTGCTCAAGTTAGAAACTAGTGACTTGACCCCTACTCACTAGATCAACAAAATGGACTGAGTAATTCATAAGGCTCAGGGTGGTGGGACCAACAGACTGAAACTCCTTTGTCCCTCAATCATCAGACTGTGCAACTCCTCACTCAGGGGGAGGAGGAGTAACAGGAGGACAGGAAGGAGAGGAGCAGTAGAAACCAGTATGTCTGGTATTTATATTGTGTATGTACATTTTGCAAATTGTTTATAGTTCTACTTTTGATACTGTGTGCTTCTTACCCTGTATGCTGCTATACAATGCTGCTGGAACCTCAATTTCCAAGGGATTAACAAAGTTCTAATCTAATTCGTGATGCTCATGTTTCCTTTAGCGAGTTAGTTTTTCAGCTAACTTTGAAAACCCATTAATGAACCAGTTAGTTTCCAATAAATATAGTTATAGTCAACTATGAGAGCCAACCCTCAACTTTGTTATGAGGGTTGGCTCTCACTGCGGTATTGTATCACTTCCTGTTCCGGAGCACAGCGGTGTTTTTCTGTATCTGTTAGCTGTTTAATCTGTACAGTTAGATTGCTCTAGATAACGATTTGTTTCCCAGTGTAATCTTTACGTGCCTTAACTAAAGCACTCCTTCTGCTGAATCACCTCTAAATTATTTACACGTTATTCACTTTGCGTGTTTTTAGGAATCCGCTAGCTTAGCGCAGCTACTAGCTCTTAGCCGATTTAGCATGGCGGCTTCTCCTGTCTCTCCCGCACTTTTCTGCTCTGGGTGTGAAATGTTTAGTTATTCCTCGGCCTCCTTTAGCAGTAACGGTACTTGTAATAAGTGTAGCTTTGGAGGCCAGGCTGGGCGAATTGGAGACTCGGCTCCGCACCGTGGAAAATTCTACAGCTAGCCAGGCCCCTGTAGTCGGTGCGGACCAAGGTAGCTTAGCCGCCGTTAGTTTCCCTCTGGCAGATCCCGAGCAGCCGGGAAAGCAGGCCGACTGGGTGACTGTGAGGAGGAAGCGTAGTTCTAAACAGAAGCCCCGTGTACACCGCCAACCCGTTCACATTTCTAACCGTTTTTCCCCACTCGGCGACACACCCGCCGAGGATCAAACTCTGGTTATTGGCGACTCTGTTTTGAGAAATGTGAAGTTGCGACACCAGCAACCATAGTCAATTGTCTTCCGGGGGCCAGAGCAGGCGACATTGAAGGAAATTTGAAACTGCTGGCTAAGGCTAAGCGTAAATTTGGTAAGATTGTAATTCACGTCGGCAGTAATGACACCCGGTTACGCCAATCGGAGGTCACTAAAATTAACATTAAATCGGTGTGTAACTTTGCAAAAACAATGTCGGACTCTGTAGTTTTCTCTGGGCCCCTCCCCAATCGGACCGGGAGTGACATGTTTAGCCGCATGTTCTCCTTGAATTGCTGGCTGTCTGAGTGGTGTCCAAAAAATGAGGTGGGCTTCATAGATAATTGGCAAAGCTTCTGGGGAAAACCTGGTCTTGTTAGGAGAGACGGCATCCATCCCACTTTGGATGGAGCAGCTCTCATTTCTAGAAATCTGGCCAATTTTCTTAAATCCTCCAAACCGTGACTATCCAGGGTTGGGATCAGGAAGCAGAGTTGTAGTCTTACACACCTCTCTGCAGCTTCTCTCCCCCTGCCATCCCCTCATTACCCCATCCCCGTAGAGACGGTGTCTGCTCCCAGACTACCAACAACCAGCAAAAATCTATTTAAGCATAAAAATTCAAAAAGAAAAAATAATATAGCACCTTCAACTGCACCACAGACTAAAACAGTTAAATGTGGTCTATTAAACATTAGGTCTCTCTCTTCTAAGTCCCTGTTGGTAAATGATATAATAATTGATCAACATATTGATTTATTCTGCCTTACAGAAACCTGGTTACAGCAGGATGAATATGTTAGTTTAAATGAGTCAACACCCCCGAGTCACACCAACTGTCAGAATGCTCGTAGCACGGGCCGAGGCGGAGGATTAGCAGCAATCTTCCATTCCAGCTTATTAATTAATCAAAAACCCAGACAGAGCTTTAATTCATTTGAAAGCTTGACTCTTAGTCTTGTCCATCCAAATTGGAAGTCCCAAAAACCAGTTTTATTTGTTATTATCTATCGTCCACCTGGTCGTTACTGTGAGTTTCTCTGTGAATTTTCAGACCTTTTGTCTGACTTGGTGCTTAGCTCAGATAAGATAATTATAGTGGGCGATTTTAACATCCACACAGATGCTGAGAATGACAGCCTCAACACTGCATTTAATCTATTATTAGACTCAATTGGCTTTGCTCAAAAAGTAAATGAGTCCACCCACCACTTTAATCATATCTTGTTCTGACTTATGGTATGGAAATTGAAGACTTAACAGTATTCCCTGAAAACTCCCTTCTGTCTGATCATTTCTTAATAACATTTACATTTACTCTGATGGACTACCCAGCAGTGGTGAATAAGTTTCATTACACTAGAAGTCTTTCAGAAAGCGCTGTAACTAGGTTTAAGGATATGATTCCTTCTTTATGTTCTCTAATGTCATATACCAACACAGTGTAGAGTAGCTACCTAAACTCTGTGAGATAGAGTATCTCGTCAATAGCTTTACATCCTCATTGAAGACAACTTTGGATGCTGTAGCTCCTCTGAAAAAGAGAGCTTTAAATCAGAAGTGCCTGACTCCGTGGTATAACTCTCAAACTCATAGCTTAAAGCAGATAACCCGTAAGTTGGAGAGGAAATGGCGTCTCACTAATTTAGAAGATCTTCACTTAGCCTGGAAAAAGAGTCTGTTGCTCTATAAAAAAGCCCTCCGTAAAGCTAGGACATCTTACTACTCATCACTAATTGAAGAAAATAAGAACAACCCCAGGTTTCTTTTCAGCACTGTAGCCAGGCTGACAGAGTCAGAGCTCTATTGAGCTGAGTATTCCATTAACTTTAACTAGTAATGACTTCATGACTTTCTTTGCTAATAAAATTTTAACTATTAGAGAAAAATTACTCATAACCATCCCAAAGACGTATCGTTATCTTTGGCTGCTTTCAGTGATGCCGGTATTTGGTTAGACTTTCTCTCAGATTGTTCTGAGTTATTTTCATTAGTTACTTCATCCAAACCATCAACATGTCTATTAGACCCCATTCCTACCAGGCTGCTCAAGGAAGTCCTACCATTATTTAATGCTTCGATCTTAAATGTGATCAATCTATCTTTATTAGTTGGCTATGTACCACAGGCTTTTAAGGTGGCAGTAATTAAACCATTACTTAAAAAGCCATCACTTGACCCAGCTATCTTAGCTAATTATAGGCCAATCTCCAACCTTCCTTTTCTCTCAAATTCTTGAAAGGGTAGTTGTTAAACAGCTAACTGATCTGCAGAGGAATGGTCTATTTGAAGAGTTTCAGTCAGGTTTTAGAATTCATCATAGTACAGAAACAGCATTAGTGAAGGTTACAAATGATCTTCTTATGGCCTCAGACAGTGGACTCATCTCTGTGCTTGTTCTGTTAGACCTCAGTGCTGCTTTTGATACTGTTGACCATAAAATTTTATTACAGAGATTAGAGCATGCCATAGGTATTAAAGGCACTGCGCTGCGGTGGTTTGAATCATATTTATCTAGTAGATTACAATTTGTTCATGTAAATGGGGAATCTTCTTCACAGACTAAGGTTAATTATGGAGTTCCACAAGGTTCTGTGCTAGGACCAATTTTATTCACTTTATACATGCTTCCCTTAGGCAGTATTATTAGACGGCATTGCTTAAATTTTCATTGTTACGCAGATGATACCCAGCTTTATCTATCCATGAAGCCAGAGGACACACACCAATTAGCTAAACTGCAGGATTGTCTTACAGACATAAAGACATGGATGACCTCTAATTTCCTGCTTTTAAACTCAGATAAAACTGAAGTTATTGTACTTGGCCCCACAAATCTTAGAAACATGGTGTCTAACCAGATCCTTACTCTGGATGGCATTACCCTGACCTCTAGTAATACTGTGAGAAATCTTGGAGTCATTTTTGATCAGGATATGTCATTCAAAGCGCATATTAAACAAATATGTAGGACTGCTTTTTTGCATTTGCGCAATATCTCTAAAATTAGAAAGGTCTTGTCTCGGAGTGATGCTGAAAAACTAATTCATGCATTTATTTCCTCTAGGCTGGACTATTGTAATTCATTATCAGGTTGTCCTAAAAGTTCCCTGAAAAGCCTTCAGTTAATTCAAAATGCTGCAGCTAGAGTACTAACGGGGACTAGAAGGAGAGAGCATATCTCACCCATATTGGCCTCTCTTCATTGGCTTCCTGTTAATTCTAGAATAGAATTTAAAATTCTTCTTCTTACTTATAAGGTTTTGAATAATCAGGTCCCATCTTATCTTAGGGACCTCGTAGTACCATATCACCCCAATAGAGCGCTTCGCTCTCAGACTGCAGGCTTACTTGTAGTTCCTAGGGTTTGTAAGAGTAGAATGGGAGGCAGAGCCTTCAGCTTTCAGGCTCCTCTCCTGTGGAACCAGCTCCCAATTCAGATCAGGGAGACAGACACCCTCTCTACTTTTAAGATTAGGCTTAAAACTTTCCTTTTTGCTAAAGCTTATAGTTAGGGCTGGATCAGGTGACCCTGAACCATCCCTTAGTTATGCTGCTATAGACTTAGACTGCTGGGGGGTTCCCATGATGCACTAAGTGTTTCTTTCTCTTTTTGCTCTGTATGCACCACTCTGCATTTAATCATTAGTGATCGATCTCTGCTCCCCTCCACAGCATGTCTTTTTCCTGGTTCTCTCCCTCAGCCCCAACCAGTCCCAGCAGAAGACTGCCCCTCCCTGAGCCTGGTTCTGCTGGAGGTTTCTTCCTGTTAAAAGGGAGTTTTTCCTTCCCACTGTAGCCAAGTGCTTGCTCACAGGGGGTCGTTTTGACCGTTGGGGTTTTTCTGTAATTATTGTATGGCTTTGCCTTACAATATAAAGCGCCTTGGGGCAACTGTTTGTTGTGATTTGGCGCTATATAAATAAAATTGATTGATTGACTTTTTGGGAATGTGACATTTTGCCTCACTGGGCCCAAATGTTGAGAAATGTTGGTTTGCCAGAATGCAAAAGATGGAGAACTACACCCTACTCTATCTGTCTGTCCATAATAAATATTCAGTGGTGTGGTGAATGGGGCGACACATGGCACCAGTTCCCCAGTGTGACATGATTCAGTGTGCCAGTGTCCTGGATATGATGTTAAACTGGGTCCAGAAACAGTAGGCAGTCCTCTAGTCTGCAGATAGCTGGTTCTGCAGTGACTGTTTATGTTGAAGAGTGACAGTTCACTCTTTTGTGCTCAGCATCAAAGCACCCAGTCTCGCAATGCCCCCCCCCCCCCCCCCCCACCATCGCATACAAAGGTCTTACTAAAGTGCATTTGAATGTGTTAATGTGCTGCAACCTCAACATTCATAAACATCAAACACCCTTATGCTAACCATAGGCCCGATTAAAATAAAAAGCATACACCTACGGCAGTCAGTTCAATCAAATACAATGGTTTTCAAAGACCTAAGGTAAGAAATAAAAGGTTGTGACACCTTTAAAAAAAAAAAAAAAAAAAAATCAGCCCCCCAGGTTTTAAGTAAACATAATATCTTTCAACCAGAGACAACTGGATGGAGGACGTGGAACTTTCCAGGATAATAATATTCTGCATCTTGCTAACAATGAAGTAAAGGCAATTCCATCCACTTGCAAGTTAGTAAAGGACACTTCAGATACTCCAGAATCTCCAAAAGTAGAGATCAGCAGACAAGGCTCCAGTCTGACTCCAAGAGCATGAGAGATAACATCAAAATAACAAATCCAACATGGTTGACGTTTGGGGCGAAGAAAATTCACTGATAGAATACAGCTGGGAAGATAGACTGTGCTATAAACTAACGATTGATGCGTATCAATGAAAATAAGGAGCTCTTATAACTGAAATATCTGCCTCCAAAAGTCAACATTTAAGCAAAATTCATCCATCAACGATTTCATAAATGCCGCCACTGACACAACTCTAACCAATCAGAACAAATCCCCCAGATCGCTTGCGGAAATGCTGTGACATAGCATGAGCACAGAAAGCTACACATAGCGAACACACACTGATATATAATTTCTGGACTATAAGCCGCTACTTTTTTCACACGCTTTGAACACTACGTCTTACAAAATGATGCGGCTAACTTATGGATTTTTACAGGCTTTCTCATAAACTGAAATTGTCAGTTGATGCTGTCCATTAATTGGCTGAAAGCTGCAGTCCTCATATGGCATAAATTCACATACACAATAAATATAGTCTTACCTGTTAGTTTTAGTGGATTTATCAACTCGTCCAGCAGAAAACGACATCTGAAAACAATTAAATCCTTGTTGTGGCTGAAGAAAAGTCCCTCTGGCACTTTGTGCTACAGTTCCATCAAATTAGTCAGCAGAGCCACCTAACATTTGTCTGTGTAAATATCTCATGTTCCAATGTGGAGACCCACAGCTTATAGACAAGTGCAGCCTATTTATGTACAAGTGTTTGTACAATGTACAAAGGGCAACACATATATAATGCAATATAAGACCTCCTGTGTGCGTGTGAACCAAATACACAGTGAAGGAAATAAGTATTTGATCCACTATTGATTATCTAAGATTTCCGCTGACAAAGAATGGAGACAGAATCTAAAAAAAGAAGTCAGAAAATCACATTGTATGATTTTTAAATAATTACTTTGCACTTTATTGCATGAATAAAGTTTATTTTATTAACTTTATTGCCCAGGGACGTACTAGATGTTTGTATCTATTTGAAACAATAAATTTTTATTCTTTCTTTCTTTTACCCAATTTCCAGGAACTTGGCAAGTGTCCACCTGTTCCACTCTGTGTGATATCGGAGGGATAGTGTCTTCCTTCCTACTCTTCAGGCTGGCTGCCATCTGGTTAGAGCTTCCACTCATAGTCTTCGGTGGGTTTCTGATTGTTACGTCTGCCAAGGACATAATAAAATTTAATTTAATCTTTATTTAACCAGGTTAGTCCCATTGAGATCTTTTGCAAGGAAGACCTGGACAATTAGAAAGTTTCCAATTCACCAAACCTGCATGTCTTTAAATGTGGGAGGAAACCGGAGAACCTGGGGGAAACCCACACAAACACGGGGACAACATGCAAACTCCACACAGGAAGGCCACAGGTGGGAATCAATCCCATGACCTTCTTGCTGTGAGGCAACAGTGCTAACCACTAAGCCACCGTGCTGCCCGTCTGTTAGTTAGTTACTTAGTTAGCAGGATTATGTCAAAACTACGGCACGGTTTTTAATGAAATTTGCACCACAGATAGATATCAGGCCATGGAAGACTCCTCCTTCGAGGTGATCAGGATCTGGATTGGCGGATGTCAGAAATCTCTGATTGCTCTTGTTTTTTTTTCTTATGTGTGTGTGTGTGTATGTACTATACTGTATATAGTACGATCCCACCAAGCCACGTGGTCGATTTGCATCTTTGACAATTCTTTTTGTACTTTATTTGATTGCTGTCATTGTTATTTTGGCCTCAGCAGTTTGACACTTCTCTGAGCCTGGTCCACTTGAAGTCCCCCCCCCCCCCCCCCCAAAAAAAAGGCTCAAGGGACCTTTTCTTAGAACTGTTGCCTATGTGCTTGCTCAGGGTGGCTAGTTAGGTCCGACCTAACCCCTGTGAAGTGCCTTGGGGTGACTTATGTTGGGGTTAGGGTTTGATGCTATAGAAATAAACTGAATTCAGCAATCCGCATTTAATTCCAGCATTAAGGACTGAAGTGAGACCTGCCTGCTGATCCAGATTAGAGGAAGGCTTTAAAAGGTTCCTTTTGGCCTGGCCACTTGTGTCACTGAAATCTGTTCATTGGTAAGCACATAATCTCTTTGGCAGCAGTAAAAGTTGAGCTGTCAATTCTTAAATATGTCCTTGTTAAAGAGAACAAACACTAATCCCACAAATACAGCAGATCAGTGACACTGCACTTATTCTGTCATTATTTATTTTGTTATTTGGTGTTATATAATTGAATTGATGGATAGTCCTGCTTTGTTTAGGTCTATACCGTACGGGTGCAGATTTGCCAGTAGTAATCTGTAAGAGTTTGACTTCCTCATTGGTTCTGGTGACTCTGCCGTTGGGTTTTTATTGTGCAGTGAATCTGAGTTCCATGAGCTGGTGTTTGTGTTCTTGTCTTTTTGTTTCTCATGCAGGAACGCTCGCATTCATAGCCGGAGCCTTGGTGTTGTTGTTGCCTGAGACCCAAGGAGTTCCTCTGCCCGAGACCATTGATGACATTGAATTTCCAAAAAGGTGAGATGTTTCCAGAATTATTTTGACAACGTTTTTCTTTTACCCTTAAAACTATTTTAATTATATTTTTTATAGTGTACTTATAAGCAGGAAAATTCTGAATATAATGTTGAGCAAAAATGTAGCAACGTATTCATTTCACTGCAACTTTAAAATGTCCTCCCCCTCTAGCTGCCACCTTATCGTGGTAGGGGAGTTTGCGTACCCGGATGATCCTAGGAGCTATGTTGCCGGGGGCTTTGTGCCCCTTGTAGGGTCTCCCAAGGCAGACAGGTCCTAGGTGGTGGGTCAGACTAAGGGCAGTTCAGAAGCTCCCATGACCAGTAAAAAATCAAGGACTGAGACGTCACCCGGTATGGCGGAGCCGGGGCCCCACCCTGGATCCAGGCCTGGGGTTGGGGCTCGTGCGCGAGCGCCTGGTGGTCAGGCCTTAGCCCATGGGGCCCGGCCGGGCTCAGCCCGAACGAGCAACGTGGGCCCACCCTCCTGTGGGTTCACCACCTGCAGAGGGGGCCATGGAGGTTGGATGCAGAGAGGATTGGGTGGCGGTCGAGAGCGGGTGGCCCGGCGGCCTGGTCCGCGCTCACAGCCCCTGGCTGTTGGGACGTGGAATGTCACCTCGCTGGGGGGGAAGGAGCCTGAGCTTGTGCGGGAGGTTGAGAGATAAATGGTAAATGGACTGCATTTATATAGCGCTTTTCCATCTGAATCAGACGCTCAAAGCGCTTTACAATTATGCCTCACATTCACCCCGATGTCAGGGTGCTGCCATACAAGGCGCTCACTACACACCGGGAGCAATAGGGGATTAAAGGCCTTGCCCAAGGGCCCTTAGTGATTTTCCAGTCAGGCGGGGATTTGAACCCATGATCTTCTGGACTCAAGCCCAACACCTTAACCACTAGACCATCACCTCCCCCATACCGACTAGAGATAGTCGGGCTCACCTCCACGCACAGCTTGGGCTCTGGTACCCAACTCCTGGAGAGGGGCTGGACGCTCCACTTTTCTGGCGTTGCCCACGGGGAGAGGCAGAGAGCTGGGGTCACATTGCTTATTGTTCCCCAGCTCAGTTGCCATGTGTTGGAGTTCACTCCGGTGAATGAGAGGGTCACGTCCCTACGCCTTCAGGTTGGGGACAGGTCTCTCACTGTTGTCTCGGCCTACAGGCCGAGCGGCAGTGTAGAGTACCCGACCTTCTTGGAGTCCCTGGGAGGGGTACTAGATAGCACTCCGACTGGGGACTCCATTGTTCTCCTGTGGGATTTCAATGCCCACGTGGGCGACGACAGTGAGACCTGGAGGGGGGTGATGGGGAAGCATGGCCTCCCCGATCTGAACCCGAGTGGTGTTCAGTTGTTGGACTTCTGTGCTAGTCACAGTTTGTCCATCATGAACACCATGTTCGACCACAAGGGTATCCATAAGTGCACGTGGCACCAGGACACCCTGAGCTGGAGGTCGATCGACTTTGTAGTTGTATCATCTGACCTTCGGCCACGTGTCTTGAACACTTGAGTGAAGAGAGGGGCTGAGCTGTTGACCGATCACCACCTGGTGGTGAGTTGGATCTGCTGGGAAGAGAGGAAGCCGGTCAGACCTGGAAGGCCCAAACGTATCATGAGGGTCTGCTGGGAATGACTGGCGGAACCCTCTGTCAGCAAGGTCTTCAACTCCCACCTCCGGGAGAGCTTCTCCCAGATCCCGGGGGAGGTTGGAGACATGGAGTCCGAGTGGACCATGTTCTCCACCTCCATTGTCGATGCAGCCGCTCGTAGCTGTGGTCACAAGGTCTCTGGTGCCTGTCGCGGCGTCAATCCCCGAACCCAGTGGTGGACGCCGGAAGTAAGGGATGCCGTTAAGCTGAAGGAGTCCTACTTGTCCTTGTTGGTAGGTGGGACCCCGGAGGCAGCTGACAGGTACCGGCAGGCCAAGTGTGCTGCAGCCTGTGCGGTCACAGAGGCAAAAACTCGGGTATGGGAGGAGTTCGGGGAGACCATGGAGGACTATCGGTCGGCCTCGAAGAAATTCTGGCAAACCGTCCGACGCCTCGAGAGGCGGAAGCAGCTCTCCACAGCACTGTCTACGGTGCGGGTGGGGAGCTGTTAACCCTGACTGGGCATGTTGTCAGGCGGTGGAAGGAATGCTTCGAGGATCTCCTCAATCCCATCATCACATCTTCCGAAGAGGAAGCAGAGACTGGGGACTCAGAGGCAGACTCAACCATTACCCGGGCTGAAATCACTGAGGTGGTTAGAAAGCTCCTCGGTGGCAAGGCTCCTGGGGTGGATGAAATCTGTCCTGAGTACCTTAAGTCTCTGGATGTTGTGGGACTGTCTTGGCTGACACGCCTCTGCAACATCACGTGATGGTCGGGGACACTGCCTCTGGATTGGCAGACCGGGGTAGTGGTCCCTCTGTTTAAGAAGGGGGACTGGAGGGTGTGTTCCAACTACAGGGGGATCACACTCCTCAGCCTCCCCGGTAAGGTCTATTCCAGAGTATTGGAGAGGAGAATTCGACCGATAGTCGAATCTCGGATTCAGGAGGTGGTTTTTGTCCTGGTTGCGGCACACTGGACCAGCTCTACACGCTCCATCGGGTGCTCGAGGGTTCATGGGAGTTCACCCAACCAGTCCACGTGTGCTTTGTGGATCTGGAGAAGGCGTTCGACAGTGTCCCTTGGGGCACCCTGTGGGGGGTGCTCTGGGAGTACGGGGTCCAGGGTCCTTTGCTAAGGGCTATCCGGTCCCTGTAAGACCACAACAGGAGCTTGGTTTGCATTGCCGGTAGTAAGTCAAACCTGTTTCCAGTGCACGTTGGCCTCCGCCAGGGCTGCCCTTTGTCACCGGTTCTGTTCATTATCTTTATGGACAGAATTTCTAGGTGCAGCCAGGGTGTAGAGGGGGTCTGGTTTGGGAACCACAGAATCTCGTCTCTGCTGTTTGTGGACGATGTGCTTCTGTTGGCTTCGTCAAATCAGGACCTTCAGCGTGCACTGGGGCGGTTTGCAGCCGAGTGTGAAGCGTCCGGGATGAAAGTCAGCACCATGGTTCTCGACCGGAAAAAGGTGCTTTGCCCTCTTCAGGTCGTGGAGTGTCCTTGCCTCAAGTTGAGGAGTTTAAGTATCTCGGGGTCTTGTTCACAAGTGAGGGACGGATGGAGCGTGAGATCGATAGATCGGTGCAGCATCTGCAGTGATGCGGTCGCTATATCGGACCATCGTGGTGAAGAGAGAGCTGAGTAGGGGGGCAAGGCTCTCGATTTACCGATTGATCTATGTTCCGATCCTCACCTATGGTCATGAGATTTGGCTCATGACCGAAAGGAGATCACGAGTACAAGTGGCCGAGATGAGTTTCCTCCGCAGGGTGGCTGGGCGCTCCCTTAGAGATAGGGTGAGGAGCTCGGAGTCGAGCCGCTGCTGCTCCTCCATATCAAAAGGAGCCAGTTGAGGTAGCTCGGGCATCTTTTTCGGATGCCCCCTGGACGCCTCGCTGGAGAGGTGTTCCGGGCACATCCCATTGGGAGGAGGCCCTGGGGAAGACCCAGGACACACTGGAGGGACTACGTCTCTTGGCTGGCTTGGGAACGCCTTGGGGTTCCCCTGGAGGAGCTGGGGGAGGTGTGTGTGGATCAGGAGGTCTGGGCGGCTTTGCTTGAGCTGCTGCCCCCGCGACCCAACTCCGGATAAAGTGGAAGAAAATGTAATTTTATTGGGTGTAATTTCCTAAATGTCTTTAAACCGGAATTACATCTGAATTCCTTGCTGATATTTGTAAAGGTGTCTGACAGATTGGAGCCTGTTTCAGAAAGCTGGTTCAGTAAAGTTAATTCAAGCCAGAAGCCTGAGTCAGTTGCTATGGTTACATACTCCATGAAGCAGGTTTGTTTTAATGAACTCTGATTCTCCTCCTCTGCTGACAGGAGTCCGGCATTTCTGACGGAGCCAGTTGATATCAAAGCACAAATACCTGCAGGATTCTCTGTCAGCAGAGGGTTAGGCTGCCCAGCGTTTACATTTTTATAAATCAGTCTTCTAGGCGAACAATATTCTCAACCCTCATATCGCTCACATGGCACATCATGGATTGATTTTAAGATTTTGTTGCTTGTTTTTAAATCAATTCACGGTTAAGCCCCATTCTATTTATCTGATATGCTGTCACTGCACACTCCAGGAAGAGCTCTGCGCTCCGCGGACCAGAGTTTACTGGTCTGTTTCAGGTCTAAGCTGAAGACCAGGGGAGACAGAGCCTTTGCAGTTGCGGGGCCCAAGCTCTGGAACTCTCTGCCATTAAATGTCCGACTGGCTCCTTCAATTGACTCTTTTAAAGACGCATCTTTTTGCACTGGCTTTAAACACAAGATGAGCTGAACACTGCCACATCTTTTATTGTCTTGTTGATTTATTTTGTTCTTGTATTTAACTAAATATAATTTTAATTCCTTTTATTGTACAGCACTTTGGGGCAGTGTTAACTGTTTTTGTAAATGTGCTTTATAAATAAACCTGACCTTGACCTAATGACCACCTGTGTTTGCACGTTTAACAGCAGCACGCTAACTGTGTCTGTCCAGTGCCACACATGGGGCTGAAACAGCAGGTCAGCACCATGACTGTTTCCACACTTTATTTATGTTACAGCCTTATTCCAAACTGGATTAAATTAACTTTTTTCCTCAAGAATTTACACGAGATTTTAGCATATATATGAAGTCACGTGTCCATAAGTATTCACAACCTTTGTCATGAAGCTCAAACTTGAGCTTCATAACTATAGTCCACCTGGCGTAAATTCAGTTGATTGGATGTGGTTTGGAAAGACACACACCCGTCTACTTGCAGTGCATCCAGAAAGTATTCACAGCACTTCACTTTTCTACATTATATTTTACAGCCTTAATCTAAAACAAATTTCATTTTTCCTTCAGAATTCTACACACAACACACCATAATGACAACATGAAAAAAATTTGTTTTACAAATTTATTAAATATAAACTAAGAAATTTGTGGGAAATGAATATTACTTCGATAGATACAGTGCTTCACTTTTTCCACATTTTATGTTACAGCCTTATTCCAAAATGGAGCAAATTCTCTTTTTTTTTCTTCAAATTTCTACTCACAACACCCCATAATGACAACATGAAAAAAAGTAGAAAAAACAAATCACCTGTACATAAGTATTCACAGCCTTTGATCAATACTTTCTTGATGCACCTTTGGCAGCAATTCCAGCCTCAACTCTTCTTGAATATGATGCCACAAGCTTGGTGCACCTATCTTTGGGCAGCTTGGTCCATTCCTCTTTGCAGCACCTCTCAAGCTCCATCAGGTTGGATGGGGAGCGTCGGTGCACAGACATTTTCAGATCTCTCCAGAGATGTTCAGTCAGATTCAGGTCTGGGCTCTGGCTGGACCACTCAAGGACATTCACAGAGTTGTCCTGAAGCCACTCCTTTGATATCTTGGCTGTCTGTTTAGGGTCATTGTCTTCCTGAAAGATGAACCGTCGCCCCAGTCTGAGGTCAAGAGCGCTCTGGAGCAGGTTTTCATCCAGGATGTCTCTGTACATTGCTGCATTCATCCATCCATTTTCTTCCGCTTTATCCGGAGTCGGGTCGCGGGGGCAGCAGCTCAAGCAAAGCCACCCAGACCTCCCGATCCACACACACCTCCTCCAGCTCCTCTGGGGGAACCCCAAGGCATTCCCAAGCCAGCCGAGAGATGTGGGGCCTCCTCCCAATGGGATGTGCCCGGAACACCTCTCCAGCGAGGCGTCCAGGGAGCATCCGAAAAAGATGCCCGAGCATCACTGCAGATGCTGCACCGATCCGTCTATCGATCTCACGCTCCATCCATCCCTCACTCGTGAACAAGCCCCCGAGATACTTAAACTCCTCCACTTGAGGCAAGGACACTCCACTGACCTGAAGAGGGCAAAGCACCTTTTTCCGGTCGAGAACCATGGCCTCGGATTTGGAGGTGCTGATTTTCATCTCGGACGCTTCACACTCGGCTGCAAACCGCCCCAGTGCACGCTGAAGGTCCTGATTTGACAAAGCCACCAGAACCACATCGTCCGCAAACAGCAGAGATGAGATTCTGTGGTTCCCAAACCAGACCCCCTCTACACCCTGGCTGCACCTAGAAATTCTGTCCATAAAGATAATGAACAGAACCGGTGACAAAGGGCAGCCCTGGCAGAGGCCAGCGTGCACTGGAAACGGGTTTGACTTACTACCGGCAATGCAAACCAAGCTCCTGCTGTGGTCGTACAGGGACCGGATAGCCCTTAGCAAAGGACCCCGGACCCCGTACTCCCAGAGCACTCCCCACAGGGTGCCCCGAGGGACACGGTCAAACACCTTCTCCAGATCCACAAAACACAGGTGGACTGGTTGGGCAAACTCCCATGAACCCTCGAGCACCTGATGGAGCGTGTAGAGCTGGTCCAGTGTGCCGCGACCAGGACGAAAACCACACTGCTCCTCCTGAATCCAAGGTTCAACCATCGGTCGACTTCTCCTCTCCAGTACTCTGGAATAGACCTTACCGGGGAGGCTGAGGAGTGTGATCCCCCTATAGTTGGAACACACCCTCCTGTCCCCTTTCTTAAACAGAGGGACCACCACCCCGGTCTGCCAATCCAGAGGCACTGTCCCCGATCGCCACGCGATGTTGCAGAGGCGTGTCAGCCAAGACAGCCCCACAACATCCAGAGACTTAAGGTACTCAGGACGGATTTCATCCACCCCAGGAGCCTTGCCACCGAGGAGCTTTCTAACCACCTCAGTGACTTCAACCTGGGTAATGGATGAGTCCGCCTCCGAGTCCCCAGTCTCTGCTTCCTCTTCGGAAGACGTGACGATGGGATTGAGGAGATCCTCGAAGTACTCCTTCCACCGCCCGACAACATCCCCAGTCAGGGTCAGAACTGCTTCCGCCTCCTGAGGCGTTGGACGGTTTGCCAGAATCTCTTCGAGGCCGACCGATAGTCCTCCTCCATAGCCTCCCTGAACTCCTCCCAGACCCGAGTTTTTGCCTCTGCGACCACATGGGCTGTGGCACGCTTGGCCTGCCGGTACCTGTCAGCTGCCTCTGGGGTCCCACCTACCAACAAAGATAAGTAGGACTCCTTCTTCAGCTTGATGGCATCCCTTACTTCCGGTGTCCACCACCGGGTTCGGGGATTGCCGCCGCGACAGGCACCAGAGACCTTGCGACCACAGCTACGAGCAGCCACATCGACAATGGAGGTGGAGAACATGGTCCACTCGGACTCCATGTCTCCAACCTCCCCCGGGATCTGGGAGAAGCTCTCCTGGAGGTGGAAGTTGAAGACCTCACTGACAGAGGGTTCCGCCAGTCGTTTCCAGCAGACCCTCATGATACGCTTGAGCCTGCCAGGTCTTACCGGCTTCCTACCCTCCCAGCGGATCCAACTCACCATCAGGTGGTGATCAGTCAACAGCTCTGCCCCTCTCTTCACTCGAGTGTCCGAGACACGTGGCCGAAGTTCAGATGATACGACTACAAAGTCTATCATCGACCTCCGGCTCAGGGTGTCTTGGTGCCACGTGCACTTATGGACACCCTTGTGCTTGAACATGGTGTTCATGATGGATAAACTGTGACTAGCACAGAAGGCCAACAACTGAACACCACTCGGGTTCAGATCAGGGAGGCCGTGCTTCCCGATCACCCCCCTCCAGGTCTCACTGTCGCCGCCCACGTGGGCGTTGAAATCCCCCAGGAGAACAATGGAGTCCCTAGTCGGAGCGCTATCTAGTACCCCCTCCCAGGGACTCCAGGAAGGTCGGGTACTCTGCACTGCTGCTCGGCCCATAGGCCGAGACAACGGTGAGAGACCTGTCCCCGACCGGAAGGCGTAGGGACGCGATCCTCTCGATCACCGGAGTGAACTCCAACACTTGGCGACTGAGCTGGGGAGCAATAAGCAATGTGACCCCAGCTCTCGCCTCTCCCCGTGGGCGACGCCAGAAAAATGAAGCGTCCAGCCCCTCTCCAGGATGTCTCTGTACATTGCTGCATTCATCTTTCCCTCAATCCTGACTAGTCTCCCAGTTCCTGCTGCTGAAAAACATCCCCACAGCATGATGCTGCCACCACCATGCTTCACTGTAGAGATGGTGCCTGGTTTCCTACAAACATGATGCCAAAGAGTTCAATCTTTGTCTCGTCAGACCAGAGAATTTTGTTTCTCATGGTCAGAGTCCTTCGGGTGCCTTTTGCCAAACTCCAGCTGGGCTGCCATGTGCCTTTTATTAAGGAGTGGCTTCTGTCTGCCCACTCGACCATACAGGCATGATTGTTGGATTGCTGCAGAGATGGTTGTCCTTCTGGAAGGTTCTCCTCTCTCCACAGAGGAATGCTGCAGTTCTGACAGAGTGACCATCAGGTTCTTGGTCACCTCCCTGACTAAAGCCCTCCTCCCCTGATCACTCAGGTTAGACGGGTGGCCAGCTCTAGGAAGAGTCCTGGTGGATGTGAACGTCTTCCATTTACAGATGATGGAGGCTATTGGGGCCACTGAAGGCCATTGGGACCTTCAAAGCAACAGAAATGTTTCTGTACCCTTCCCTGGATTTGTGCCTCCAGACAATCCTGTCTCAGAGGTCTACAATTCTTTTGACTTCATGCTTGGTTTGTGCTCTGTCAACTGTGGGACTTTATATGTAGACAGGTGTGTCTTTCCAAATCATGTCCAATCAACTGAATTTACCCCAGGTGGATTCCAGTTAAGCTGTAGAAACATCTCAAGGATGCTCAGTGGAGACAGGAGGCACCTGAGCTCAAGTTTGAGCTTCATGACAAAGGCTGTGAATACTTATATAAATGTGATAACACTTTTTTTAAATTTAATAAATTTGCAACCCCCCCTTCCCCCCCAAAAAAACTTTTTTCACATTGTCATTATGGGGTATTGTGTGAAAAAATGAATTTAATCCATTTTGGAATAAGGCTGTAACATAACAAAATGTGGAAAAAGTGAAGCGCTGTGAATATTTTCAGTGGCACCGTACATACATAAGATTTTAACATCTGTTTCAGAATACTAAAAACTAGGGGTGTAACAACACACTGGCTTCACGATGTGATACATATCACGATATGTACTTACATCACGCTTCACAGTAAGTGTCAAATTATTCTGAAGTACAGACTGCAATCCATGATGTCATACGTTTCCTATTTGTATATTTCATAAATCATTTCTGATTGTTCTGCAAGACCTCCTGATTTCTTCATGCCCTTGTTGAATTTTCTGTTGTTTTCTGATCCAGAAAACATCAGTACAGGTGTACCTCAGGGCTGTGTCAGTTCGCCTGTTCTTTTTACTCTTTATACTAATGATTGCATTAGCCACGTTCATGGAAACCATGTTTTTAAGTTTTCTGATGACACTTCCGTCCTCATTCTGCTTTACAAAGACTCAGATCATCACTGGACTTTAAAGAGGTGCACTGTTTTGTCAAATGGTGTGATGCTAACTGTCTTACCATAAATGTAAAGAAAACTGAGATGATAATTGACCCTCGCTCCACTGTGATCATTCATACTCCTCTGGTAATCCATGATGGAGTTAATCAGGTCAGCTTTTACAGGTATCTAGGCATTTACTTAACCAGTTTAGCTGGGAAACATGTCAATCATTTATGCTCCCGTTTACAGCAGAGGTTATATTTTCTGCGCAGACTCAGGGTGTTTGGGGTTGAACAGAACGTCTTGTTTCTGTTTTATCAGGCTGTTTTGGAAAGCATTATCCAGTATGAGATGTCAGTTTGGTACGGTAATCTCCAGTTAAAATCTAAGGTTGCTCATCTGGTGTAGGAAGGACTGAAAACTCTTCCCTGCAGTTCCTGTATGAACGGTCTGTTCTCAGACAGTTGAACTTTGTTGGATCCTCGTCCTCTACCCCGAGTATGAACTCCTACCGTCTGGTAGGTGATGGGTGATTCTTAGAATACGGGCACTTATTATGTCCTTTGATCATATTGTATGAAAAACAGAAAAAAGGGGAAATTTCACACTTTTATAGTTATCTTTACAATGAAAGTGTGTTAAGACATTTGTTCTAGTAGTCTGATGACTTTTTCAGCATCATTATATGCAAATATTGCAGTTTTGTGCTTGTCCCACACCCAGACTTTTGATCTTCAATGATAAAAATGAATGGTAAAGAAACATTTTTTCTAATGTTTTAAAATATCTCTGAATAAAATACCAGTAAAATAATCAAAACATAATTGGGGTATTCAGTGTCATACAACTGTTGTGATTATTTTAAACAAAATGTAGTTGTCCCACACTATTGCCGTAATTTCCACCACAACACTGTAATGTCCCTTTAAACAGTTTGTATGAAAGATTGTTTGGGTAGTTTCTATGGAGATAAACAGTGACATCAGAGCACATGTATATAGCACCAAATCACAACAAACAGTTGGCCCAAGGCGCTTTATATTGTAAGGGAATGGTGTGGTGGAAATTACATTTACAAGGCCAATAGTGCCCGTAGTTAAAGACTCACCCTGATACAGAGTCCCTCGGTGTCGACTGAATCGCCTTAAAAACTCATTTGTGCCCATGTCAATTAGAGTTTTAAATAATGGTTCCTTGGGTAGGTAGGATTGTGTAGTAATGTCATGGTGCCATTGCTATTCATTGTCATTTATTATATTGTCAGCATTTTCCTTTTAACCGTATGTGTGAGACTGCTGTGCAATTTGGGTATGTGTATTAGAGACAAGGTTGGGTAGGATTACTTTGAAAGAATACATGTGGATTACATCTATGTATGTACATACATTTGGATTACTTGTAATCTGATTACTTTTGGATTACACTTCAAAGTAATCCTACCCAACCTTGATTAGGGATATGTGCAATATGCATGAACCATATGTGTGAGACTGCTGTTCAATAGGGGTGTGCGCAATATTGGTGTGTGTATTAAGTTATGTGCAACATGCATGAGTTATGTTATTATGCCATGGCAGCTTTATCTGTGCAGCTCTTGGAGTCCAAGACAAATTTCCTGGAAGGGACAATAAAGTGTATAGTATCGTATAGTATTATATCGTAATTTTCATGGTATCGTGATACTCTCTTAAAACGAACAATTAACAATAAACCAATTGGATAAGGCTCCAATTAAGACATGATTATCACAATCCATGGTGCATCATTACACCCCTACTAAGAACATACAAATAGAAACTGTAATGATTCAAATATGTTTAATTCATGAGATGTAAAATTTAGATTTTTGACATTGTTGTAGGCTGCCATGTGAAAAAAATGGCAGCCATCTTGGATTTTGCTCAGCTTGACAGTTAATTTCCCAAATCTGAATGTTCTTGACAAGTTTCATTTGAACGATTCTCCTCAAAGTCGGCAGTTCGCTGCTCGACTATTTAATCAAACCAGAGTTTGTTGAACTCTGTTTTCTCAAACAGGCCCTGCATCAATGGACTTTTTTTCTTTCTTGCATGTGGTTTTAATTCTTGTTGAGGAAAACAGCAGAATGCATTGTACCCATTATATTATTTAATTAATTAATCCTTAATGGGTTTTCTATTTATTTTATAGAAAAAAAGAGGATCCAAAGGCAAACCAACAACTGAAGGAGCTTTTAAAGTGTGACGATGCAAACAAGGAGACGACTGTGTGATTGTGTTTTTTTTTTTTTTTTTTTTTTATCATTTATGAATGCATACGTGTGTATACTTTTAAAATAAGTTGAATTGTGTTGCAAAATGTCAGGACTACGATGTGAAACATTTTCTTGTTTGCTTTGAATTTTTATGTCCAAACAAAAAACCATTCCATTCTTTGCTAATTGCAATGATTTATTCACGACAGTTCAATCAAACCACAACAGTTACAAAATCAGATGACCAAAATCATATTGGCAGCTCCCCACCACCCCCAGCACACACACAGCAATAACAAAAAAACGCTTTATCTTATTTGACTTTGGTAGTCATCAGACCTGGAGACTCGAGGGTAGAGACGTCAGCCTTCATGGTACATCCCGCCCTGCGGAACCAATTTGTTCCGGTCATAATGAACCACTGTGTAATGTATATCAATGATGCCATTATGCTGTCAGTGGAAGACTTTAAAGGGCAGGACGATGTTCGTTGGATATCGCTCTGGATCATCTGATCACCTCTTGATCAGATGTCACTTCGTGACATAAGCATGAAGTGCTTCAAAAAAGTTGCCAATTCTAAAATTAACATACTGTAATTGTGCAGCATGTATGTACCATATTTACTCCATTAATCACCCCGGGGGCCTGCAATTTTTGTGAAGGGGGCATTTATTAAGGATCGTTTGCGTATGCATGCATGCTGTACACAGTACAGCCTTATGGTATGTACAGACGTGTACTACATGCAAGAAAAGCAGCACTGACTCGAAACAAATGTTTTTCTGTGTGTAGTAACTACTACACAATTACATTAAATGTCTCTGTGCAAACATTGCTACTCTGCAGCATTCAAGCTAAAACTCCTGAAAGAAGCAGAAGAGAAAGGGAAGCACCATGCTACTCGGATTTTCCTCGTTGATAGGAAACGCGTCCGGGAGTGGTGTAGGAACAAGGATAAGGATAAGCTTGTAACCTTGGTCACAACAGCAAAATGGCTGCCTGGTGGGGAGGAAAGTGAGTTATCAGGACATTGAAGAGGAGCTGATAAAATGGTCCCGGGGAAGGAGAACAGCATGTGTCCTTGTGACAGGGAAGGGTGTGAAATATGAGGCACTGCGGCTGCATAAGCAACATGGAAACCAGAAAGTCAGAGCCTCGAATGGCTGATATTTGAAGTTTTTGGAACAACATAACATATCAAGCCGACAATCCACTCATGTTGCTCAGCACCTAAAAGAACTGACGGATAACAAGGTGCGCACATTTCTGAAGTATGTCTTGAGACTGTGCAAAATACGCAAATACATCTTCAATGTGATTGGGAATATGGACGGAACACCACTTTCACCACAAACTGTGAACTTCATGGATCACTTATGTTTTTAACTTGAACTTTCATTTTTCCCTCAGGAATTCACAATTTCACTACATGCAATGTGCTGAAAAAATCAGGGGTGGGGGGCTTTTAATAGGGGAGCCTTTAATGGAGTAAATATGGCATGTATGCATGCAGCACAATCTCAGACACACACACACACACACGTAGGGCAAGTTTTTGCTTGTTTTAATTGTTGAACTGTTCAGAAATGGTGATGTAATTGAAGACTAACTGTATTACACAAATGTTTCATGCTTCCATGACTTTTATTTTTTATAAAAACAAACATTTTTAAAGTAGTTATTCAAAATAAAATTGAAATTCATAACTTGGTCCACTCTGTAGTACGTTTTGTTTGGATCATCCAAAGTCACTGCTAACTTGACACATGTATGTCATTATGGGTATCCAATGATCCTCTGAAGAGAAACACAACCAAAGCAGTCCAGTCCTATGTAGTAAGGTGTGTGTGTGTGTGTGTGAGAGAGAGAGATTCTGCCTGGTTTTGTTTTCATGCTTTTGCTATGTTTGCTTCTGTGTAGTCTTATTCTCTTGTCTGGGTTTTTCCCTGCTTGGGTTTTACTGTCTCTGTCTCTCTTGTTTGTATCTCCTGTCTCTTGGTGGTGGGTGTTTCCCTCTCCCTGGCCACACCCTCATTCTGGTGAGTTCTGTGCACACTTGCTCCCTATCTACACCTCATCACTTGGGTGTATTTAAGATCCTCTTTTTGCCCTGTTACCTCGCCAGATTGATGCGCTCTATGCCTTCTCTCCAGCCTTCTTTATCTCGTTCTCGACCTGCTTGCTACCCATGTTCTTTGACCTCTTGCTTGTATTTACGACCACACACCTGCTTGATGTTCTTGCTCTTGTTTGCCTTGTTGGATTGCCTACCCGTGTACCAGACCCTGTTTTTCGCACAAGTAAACTGCTTTTGCCTACTAAGCCTTGAGTCCGAGTCCAGCATTTGCATCCTGTCACACCCGTTTACCAGTCTTGATAGAGAGTGATGTTTGTTTGTTTTTTTTTAACGAGTTTTGTTAAGTGCTTGTTTTCAGGTGGCACGGTGTCTTAGTGGTTAGCACTGTTGCTCCCAGGTTCTCTTTCCACCTGGTCCTTTCTGTGTGAAGTTTTCGTGTTGTCCCCGTGTTTGTGTGGGTTCCCTCCAGGTGCTCCAGTTTCCTCACTTCCAAAAATATGCAAGTTTGATGAACTGGTGACCCTAAATTGGCTCTGTATATGTGTGTGTGTGTGTGTCTGACATGCAACCTGTCCAGGGGGAACCACGCCTCTCACTCAGTGACCACTGGGATAGCCTGCCTGGTATACTTACATTGAACTTGCTAAAAAAAAATCACGTGCGCATGCATACACAGAGGCCACTTCACTTTTAATATATAGATGATTTACCGCTACCTGCTGGAATGGTGTGTGAGTCCAGAATGATTATTATTAATTATCAACCTCCATTGTTCAGTGTTGTTAGCTAATATCAGTAGTTTCTCCAAAAATATTAGTCCTGGTAATGTTCTGTCTTGGCGCCGTTCATCCTTGATCCAAAATACATAAACATACCAAATGGCAAATGTCGGCTCTCCCCAGTTTGTCCAAGCTTGTACCTCAGCTGTACAGTGATCACAGGGATCCTCTCCGTGGTCTCAGACATCATTCTGTTCATTAATTTCTGTGATTCAGTTGTGGATAGAAGAAGTTTACTTTGAGGTTTTTGAGGTTGCCTTAAAAGGTTTTCTTCATCCGAGATACGTGAGGGGCAATTTCTGGTTTCCTAGAAGAATGTTGTGATCTTTGTGTGGGAATCTGTAGTATGATCTCTTGATTCCAAGCGCCTTGTAGATCCCAGATGAGTTTCGACACAATGGAGCGCCACAAAAAGTAACTGGATGAAGTACTTTCCTTCTTTTCAGACCTGTTAATGTGGGTGAATCACTCAACAAAAACAAAAAGAGGCACCTTCTGCACCCACCATTGTTCGAGTCTTTACCATCACTGATTTTCACACCAAAAATCGTAGTGCATTATTTGCCAGGGTGGTTGAAATCCAGGACCAAAGTGGTGCCGTAGTGCGGTGGGTGCAGCGATGATGGCAGGAGGCCGCACCAATCAGCAGGAGTGGAGGTTGTTATTGTCCTGAGCTCAGCTTCACAGAGTGCCACTGGCAGCCTGCCTGAAGACGCCGTTCTGAGTCGAACAAAACTGGTGTGAAGCCGAACACTCCTTTCGCAGCATTTTGCCTCATTAAACCTTAAACTGGGAGAAAAGCGGGTATAACTACAGGCTGCTGAGAAGTTTACTGAATGCCTTTGGACACTTTGCAAGCCAGTGCAGGTTTTATGTCCGTGTAGTGGAGCAGCATCCGGAAAAAGCAGCTACTTATGTGCTATACAATTCTGTAAGATGGGATCATCCTGATGCAGATTTCACAGCCACTCAGTCACAGTTTTCCAGCAAAGTTCTCCACAGCTAACAAGCCCGAGAGCCACTCGACTGTCGGGAGACTCTTTCAGACTGCCTGATGTCAGAGGCTGGAATCTTTCCCATTCACGAAGCTCTTCACTGAGCCAAAGGCCGCTGTACCTCAACAAAACAACTTCCTCTTCAACTAAATGGTGCATTCAAACTTATGCATGCTGGAAGGTTGCTGTTGGGGGGAAAAAAAAAAAAACGAATGTGTTGTCAGTATTTTTTGGTTATAAGCTTTGAAAAATTATGAAATAATGAATTCCAGATTTGTCTAAAATTGCAAAAATTCCTGCACAAGATGTGAGGAAGGATGAAAGGAGACCATAAAGACATGAGATGTTCTTTCATTACAGGGACAGCTGTTTCTGATGACCGAACTGTATCTGGAACCTTTGACAATGTGAAAGAACCGATTGTTGCTGAACTATAATAATGTTAGGAATGATTTTTATTATCCTATTGTCAGATTTTTGTCCTCTCTAAGTGTCCGTTGTTTTGATGTTTGATCTTTGAGTTAAGCTCTAACATGTTTCATTATGTCTGTTAGACACTTGCACGAATTTGAGCCCTGTGCGTCAGCTGTGTGTGGCTGCGTGCAAGTGAGCAAAGAAAATTTTGAAATGTTCAAAATCTCTGGCATGCATTCATTTTTTGAAGTAGACATGCACATGGCGCGATGTATTCGAAAACACTGCGTGTCATTGCAAGTTAATGTGTCTCATTGTCTTGCGGTGGCACATCTGAACAATTATGACATCTATAATAAAGAGAATTTTACAGATACGCGTACATTATCTAACTCATAAGGAGTGAAAATGCAACTGTTTTTACCGAGCCATTACAATATAAATATTCTAAATAATTATCTTGTGAAACGATTCCATATGCGTTCTCCACCTCGTGAAGCACACAAGAGGAGGGCGTTCCTGACAGTACCCACCATAATTCAGGCTATAGTCCGAGACATCAGCTTCCTCCATGTTTGTTTGAAAGACTACATGTAAAGCAAAATAATGTTGGACATGGTTAGCTAGCTCCAGTCTGACTAAACAATGCGCCCAGCAGAGCCTAGCTTGTTAACTGCAACATAAGTGACAGACTATCTACGAATATAAGCAACAGGTTGGTCATCGGTGGTGATGTCTGACAGCAGTCTATAATCAAGGTTCTTCAAATGGAGCAATATCACCACCTGGTGGACATTTACATTAATGCAGGTAAAACAGAGTTTTGCCATGAGCTCTCATACTCAAAACATCAACAGACATTTTTATTATAGCCGTAAGAGGAAATTATGTCACACAGGTTTAAATGTAATGTTAATATGTTATTTCTTTTGGTTTGAACTAGTTTGGGAATGATCGTTTTAATCTGAAATTAGCTGAATTATAATATCACTAATTCTTGTTTGAAGCAACTGCTTGTTCAGAAGGGAAAATATAAAGTAGGTCTTTCTTTTCCTTAATTCTTCCTTTGTGGCTTTTGTCTCTTCCTGGAAAGAATCTGTGGCAGCTTTCAGCTCGTGTTTGAGCTTCTCCTTGGCAGTGACCTTCTGGATGTGAGCCACCTTGTCTTGATGGTGGTCAGCTCCTTGTCAAACTCTCTCTCTCTCTCTGTGTGTGTGTGTGTGTGTGTGTGTGTGTGTGTGTGTGTGTGGCCATCTCCGTTTTGCAGGAGCTCCTTCACTTAAAGTGTCTCCTGAAGGACTTCCTTTCTTGAGAACACAATAGAGGAAGATCCGCTCACTTGTTAGGCTCTGAAATAAAAAGTTTAATTCTCTTTTTAGACAAACAATGTTTTAATCTGCAAGATCTTCAACAGGCCAGTTCCAAAGAGAAAATGGGTACGTGTATATAGCAGTGACTGTAGCCATTGATGCCTGAGTGTGAGATTTCGTAGACATCTGGGATTGTTTTGCCTCTGAAAGTCCAGGTTTGTAGATGATAGGTTGCTGGAATCGATGGTGTAGCTACCTGAGAATAATTTAATAAAAACACTGAATTCATGTACTTCTGTAGATGATTTTTGCATGATGAACACTCGTGCCTCCTCAATTTGTGTTGCAAAGAAAAGTCCAAAGAGAGTCAGAGGACACAGCCTTGTTTGGTGCTGTTAGTTATGGGAAGTATTTCTCTGTTTGTGGTCACATGATCAATCATGCCTTGATAAACTTTCACTATATTAGTCAAGTATTGAGAGCATCCTAACCATGGTAGCATGTTGGTAGCTTTGGTTAGGTTGATAAATGTTATACAGAGATCTCGATGCTGTTTTCTGTATCTGTCTCAAGGATGAAGATCACATAAAATGTGTTTCACGCTGTCCCAAGGCCACGCTGAGATGGTTTCCTGCAACCTTGCTTGATGCGTTTTTCTAAAGGATTGTTATGATTATGTCATCTTTGAGCTCTTGGGGAAGTTTTGCATCTTCCCAGAAGCAACAAAATAATAGTGCTGCAGTCATGGTAGCCCCCCTCCTCCATATTATGATATTTCGTTTAGAGTGCCATCTTGGCCAGGCGCTTTTACCTGGTTTTTGCTTCATTGCCTACTATACTTCTTGATAAGTTGTTGCATCTTTGTGATGGAGTGTCTTTGAATGGCACATCCAGCTCACAAGATCTCACCAGGTCTATGTAGTAAAAAGTGTTCTTGCTGAGGAAGTAGAACTTGTCACCTTTCTGTTCACACTGGAATCCCATCAGCACTGGTGACTTACAGCATTCCTCTATCAATCAATCAATCAATTTTTTTATATAGCGCCAAATCACAACAAACAGTTGCCCCAAGGCGCTCTATATTGTAAGGCAAGGCCATACAATAATTATGAAAAACCCCAACGGTCAAAACGACCCCCTATGAGCAAGCACTTGGCTACAGTGGGAAGGAAAAACTCCCTTTTAACAGGAAGAAACCTCCAGCAGAACCAGGCTCAGGGAGGGGCAGTCTTCTGCTGGGACTGGTTGGGGCTGAGGGAAAGAACCAGGAAAAAGACATGCTGTGGAGGGGAGCAGAGATCAATCACTAATGATTAAATGCAGAGTGATGCATACGGAGCAAAAAGAGAAAGAAACAGTGCATCATGGGAACCCCCCCACAGTCTACGTCTAAAGCAGCATAACCAAGGGATGGTCCAGGGTCACCTGATCCAGCCCTAACTATAAGCCTTAGCGAAAAGGAAAGTTTTAAGCCTAATCTTAAAAGTAGAGAGGGTATCTGTCTCCCTGATCTGAATTGGGAGCTGGTTCCACAGGAGAGGAGCCTGAAAGCTGAAGGCTCTGCCTCCCATTCTACTCTTACAAACCCTAGGAACTACAAGTAAGCCTGCAGTCTGAGAGCGAAGCGCTCTAATGGGGTAATATGGTACTACGAGGTCCCTAAGATAAGATGGGACCTGATTATTCAAAACCTTATAAGTAAGAAGAAGAATTTTAAATTCTATTCTAGAATTAACAGGAAGCCAATGAAGAGAGGCCAACACGGGTGAGATATGCTCTCTCCTGCTAGTCCCCGTCAGTACTCTAGCTGCAGCATTTTGAATTAACTGAAGGCTTTTCAGGGAACTTTTAGGACAACCTGATAATAATGAATTACAATAGTCCAGCCTAGAGGAAATAAATGCATGAATTAGTTTTTCAGCATCACTCTGAGACAAGACCTTTCTGATTTTAGAGATATTGCGTAAATGCAAAAAGGCAGTCCTACATATTTGTTTAATATGCGCTTTGAATGACATATCCTGATCAAAAATGACTCCAAAATTTCTCACAGTATTACTAGAGGTCAGGGAAATGCCATCCAGAGTAAAGATCTGGTTAGACACCATGCTTCTAAGATTTGTGGGGCCAAGTACAATAACTTCAGTTTTATCTGAGTTTAAAAGCAGGAAATTAGAGGTCATCCATGTCTTTATGTCTGTAAGACAATCCTGCAGTTTAACTAATTGGTGTGTGTCCTCTGGCTTCATGGATAGATAAAGCTGGGTATCATCTGCGTAACAATGAAAATTTAAGCAATACCGTCTAATAATACTGCCTAAGGGAAGCATGTATAAAGTGAATAAAATTGGTCCTAGCACAGAACCTTGTGGAACTCCATAATTAACTTTAGTCTGTGAAGAAGATTCCCCATTTACATGAACAAACTGTAATCTATTAGATAAATATGATTCAAACCACCGCAGCGCAGTGCCTTTAATACCTATGGCATGCTCTAATCTCTGTAATAAAATTTTATGGTCAACAGTATCAAAAGCAGCACTGAGGTCTAACAGAACAAGCACAGAGATAAGTCCACTGTCCGAAGCCATAAGAAGATCATTTGTAACCTTCACTAATGCTGTTTCTGTACTATGATGAATTCTAAAACCTGACTGAAACTCTTCAAATAGACCATTCCTCTGCAGGTGATCAGTTAGCTGTAAGCTATCAGAAGACCTGTATAGCTTCACCTTAAATTTTGCAAATTTCATTGCTTTACTTGGGTGTTTCTTCTTAATGACCTTCAGTCAGTCCTCAGGATAAGTTCAGGGGCCTTTGTGTTGACTTGTTCTGGGTGCTTGCCTAGAATTGGGAGCACTGCCTCCCTCAGCATGGCTGGCTAAACATGGAAGGAAGGTGCTTCTTCACAGATCTTCCAATCTTCAGATTGTATGAGACCACTCTCCCTCCACTGCCTGCATGCGGACTCGGGTCTATGGTTCCTTGCTCGTCAGGTGGATCACTTCATCACCTTCCATCCTCTCAAACCTGATCTGACCAAGCAATCAGTAATTATTTTGTACACAATTATTAATTTATTTTATTCCAAAATGGTCCATAAACAAGTTTGTAAAGTTACTACTTGGCTACTTGTGTAAATTAAAATGCGATATGTCTACTGAAATATATGTAGTTAATTATAAATTATTCATTTTTTAAGAAAAAATAGAATCTCCAAAATAGATTTAACACATGAAGGTTTTTACGTTTTATGCTGCAAACAAGTAAATGTGATTTTTATACATTTTCCAGAAAGAAGATCTCCCAGGATTGTGATAATACCCTGTAAGTGCAGTCTGACCTTTTTACTGTCAGAATGAACCACAGCACAGTTATGATGTTAGATAATTCAAATCTTAACATGTTTTGGAATATGACATTATGAACTTTACAATATCAATAAAGAAAAAGAAAACATCCTGGGACTACTCTTATTTTAAGACATCTCATGGTTTAATTGGCTTTGATGGTTCTGCCAAGCCAGTCGATGAATTTGGAGACTCGAGCGTAGACTCCGGGCCTCATGGCGTTGGCGCACCCCAAACCCCAGGATGTCACCCCCTGCAGGATGAATCTGCTCTGCCAGTAACACACCAGAGGACCGCCGCTGTCACCCTACACACACACACACACACACACACACAGGTATTTAAATGAAATTCAAATAATTTTTAATTTATTTTAATTTTAAATTCATTTAAATAATTAACTTATATCCGCTACAATATTTTCATGTTGCTTAATTTTCTGTTGAACTCAAATAGTAGTTTTCTACAAATATGCACCATCGCTGTACTTCTGAGGTTGTTGATGTTTTTTCAAATACCTGACAGCTGTCTGTTCCTCCCTCGATGTTTCCAGCACACATCTCGTGGTCTTTAACTCGGCCGTTCAGGTAGTCTGGACGATTACAGATCTTGTTCTCAATCACTGGGAATCCAGTTTCCTTCAGGAGGCCTTCACCGCCCGTACCTGCAACCCACATCACTCCCTCCTCCTCATCAGATAACCATCATCACCCCCTCCCGCACAAAGTGAGATTTGGGGCCCTATCTTGAAAATCTATAGCGCACATTCATTTGGGGCGTGTCCAACTCCACCCTGCTATTTACATGATGTTGTAATCTGAGCTGAGACATTCACAGATCTCAGATGTGACATTCATGTCTCTAGGTCCTCGGCCTCTGAGATCTAGAGACACTTGGGAAGAGCTAATGGAGACACGAGGCCAACATTATCCTCAAATACTATTATTTGTAAGAACTATGAGAGACAATGCTTACCTTGTGTCTCACCCCATCCGGTTACGTAACACTCAGTTCCACTGGGTACGATATAATCTTTTTCAGGCAAACAAGCAGTCAGGACTTTGTCATTTATCAAGGCTGTCCTGAAAACAAACATCAGAAAGTGAATAATTATTTGTCTGTCTGTAAACATTTTAAACACATTGTATCAGACATATCCAAGGCCTGGAGTCACATTTTCAAAGTGTAACATTTGATTAATATGAGCAAAGCGACGCACAGCAACATGAAACTCGCTCATGGTACAGGGAGTCCCAAACAGGAAGTGCCAAATTTTGAGTCCACAGTGAAACAGGAAATGTCAAATGTCAAACACTTCCTGGATCGACACTTCCTGGAATGACAGACAAGATCTCGTGGAATATTGCGGAAACTCAGTGGCAAGTTCACACTGCTGTGTACAACAAAAAGTTCTAATCCATCTTAGATTCATAAATCTAAAGTTATCTTCCTTAAACTCAAACTGAAAGCAAATCTCTATAACTTGATATAAATTAATTAAAAATATAAAATCCAGCTTCCTGATGAAGTGGTGTAGAGGAGGATTTTCTTAAAAAGAAGACCTGAAAGTTCAGCTACAATTTGACAAAAAGTACATTTGAGATGAAAGACTAGATCTGATGTTTTGGTGAAAGTAACTTTTGTATTTCTTCATAACTGATGTAAATAAAGTCCAAGACATATTCTTCAGACAAGTTGTTTCCATCCCCTGACTTGTGTGAAGAATATGTCTTGGACTTAAACTGGCAATAAAACTGATTATTATTTACAGGTTTTATCACGTTTTAGAGCGTTGCTTTCAGTTTGAGGAAGATAATTTTAGAAATTTTTATTCTTTATATTTTTTCGTATTTCTTGTATTTAAAATGGCATAAACAAATTAAAATGTGTGAAATTCCAAGTGTTTCAATATGTTTGGAGGGCACAGTATCCTAACCTTATGATGAGTGCAAAATGACTGTGGTATTATTACTGTTTTGTTTAAGAATGTTTCATTTTCACTGTTGCTGCACTTTGTGTCAAATCATAGTCATATCGTATATCATATTGATATGATAAAACTGAGATAATTTGGCCATGTTGTACAGCCCTACTGTCAACTAGCTGAAAACTTTGAATATTAAATCTACATTTAAAAAATGCTTAAAGTGGGAGAGGGTTAAGAGGGTTGTAATTAGGGGGGTCTGGGGGGGTGGAGCTCCTCCAGAAGCTGATTGGCAAAAAAACAAAAATGCATAAAAACACAGGGGGTCTGGGGGGGCAGAACTCCCCCAGAAGCTGAAATGTTTTAGTCATGCTAATGCTCCCCTGAAGCATTTGCCCAAAAAACAGTCTGAAGGACCTCAATGACCTGGTTAGGTGCTGAAGAGCTTTGCTCGTTCATGTCTGCGACATACACATTTGAATCCAAATATAACATATGAATGAATCTGGACTTGGAAATACTTAGAGTTTTTATCGAAACATTGTATTTCTTTTTAACTTGTACACTTAAATATGCCTAAAGTTTCATAATAAACTTACTCAAATTCCCAGAACTCTGTAAATTTGTTCATGTAAATCTCTGCTGTAACGGCGTGTTTGAGGCGTGTGTGATGTATGTCGTGGAAACCAAATATGTCTGATTTGAGACACCGGGGCCCTCACTTAGCAAACTGTGTGCAGAAACGTTTCTAAACACTGTGAATACAAACAAAATTTTTTTATGCGTGTAACTACAAAAAAAATCTGTATTTTTATATTATTGTCCAACAGGCGAAAGCCGGTAAGTATCAGTAAACTACATGCTCCTGCACGTTCATGGTGATCTGCATTCAGAAACACCCCCAGTTCACCATATATGGTAAAGAAACATCTGTTTGTTGCTAATAACGGCTAACACAGAGTAGAAAAATCACGATTTGTAAAACAGAGGTGGAGGTGTTTGTGTGTGGGCACAGCAGTGAGGTGACAAAAATAAATGCAGCAACACTAGGAGCCGACTACGAGTCCACAAATAAATTTTTACGCCACTCTTTCGGGCCGACCATTCCAGTCATGGTGTCATATGTTTCTTAATTTAGACCTCAAAACCACTAATTTTCTCATTCTTTAATTAGTTTTTACAAGCTCACCACAAGAACCAGCATAAAACTTTCATGTCTATGCTGCTTACTTCTTTTATCTATGACAGATATTCTAAAATGTTATAATTCATTATTATTTTACATAATAACATTAAAGTTGACAAATTCATGGGAGGACACTTTTTTTTTTTTAAAAATAAAGCAGCACATATAAATATTTGGCTGGAGTCATGAATGGCACCACTTGGTCACTTGGAGGTGAATGTGCCATCAAGTTTTGTGTTATTAATTTTGGACTCACTTTGCCAGGGAATGCAGACAGCAGTCACATAGTTACTTTTTTGTATCAGTGTTCATGATTAATAAGCTGTTGCGTCCATAACTCACTTGCTCAGTTTGAGCAGAGCAATGTCTGCTCCACCTGGTCCCAGCACCAGTTTCTCCAGAGTCCTCTCCTGCTTGGACAACTCATCGCCTGTCTCCTTGTGGATACCCAGCACAACTTTGTAGGCCTCCGGCCGCTTGGACCTGCAGTACTCACAGACACACACGGGTCAGTGTTTTGTGTGATGGCAGTAATCGCTTTGTGGGTGTGTTTGTCATCTTTCTGACCTTTCAAGGCAATGAGCAGCCGTGACAACCCACTGTGGGTGAATCAGAGTTCCTCCACAGAAATGGGATCCAGTACTGGTGGACAGACAGACAGAAAAAGAAATGTTCATGTATCCATCCCCCGACTTATCTCAAGAAAACTGGCAATAAAACTGATTTTCATGTGGGACAATTCAATATGTGGCTGTTTTTCTACAAAGGGGACAGGACGACTGATCCGTGTTAAGGGAAGAATGAACGGGGCCATGTATCATGAGATTTAAAGCCAAAACCTCCTTCCATCAGTGAGCGCATTGAAGATACAACGTGGCTGGGTCTTCCAGCATGACAATGATCCAAAACACACCTCTCAGGCAACGAAGGAGTGGCTCCGTAAACAGCATTTCAAGGTCCTGGAGTGGCCAAGCCAGTCTCCAGACCTCAACCCCATAGAAAATTTGTTGAGGGAGTTGAAAGTCTGTGTTGCCCAGCGACAGCCCCAAAACATCACTGCTCTAGAGGAGATCTGCATGGAGGAATGGACCAAAATACCAGCTACAGTGTGTGCAAACCTGGTGAAGACTTACAGGAAACATTTGACCTCTGTCATTGCCAACAAAGATTATGTTACAAAGTACTGAGTTGAACTTTTGTTATTGACCAAATACTTATTTTCCACCATAATTTACAAATAAATTCTTTAAAAATCCTACAATGTAATTTTCTGGATTTTTTTTTCTCATTTTGTCTCTCATAGTTGAAGTGTACCTATGATGAAAATTACAGACCTCTCTCATCTTTCTAAGTCAGAGAACTTGCACAATCAGGGACTGACTGAATGCTTTTTAACCCCACTGTATTTAATTTACAGCAAGATGCAGATATTTGCTTTCAGTTTGAGTTTAAAGTGCACATCTCTAGTAAATGAAATGTACAAATGAGCTGACTATCCTAAACAAATTAAAAATTATGAAAATATAAGTGTATTTTTTTGTTTTATTTTTGCTGCCATATGTCTTGAGAGAATAAGCCATGAACATGGGGAATTTAGCCTGATATCACCTGTTGCTTGGAAATGCTCAGATTTGATAGCCTGCATGAAATGTTGATTTCAGTATGAATTCCCCTCCACAGCCATTCTGTCTTTTCCATTAAAACAAATGAGAAAACCAAATTATTTTGCAGTTTAAAATCTTTTTTTTTTTTTTTTTTTTTTTTGTGGAGTTTGATGGTGAAGACATCAAAATGGTGAACAGGTGTGTTTTGGGAGGGTCTATCAAAACCAGTCATGATGTTTATTAGTTGCAGTTTTCCCAAGGATGAGATTTTTGAGGGGGAAAATGGAAGCTTTTTTTTTTTTTTTGCGCCTACTGGACATACGGCAGAAATGCAGCAGAGCACAGTGTTGGGAAATAGGCTTCAAGAATCTGATCTAAGCAAGGATGCTATCCTTTCCATTCATGCATCCAAGAGAACTGTAACAAAGCACGTTTCCTCTCCCGAAAGCGTGGAACCGGCCGTGTTTTGTGCCGCTGTGGCGACGGTAAGCTATACTGTGCTACGTGCTGAGGAAGCTGCATCGGTGCTTATAGGTGTGACCACAGCAAGTCGGAGAGAAAGTGACGGGCATTTGTGATTAACGAGAGAGCCATGATGTGGACACGGGACCAGAGCTCTCAGCCATCTGTGTGTGGGTGTTTACCGTGGACGGAGACGGAAATACTTTGATCTGCAAAATACTGTATAAGAATCTGACTTGAAAGCCAAATTAAAGCCATATTACATTTATAGACAAAAGCAGCCCAGACTGGCTGTGTGCACTGGAGTAAGACATGAAGTGGACTGTAACTGACCTTCAGGTATCTAACAGTTGGTTCCGAAGGTTACGTAATGGCTGTGAATGTGTCGGGCATTTTTCTGGCTAATTTTACTTTTATCAGTTATATCAGGACCTGCACAAGTTAAAGACTTGGAAAAAATTACTTATAAACTGTATAGAATTAAAAAAACAATTATATTGACTGTACTGAGATATATGTCCTTTAAAGACGATCATTTTTGAAATGTTAATACAGAGAAGCATGAATTACCTTTTGTGTTAAAAAAATGGCACAAACAAATTCAAATGTGTGAAAGTCCAAAGGGAGGTGAATAGTTTTGAAACGTGCTGTAACTGGCATATTGGAATTGAGAAAGAAGTCCTGAGTGTTTCAGCACATCATCTCATTATCATTCAGTGTTTGGCAGAGGCATCATAAAATAAATAAATAAATAGAAATTAGAGATGAAATCAACACTTCAACTGACAGGTGCCATTTACAGTAGTGTTCAGAATAATAGTAGTGCTATGTGACTAAAAAGATTAATCCAGGTTTTGAGTATATTTCTTATTGTTACATGGGAAACAAGGTGACAGTAGATTCAGTAGATTCTCACAAATCCAACAAGACCAAGCATTCATGATATGCACACTCTTAAGGCTATGAAATTGGGCTATTAGTAAAAAAAAGTAGAAAAGGGGGTGTTCACAATAATAGTAGCATCTGCTGTTGACGCTACAAACTCAAAACTATTATGTTCAAACTGCTTTTTTAGCAATCCTGTGAATCACTAAACTAGTATTTAATTGTATAACCACAGTTTTTAATGATTTCTTCACATCTGCGAGGCATTAATTTTGTTGGTTTGGAACCAAGATTTTGCTGGTTTACTAGTGTGCTTGGGGTCATTGTCTTGTTGAAACACCCATTTCAAGGGCATGTCCTCTTCATCATAAGGCAACATGACCTCTTCAAGTATTTTGACATATCCAAACTGATCCATGATACCTGGTATGTGATATATAGGCCCAACACCATAGTAGGAGAAACATGCCCATATCATGATGCTTGCACCACCATGCTTCACTGTCTTCACTGTGAACTGTGGCTTGAATTCAGAGTTTGGGGGTCGTCTCACAAACTGTCTGCGGCCCTTGGACCCAAAAAGAACAATTTTACTCTCATCAGTCCACAAAATATTCCTCCATTTCTCTTTAGGCCAGTTGATGTGTTCTTTGGCAAATTGTAACCTCTTCTGCACGTCTTTTATTTAACAGAGGGACTTTGCGGGGGATTCTTGCAAATAAATTAGCTTCACACAGGCGTCTTCTAACTGTCACAGCACTTACAGATAATTCCAGACCGTCTTTGATCATCCTGGAGCTGATCAATGGGTGAGCCTTTGCCATTCTGGTTATTCTTCTATCCATTTTGATGGTTGTTTTCCGTTTTCTTCAACGTGTCTGGTTTTTTGTCCATTTTAAAGCATTGGAGATCATTGTAGATGAACAGCCTATAATTTTTTGCACCTGCGTATAAGTTTTCCCCTCTCTAATCAACTTTTTAATCAAACTACACTGTTCTTCTGAACAATGCCTTGAACGTCCCATTTTCCTCAGGCTTTCAAAGAGAAAAGCATGTTCAACAGGTGCTGGCTTCATCCTTAAATAGGGGACACCTGATTCACACCTGTTTGTTCCACAAAATTGATGAACTCACTGACTGAATGCCACACTACTATTATTGTGAACACCCCCTTTTCTACTTTTTTTTTACTAAATAGCCCAATTTCATAGCCTTAAGAGTGTGCATATCATGAATGCTTGGTCTTGTTGGATTTGTGAGAATCTACTGAATCTACTGGTATCTTGTTTCCCAGGTAACAATAAGAAATATACTCAAAACCTGGATTAATCTTTTTAGTCACATAGCACTACTGTTATTCTGAACACTACTGTATATCCACGGGCCATTTAAGTTCCATGGATATACAAGGGTGGCTCTAGCTTCAGGTGAAAGGGGGGTGGGGGTTGTGACTTGGCTGGATATGCCACAAGCCCCCCCCCCCCCCCAAATATAATCCCTCCCCCCAATTCCAAGGCAATCCGGAAAGTTTAATGCTGACTCGCTTGTCATAGTTTTCAATGCACCATTTTTTATTTTAAACACTGGAATTCATCTGAGGACAGTGACTTCAGTCAAATATGATGGAGTCGTGAAAGAGTCTCCTTTAATGTGGCTTCATCCAGTTGCAAAGTAGCCTGAGAGAGACATCTCCCATATTTTCTCATACCTTTACTCACCAACTCGGGGGTCTAAAAAGGTCTACTTTATTTAAAGTAAACCTATGTAAATTTGTCACATTTTTCTTCTATAATCATGACTTTAATTATGTAATTTTGGTTTTTCCCCATTATAAAGTCTAATACACAAAATACTAAACCACTGTGCTCAGTAATTGCTGCATACAAATATGACAGCTATTTGTATATTTGTATTTATTTTTTATGGTCATTAACTTGTTTTGTCAATGAGCATCAACATTTATCACTCAATATCTGAATGTCACATCCTGATTAAATAAAAATTTATGGTGGTCTGTTTCAGCATCAAAATTGTGTTGATTTGAAATCACAAATCCTTCTATTGTCCAGAACAGATTCTCACTGTAAGTATCAAAGAACATTTCAAATAGAAACATTTGTATGACATTGTCTTTTTTGGTGTGGTTCTACTCACTTTGTGCGGAGACTGATTTGCCAGGGCCATGAGTGTGGTTTCGATACGCAGCCACCCACGATGCGACCAAAACAGCGCTTTGGCTTGGTATCTGGTATCCCACATTTCAGGCCTTCTGCAAAAGAAACAGCACAGGGCTCCATGTGACTACAACAAGAAGCTAAACTAAAGAAACAGTCAAAGTTGTGTATGTTAGTAATGTCCAAGTGACAACCAGATGCCACTGTTGTAGATCAATGAACCAATGTGTTGTTCATTCCAAAAGTACAGCTCTATGTCGTCCATATAGATGAGGATTGGTCCACTTCTGAACCTGTACCAATACCCTCTCTTTGCAGGGACCATACTTTTGGGATTCAGACCTCTGAAGAACATCATAGCTGGGACAGAACATTGAAGTGGATGACTGTTTTTGAGTCAGCTGTACCTACTTGATGCTCTGTTTCATGTCCTTTTGTCTTCTTGGAGCAAATTTTGGCATTGTTCAGGTTGGTCTTGTGTTAGAGTATTCACTGATTGCTCTATTAACCAGTAGTTGGTGTTTTTCCCAGTTCTCATTGATCTTCACTGGTGCATTGACTCATGTGACCATTCAGCTGAGCTGCTATGATGGCTGACATTGGCTCCCATGTTTTGGAGAGGTAGGTTAGTAGTCAATAGTTTGAAGGCATTGTTCCCTTGTTGGGATTTTTCATGATTATATCATTTGGTTCCCTATTAACTATTCAGAGTAAGACCCTAACGATAGCATCTGATTCATCTGTAGTGCACTTGTTCAGTGCATAGTGCCACCCAGTTGTTCAAGATTATGATACATTGATGAATGTCTAACATTGTAATGGTGACTGGTTGTTGTTCCAGGAGGTTGCTGTGGTCCATGCTCTTGTCCAACAGCCAATGTCAGTTGTCTCCATGTGATACCTCTGCTTCTTTGAGGTCCTTCTGCTACTGCCCAGTCTCAGTTTTGGGTGGGTGTGATTTTGTACCTTTGTAACCCTGAAGTTGGGAGTCCACTTTAACTTCCTGCTATTTGTCAACAATATGCCAACCAAAGTCATCTCAAACATCTGACTTATTGCTGCCGACTGCCTGTTGTACAGAGCTACTGACTCCAACACAGACCAAGAAGCACTTCTAAACAACCTGTCATCTCTCATTCACTGGTCACACCAATGGCAGAAGAAATTTAACACATGTCTCTGGTCACCTTCACCAGGAAGAAGATCCACTGATATGAATACTGCATCAACAATGTGAAGCTCTGGTTGATAGATTCAGAACCATACCTGGGTGTAATCCTAAACCACACTCTTTCATGTAATGACCATGTCAGCCACATATGGGGGAAAGCCAACAAGGTGCTTGGGTTCATCATAAGGAACCTACAATTTTGCGCAAGAGCCTTCAAGGAACAGGTATACAAGTTCTCAGTCTGGCCAAAACTTGAATACCATAGCCCTGTATGATTCCGTCACACCAAGGCACCGAAACATCAAGTTGAGGCCGTGCAATAAAACAGCTGTACACTTTGTAATTAACTAATACTAACAACAGGCTAGCGTCACACCGGAACCAAAATGCTTGGATGCATCATATGTCATGATGTACCAAGACCACACATGATCTTTTGGCAATAGACCCAACAGCATGTCTCACCCCAACAGGAAGAACCACCAGAAGACACCATGAACTCAAATTCCAGTAGCATCAATTTGTCGGTTTTCCACCACTTCTTCCCCTGGACCATCCCAACATGGAATGTACTAACAGCTACCCTATTAGAAGCCCTGAACATCTTCAAAGCATGCCTCCAGGCCTATGGAGGGGCACAGTAGAACACTTATGCCCACTCAGACAAGCAACCCTATCCATAGTTTGGATGAATGTTATGTCTACATCTGCACCCAGTCACCCGAGTTGTGCAGTATATCCCATTTATCCAACTCAGTGAGAAGAAGAACAAGCAGATTACTGTTCCAGTGACCAAAGATCAGTGGTTTCTGTTGCATCATGTGTCAAGACATACAACTTGTAAATTTTTCTGTTTACATTTTGTTTCGAAGCAAATAACTACGGATGAAGATCTTGTCTTGTTGTTGCATACAGTATGTACAAATACTAAGAGTAAGACCCTCATGGTGCCCTACATAGTGTGCGTTAATACAGACCACACTCAGGGATTTGACAGTAGTCCCATTTCTTGTTCCTGTCAGTTGTATAACACCATGGACCATTGACATCATTGTCTGGGTTTCTGCAGCTCTGTCAGCACAACAAACAGAAGGAATTTGTTGAACATTTTAAGGGGCATATTAGGACTTAATAAAAGCATTGTGATTAACATAAATTGACTTAATTGATCCTTAAGCACGAACCAAAGAGAAACTTTGGGACTAAAGTTGACTCCAAAACAAAAACTGTTCTTGCAGTTCAGTTACAGACTTACGTTGCCTTCCAGACCTTTGTCGGGGTGAGTTTGTGGGGTGAAACTATTGTGTTGGTGAGGCTGCTGAGCACTCCAGGCCTGGCAGGTCACCCCCGACATAGTCAGAGAAGTGGGACCACGATATGTTACTCCATTTCCAACCTTACAGTCTAATACAGAAACGGACAGACAGACACAAGACAGACAAAGGGATGGCTCAGGCAAATTGGGGGGGTGTCAATATTAAAAAGTAATAATGGCCCAAAACACTGAATGAGTTACCTGTTATAGTAGGAGCTTGTGTGGTGGATAAAGGTTGTTGTACTTTGGGAGGAATAGTGGGTGAGACAGCTGTGGGTTTGGTGGGGCATTTCTCGATATCACAGTACTCCCACCGAACAGCGGGGTTAGTCGTGTAACACCAGGGAGCTTTGTCTCCATCAGGGTTCCTACAGAGGTTCTTTTTCAGGTCCCTGTTCAAAAAGGTAACATTGAAGCTTTTGATGTTAAATACCTCATGCGTTAGGTCAGGCCAAGCACCGCCTCACCAAATCCACCACACTGTAGAACTGCCACATGTCTTGGGTGTCAAACAACCAGGTAGACCACCAGTCCAACCCCACCTCCAAAAAGCAGCCATCTATCTGCTGCAGCTAGGTCAGGCCAGGGAACCACATTAAAAGTAAGTCCTTTCTTCTTCCAGCCTTCGACTTTGTTTCACTCACGGTCACCACAGCAGATCCAAGGATCTGCTTGTTTATTTGTCACAAGTTTTACACTGGATGCCCTTCCTGATGCAACTCCATGTTACATGGCGAATGGGCAGGGCTGGTCTTGAACCAGGGACCTTCCACATCAGAAACATAAGCACTTAACTACTTGGCCACCAAATTACATGGTCAAAATATTGCAACTGACATTCCCTCACAATTCACTCCTCATCTTAGTCTCCCTAAGTAACCATTCACTTGACAAAAAGTAATTACAGCAAAACCCAAGGACCCTAAAGATATCCAGTCCTCCCCTTAGCTCAGTTGTTAGTCCTTAATGTTACAACCATACAATATGACAGGAAGCACCAGGACCCTAAAGATATCCAGTCCCCGCTCCACACAGCAGTCACCTGTGTTTAGATCAGCTATCTGTGCAGCATTTTATTGGGGATTCAATGTATCGTCAGGTTGAGGAGCCCAGTCAACCTCAGCAAGCACTTTGCCAAAATCAACATCGGTTGCAAAATAACACGGATAATATTCACGCTGGCATTCAGTGAGTACTTGCAGAGCTAGGTTAGGTCTATAGCTGACTTCTTGGGCATGAAAGCAGACTGCTTCAGTCCCTGAGTGGATTATAACAGCCCCCCATACTGTCGCAGTCCCACCAGCTCTGCAGTATCGCATTAAAAATGTATTTGATTTGAATCCTGCATCACTGCACAAATTGATGAATCACGATGCATCATCTGGTGTATTGCAGCAACCTTTGTCAATAAAATGATCCAGTGGAGCTACTGAACTTTAGGAGCCGCAGCAAACTTCAAACATATTTGTCAATTATCATTATTTATTGAAATAGTTTTTAGAAAATGAAAATCGCATTTGGCTCACGCGTTTGCGTAGTTCTGAGGAGTTTTGTTGTGGGTGTGTGGCGTCATGGAGGTCCACACTTGACATTTTTTTCCACTGATGGTCTGTGATGTTATGCCGCGGTAGTTTGAACCGTTACCCTCGTAGCAGTCTTCTTCTTCAGTCGGGATCACCGGATCACCTGCACAAAGACAGTTAGTTATCTGCTACTTCAAACTCACTGTTGTCTTTTATTGTCACTTTAACCAACAGCTTTAGCATCACGTGAACTTGGTGCTACGTTTCTTCTGAAAGGCAACATCCCCTTTGTTCATTATTGTACCTGGTGAAGCTGCGTTGTCGCACTTCGGCACGGTACAGTACTCCCAGCGAGTTTCTTGATCAGTTGTGTAGCACCAGGGCTTCCTCTCGTTGTCAGGATTACGGCAGTAATTTTCATTGAGGCCTCTGTCCAATAAATGTACAGTAAAGGTGAAGAGGACAAACACCAGGGAAGTGCAGGGTACAGTACGAGGCATATCTGGCTCATAAAAAGAAATGACTGAAGAGAGGCTAAAATGTTTTTAGAATAGTGTTTGATTAACCTCATTTACATAAAGAGCATGCTCGGAGTTTAAAAATATTAATTTGAATGATATTTTAAAGAAACGATAGTTTAAAAATAGCTGTTTTCTCTTTGTCCTGGGTTCCTGTTCTTAGTGGAGCACCGCAAGGAACAGTCCCCAGACCACATGGTTTCCTTCTCCACATAAATAGTATCTATAGTTTAGAGACGAGCAACACCAGACTACTACATTTTTGCATACTGGAGACGCTGGAAACTCTTCTCAGAACTGATCAAACTTCACTCTGTGATCCTCAAATATGTTTTTTGAAGAGCTCCAGAAGGACAAAGGTCGACGATAAACTGGAAGAAGAAGAAAAGGCGAAGTTGTGAGAAAAGGTGGAACAGCTGAAAAGGTTGTTGAAACAGCGACTATAACTGCTGCTAATGCCGAGATATTTGAGTTGGTAGAAACAAACAGATCGCAGAAGAGCAAGAGGAAACGAGTGGATTTAAAGAAGAGAAGAAACTAGTCAACATGCTGGATGCTGTTTTCAAGCCTGAAGGTCGCTGATCCTGTTGTCCTGATCCTGGATATAGATGCAGGGGCACTACTACATACTTGCAGGTGTACTACTATATGCTTGCAAGTATACTCCTACATACCTGCAGCTTGCAGCTGTACAAATGTACTACTATATACTTGCAAGTGTACTGCTACATATCTGCAGCGCTACCACTACATACTTGCAAGTGTAACGGCTTTCTCTGTGATTGCTGAGTCCTCCTACTTGCTCCCCTCGGGATGTGAACTTGTGATCACTGGTGTGGGAGGTGGACTCTCTGACCAGAAGGCTAAAACTCTGGCTCTGGCCATGTGGCCAGAGAATCCTTTTAACTGTTGGGGAGTGAGGTTTACTGTCTACTATTGCACAGTGACTCCCGCTGGCCTCCATCACACTCACGCCCCTAAACTTCATTCCCATCCGGGTCACGGCACCAATGTAGCAGCTTGTATTCTCTCTCTCATCTGCGTTGTGTTTAAGTGTTGTGTTTAAGTGAATAACGCCTCCCAGTTGCTCATGATCACTGGCGTGGGAGGTGGACTCTCTAAGCAGAAGGACAAAACCTAGGGCTCTGGCCTTCTGGTTAGAGAGTCCTTTTAGCTGTTGGGGAGTGAGGATTACTGACTACTATTGCACAGTGACTCCTGCTGGCCTCCATCACACAAGTGTACTGCTACCTTCTTGCAAGAACAGTGCTACATACTTGCAGGAGTACTATTACATATTGGCAGAGATACCATATTGTACCTGCAGGTGTACAGTTACATACTAGTACATCTACTGCTACATACTTGCAGGTCCACTGCTAGATACTTGTGGCTCACTTGCTATATACTTGCAAATGAACAAATACATACAACCCCTGGCAAAAATTATGGAATCACCGGCCTCGGAGGATGTTCATTCAGTTGTTTAATTTTGTAGAAAAAAAGCAGATCACAGACATGACACAAAACTAAAGTCATTTCAAATGGCAACTTTCTGGCTTTAAGAAACACTATAAGAAATCAAGAAAAAAAAGATTGTGGCAGTCAGTAACGGTTACTTTTTTAGACCAAGCAGAGGAAAAAAATATGGAATCACTCAATTCTGAGGAAATAATTATGGAATCACCCTGTAAATTTTCATCCCCAAAACTAACACCTGCATCATATCAGATCTGCTCGTTAGTCTGCATCTAAAAAGGAGTGATAACACCTTGGAGAGCTGTTGCACCAAGTGGACTGACATGAATCATGGCTCCAACACGAGAGATGTCAATTGAAACAAAGGAGAGGATTATCAAACTCTTAAAAGAGAGTAAATCATCACGCAATGTTGCAAAAGATGTTGGTTGTTCACAGTCAGCTGTGTCTAAACTCTGGACCAAATACAAACAACATGGGAAGGTTGTTAAAGGCAAACATACTGGTAGACCAAGGAAGACATCAAAGCGTCAAGACAGAAAACTTAAAGCAATATGTCTCAAAAATCGAAAAATGTACAACAAAACAAATGAGGAACAAATGGGAGGAAACTGGAGTCAACGTCTGTGACCGAACTGTAAGAAACCGCCTAAAGGAAATGGAATTTACATACAGAAAAGCTAAACGAAAGCCATCATTAACACCTAAACAGAAAAAAACAAGGTTACAATGGGCTAAGGAAAAGCAATTGTGGACTGTGGATGACTGGATGAAAGTCATATTCAGTGATGAATCTCGAATCTGCATTGGGCAAGGTGATGATGCTGGAACTTTTGTTTGGTGCCTTTCCAATGAGATTTATAAAGATGACTGCCTGAAGAGAACATGTAAATTTCCACAGTCATTGATGATATGGGGCTGCATGTCAGGTAAAGGCACTGGGGAGATGGCTGTCATTACATCATCAATAAATGCACAAGTTTTTGTTGATATTTTGGACAATTGAAAGGATGTTTGGGGATGATGAAATCATTTTTCAAGATGATAATGCATCTTGCCATAGAGCAAAAACTGCAAAAACATTCCTTGCAAAAAGACACATAGGGTCAATGTCAATGAGCAGATCTGATTTGATGCAGGTGTTAATTTGGGGGATGAAAATTTACAGGGTGATTCCATAATTTTTTCCTCAGAATTGAGTGATTCCATATTTTTTTCCTCTGCTTGGTCTAAAAAAGTAACCGTTACTGACTGCCACAATCTTTTTTTTCTTGATTTCTTATAGTGTTTCTTAAAGCCAGAAAGTTGCCATTTGAAATGACTTTAGTTTTATGTCATGTCTGTGATCTACTTTTTTTCTACAAAATTAAACAACTGAATGAACATCCTCTGAGGCCGGTGATTCCATAATTTTTGCCAGGGGTTGTACTTGCAGGTCTCTTACTACATACTTCCAGGGGTACTGCTACATACAGGTGAACCTTGTTAAGTCGCGCAAGTTGGGGTCCACAAAATTGAGTTATCTGAAACCATGAGTTAATGAGGTTGACCAAAAACATACAGTAGTCTAAATTTTCAGGTTCCACAAAATGAGTAAAGCCAAAATGCGAGTTATGCATAAGTGAGTTAACAGCGTTCACCTGTATGTGCTTGTTTACCGTTACATACGTCCTGGTGTATGGCTACGCTACCTTCGTGCAAGAATCTCTGCTACATACTTACCAATATACTAATATTACGTACTTGTAAGCAAGGTTGGGTAGGATTACTTTGAAAGAATACATGTGGATTACATGTATGTATGTACATACATTTGGATTACTTGTAATCTGATTACTTTTGGATTACATTTCAAAGTAATTCTACCCAACCCTGCTTGTAAGGGTACCACAACATACTTGGTGCACTACTGCTACACCCTTGCAGGTCTACTGCTGCATACAACTGTTACATACTTGCAGGTGTACTGGTGTACACTTGCAGGTGTACTACTTCATACTTGCAGGGGTAGTTGTCTGGGGTGCGGTTGTGTTTATGGGGTGTTTGAGCCGACCAACTCTGGCACGTTTTACCAGACTCCGTTACTGCCACTGTGCCTCGGTAGTTTCCACCTTCACCACTGGCACAGCTGAGCTCCGGCGTGATGGTAGGACGCTGAGTTGCTGTGGAGAAAAAAAGAAGAGCCCCCTTTTTTTTTTTTTTTAGAAATGACCTGATTTAGTGTTTTATTTACCAAATAACAGACACAGTGATGTTTAAAATAATGCAGACAATAAATACATCATCCATCCATTTTCTATACCCGCTTACTCCAATCAAGGGTCACAGTGGGGGGCGGAGCCTATCACAGCAGTCATAAGTTGTGAGGCGGGGTACACCCTGGACAGGACACCAGTCTGTCGCAGGGCTACATATAGACATAAATATATAATACAGCAGCTATATTACGAAAATTAAAAGATGAATGAGTGATTTTGGTTAATGCGACACGATTCAAAAAGAGAGCAGTTTCAACGCTCTTTTTTCCCCACATTGTTGCTTTAGGTGCTACTGTGATGTAAAAAATTTACTGTATTGAGTATTTTGTTGTACACAGCGTTTTTGTTACAACCCTGTGCATCAGTGAAGCAGCAGAAGTACGTATTCCTTCGTGCGTTTGTATGTGTGTGCATGCGCGATAACTCAAAAATGACGTGACAGATTTCCTTCAAACTTAGTGGGAAATGAATATTACTTCGATAGATACAGTGTTTCACTTTTTCCACATTTTGTTATGTTACAGCCTTATTCCAAAATGAGCAAATTCTCTTTTTTTTCTTCAAATTTCTAGTCACAACACCCCATAATGACAACATGAAAAAAGTAAAAAAAAAAAAAAAATCACCAGTACATAAGTATTCACAGCCTTTGCGCAATACTTCGTTGATGCACCTTTGGCAGCAATTCCAGCCTCAAGTCTTCTTGAATCTGATGCCACAAGCTTGGTGCACCTATCTTTGGGCAGTTTGGTCCATTCCTCTTTGCAGCACCTCTCAAGCTCCATCAGGTTGGATGGGGAGCGTCGGTGCACAGACATTTTCAGATCTCTCCAGAGATGTTCAGTCAGATTCAGGTCTGGGCTCTGGCTGGACCACTCAAGGACGTTTATAGAGTTGTCTTGAAGCCACTCCTTTGATATCTTGGGTCATTGTCCTGCTGAAAGAGGAACCGTCGCCCCAGTCTGAGGTCAAGAGCCCTCTGGAGCAGGTTTTCATCCAGGATGTCTCTGTACATTGCTGCATTCATCTTTCCCTCAATCCTGACTAGTCTCCCAGTTCCTGCTGCTGAAAAACATCCCCACAGCATGATGCTGCCACCACCATGCTTCACTGTAGGGATGGTGCCTGGTTTCCTCCAAACATGACATCAAAGAGTTCAATCTTTGCCTCATTAGACCAGAGAATTTTGTTTCTTCTGGTCTGAGAGTCCTTCAGGTGGCTTTTGTCAAACTCCAGGTGGGCTGCCATGTGCCTTTTATTAAGGAGTGGCTTCCGTCTGGACACTCTACCATACAGGCCTGATTGGTGGATTGCTGCAGAGATGGTTGTCCTTCTGGAAGGTTCTTATCTCTCCACAGAGGAATGCTGGAGCTCTGACAGAGTGATCATCAGGTTCTTGGTCACCTTCCTGGCTAAGGTCCTTTTCCCCCGATCGCTCAGTTGAGACGGGTGGCCAGCTCTAGAAAGAGTCCTGGTGAATCTGAACTTCTTCCATTTACAGATGATGGATGCCACTGTGCTCATTAGGACCTTCAAAGCAGCAGAAATGTTTCTGTGTCCTTCCCCAGATTTGTGCCTCCAGACAATCCTGTCTCTGAGGTCTACAGACATTTCCTTTGACTTCATGCTTTGTTTGTGCTCTGACTGTCAACTGTGGGACCTTATATGTAGACAGGTGTGTGTCTTTCCAAATCATGTCCAATCAAATGAATTTACCCCAGGTGAACTCAAATTAAACTGTAGAAACATCTCAAGGATGATCAGTGGAAACAAGATGAACCTGAGCTTCATGGCAAAGGCTGTGAATATTTATGTACATGTGATTTCTTATAGTTATTTTTTTTTCATAAATTTGCAAAAATATCACAAACCTTTTTACACATTATCGTTATGGGGTATTGTGTGTAGAATTTTGAGGGAAAAATTAATTTCATCCATTTTGGAATAAGGCTGTAAAATGACAAAATGTTGGAAAAATGAAATGCTGTGAATATTTTCTGGAGGCTCTGTATCTAGATGTGATTGGAGTTTGGGGTAGTTTGGTCAAAGAAAACGGCTAGAAAAAAACCCCCAACTTTTTGTTGTGTATCTCAGCAATTCAGAAGGCTGGATAGATAATCTAAAGCATATATTGATCAGCAAATTCTTTGTGATTGACTGGTATGTATAATGTCATAATGAAGTCATACAGAGTCAAAAACACCATCACAGAAGATGTATATTTAGTTGTAGATTTATACTGTGGTGTGCACAACGCTGTCTGACGTCTTTCATGTTAGCTGGAATAGTGAGCTTGAACACTAAAAGAAGCATAAACGTGAGTGAGGACTTACTGCAGCGGGGTATGGAGCAGAAGTCCCACCGTTTGGTGGGGTTGGTGGTGAAGCACCACGGTTTGGGGTCTCCATCAGGGTTCCTGCAGTAGTTCTCCTCAAGATATTTATCAGGAAGACTGAAGAATGAAAGGGTCAAAGAGTGAGGAAAAGAAGTCAGAGAGCATGAGAGATCCATCTGGAGGTCAGAGGATAGAATCTGATGAAATCTGTGTGTTTGTTTGTCCTACGCGCTGGGGTTGTAGCCGTGGTTATGAGGTTTCTGGGAGTCCCAGCGCTGGCAGGTAAAACCGTTTGCTGTGGTGGATGTTTTCCCTCTGTAGTTTTCACCGCTGCATTGTATACAGTCCTCTGTAACAGAAGTATTTGGACATCTTATTCATTTATTTACTTTTTTGTCACTTTGCTGTTGCGCTCTGTACAATCAAGATGTTCTTGTAGTTTGGACTCAGGTTTAAAATATTTCTTCCACGATTCACGATTTTTTTTTTTCACACAGTCCCTCCTTTCTCAGAAGTCATAAATAACTGGAGAAACTAATATTACGATTACTGCAAAGAGAAACCATAGATTTCACAGTTTCTCTTCTTAGCTTTAGCCTGCGCTAGCCTTATCTAATATCAGGTTTTGAGTTCATTCTTGCACAAAGGTTTGTTTTAGCTGTGTGATGTTAGCAGAGAGACAGCAGTGTTTGTGAATTAGAGTGGCGTTTCTCCAGGTGAGTCCAGTGTTGGGGTGGCTAGCGCACCTGTTAGCACTAGCTTAGCTTCGCTAGCAGATAATGGCTGTTGCGCTGTGGTCAAGCTGAAGAAGGCAGACAAAGCCCAACATCTGGTTGTATTGCCTCCCGGTGTCACGTACTTTTCTTTCTGGCGTATTATTTTCTTTCCTCCATGCGCATAAGTTGGAAAACTGAGCATGATATGGCACATATCAATATCTCCTCCCATGAAAATATTTCCCCCTCTCGAAACATATCTGTGCATATAATTGCTTATGAAATTCAGTATATTGTATATTAAAATGAAAATGAAAATCTTTTCCCCCATTATCAACATACCAGCACAGGAGATACTGATTTCGACTTGCGTGCATGTGCAAAATGTGCATGGAGGTAAGAAAAGTACGCGTCACCGGCCTACAATCCACCAAAAAAAAAAAAAAAAAAAATCCATTGTGAACCGTGGAGACAGTCCTGCTGACTTACAGGTATCTTCCACCCCATCAACACGCTGATGTATTTTAGCCATGGAAGTGTTTTAAAACTCATCTTTTGATGAAGCTGTTAAAGTTTGATGAAGTTGTTTCTGCATGCCGTGAAACACAAGCTTTTTGTTTTTCAGCTTGTGAGACCAGCTTCAATTCAAAGCTTGAATTCAAAGCTTCAAATACTCCAGAGTGCTTTGGTTGCAATCTTTGCTTTGAATTATGTGACATCCTACCTTAATACCTAACATTATCGATCAATAACTAGGTATCGTAGCTTAGTTACTCCACAGTTGTTTTATTGTTTTATTTTGTAACAATCGGAAAGGCACACAGAGGAAATAAGACCTTTTCCATATTTTAAGACACCTTTGATCAGTGGCTCAGGGAAGGATTGTGTTTACAACCCCCTCAGCACCCCCCCTAGATTTGCCACTGTATTAAACCTTTTTAAGAATAAGAATAAGATAAGAATACGATCAACTTTATTCCTCCCAAAGGAAATTACTTTGCCAGAGTACCAAAACAGTGACAGTAAACAGTGAACAATGTTTTTAAGACAGTTGCACAAGATGTTTCACAATATTGCACATAACTCTGAGTAACTGAATAACTCAGAATATCTCTGTTCATTATGTATTCATCTTTCAAAAGGGGGAGGAGTTATACAGCCTGATTGTCACAGGTAGGAAAGACCTCCTGTGGTGTTGTGTGATGCACCTCAGTCTGTGGCTGAAGGTGCTCTGATAGGACGTCAGTGTGGCATACAGGGGGTAGGAGGTTTTGTTCTAGATGCTGAGCAGTTTCCTCAACATCCTCCTCTCTTTTACACCAAGGATGAACAAATAAATTAGATTATCTTGTTAAATAATACCTTCCCCATTTTATTTATTTTTTTTTTTTTTTTACCACAGCTTTGATCAGTAGCTCAAGGGGGGTTGCAACCCCCTGAACCCCCTTCTAGATTCATTACACATCCTTTTGTAATGGTGACCCCCTAGTGTGTAACCCAGCATGGTACATGGGAGCATTATGGGCTTGGTGGAGTTACAGTGCAGAGTGTCACTGTGGCAGGGCACCAAACAGGAAGTGCACATGTCCCCGAGCATCATGCACAGATACAAATGCAGCTCACCCTCACATTCTGGCACATTGCAGTGCTCCCATCGGGTATTGGGGTCAGTGGTGTAACACCAGGGTCCGCCGCTATCTTCATCAGGGTTTCTACAGAAGTTCGAGTCCAGGTCGCCTCGGGGAAATTTCTGTGGCGTGATGCTGCACCAGACATCATCACAGGTAAAATAATTTCAGGGGAAGTGATGTAACACGACATGTGACAACAAACAGATGCCTACTTGGGAATGTGTGGAGTAATGGCAGCCCATCTCTGACATGTCTTTTCTGACTTGGTTTTGGACTTTGTTCCTCTATAATCCATGCCTATTCCATTTACACACTCCAACAGGTATCCTAGACAATACAGAAATATGCAGAGTCAAGCCAAACTTTATCCATTCCGCAAACGTAGGATAGTAGGATAGTCATTAAAAAAACAGCTTTTGCACATTTGAGTATCACAATAAATCAGATTCAGCAGAAAAGACTAAAGGACTTGCCTTTGTTTTCATATAACGCTGCACTGGCTCTGCGCATTATCAGATCTGTTTTGTGATTGGCTGCTGCTGTCCAACACTCTTGGTCCTTCTCAACATACATAAAAGACCTGTGAAGGAACATCTGGTGTCAGGCTGGAATGCAGCTCTGCTGCAAAGGCTGGAAAGTCAGTCTGAGTGCTTACTTGCAGGTAAAAGCCGCTTCGATGTTGCATTTAGCGGCACATTCATTCGCAGAGTTGACAGAGTACTGTCTCTTCTGCAGCGAGATGATCCATGCTCCCTCCGTTTTAGTGTAGTTCTGTACGTCATTACCGCTAACTGCAACCAGAGAAGTACAACTAACACATACTTCATTTTCTTATGCACACAACATTCAGTATCATGAAATGAAATAACAATGAGAATCACAGAAGGTTCCACATACATTATGGTATATTTAGATATATATGTACTGTACATGCAACACGCCATGTATTATAGAATGTCATGTGACTTGTATTCGTGGAAAAAGTGTTTCCATTGCAGGTTTGCAAATCGCCTGAAAAATAAGTACTGCAAATGTAAAGACTATTAATATTTGAGACTTTTTCAATATACACGTGTTTCCATAAATCATATTTTCAACTCGCAACTTCAAACTGCACAAATTGGAGAGGAATGGAAACCTGCCTCGTGTTAGCTGTCAGTACCATTGAGTGCTATTTTCAATGGAGGACTCAAGGAATTGAACTCCTTGCACAGTTCAAGTGGATCATTTAAGGACGCATCCACCAAAGCTCCCTGAGGTGAAGTTTGATATTTTTTAACTTTTTTATTTTTTTTTTATAACACTTCACCTCACTGCTTCACCTCAGGGAGCTTTGGTGGCTGCTCCCAAAAATGAGCTGAGCTTTGATGGTTTGCACTCAGATCTGTTCTCTCGCTAGTAAACCTCTCACTTCAGTCCCCCTTTTACATAGTTCTGTAAATACCACTTGGTTTAATTCATGTTACGCTCTTAACACAGTCTTGATTAATTAAGACACTAGATCCAACCCATTCATTTGCTATCAGGTTATACATACCACAAATGTCAGAGTGGTCTTGGACACACCCCTGATGCATGTGTGTTGTTTTAGCTTAATGCACTAATGCCCTTCCTGCATGTACAAACAGAGTGTACATTTGTTGTCAACCCATGCATGTAAGCAGTATCTGAATATTGCACCATATCCATGATGCAATTGGTTTCTGCTGCATCGTGCTAACAATGCACCAACACTTTGCTCAGATGTGCACAAGTACACTGCTACTTACATAACTTGGGCACTGAGGATGAAAACGACAACTGTGTCAGTTAGAACCTAACAATAACAACTGCTCTAAAAGTCTGGAAAAAAACTTTGAAAAACAGCAGCAAATATTGAGTTGATATCGGCTGTGCTAAAACAATAAGAGAAATGATGTAAATAACTGAGAATTATACAGAGACTCTTTATATAAAACAGTTTGCATGCACACGTGCACATACAGTTCAGTGCAAAAGTTTTAGTCCCATCTTCTGCTTTTTTCTGCTGTTGAACCTTTCAACATTTTCTACTTGTGATTTGAAAAACAAACAACAAAACCAGCAAAACTGATGCATCTTATCTTGTTCCCTAATAAATTCGAACACGATTCCATGACAAAATTATCACAAAAACAGCATGTTTTTTACGAACACTGAAGTAAATTAAGGCATCTAGAATCATGTCACAACAAATCAAAGATGGCGTTGTTCCTGAATTGTTCGTACCCGTGCATATGAGGGTTCCCAGGAGGAACGCCGCCGTGTACCGCTCCATGCTGATGCCCTGAACGTCGACTGACTCGCACAGGGGCCTCTGCCGATATTACGGGGCTCCTGCCGTCAAATAAGACCGAGCTCCATCATTAGTCAATCATTGGCCTGACAAGGACGGTGACGGGTCAAAATCCATGTCCATGAGACATTTGGGAACATTACATTTTACATGGACGCCCTCAAATGAGACATAAAACATCTTTATTGTGTCATTTGCAGTTTGAGTGTTGTACCAGTAATTAAAATAGTTTTGGTAGAAAGGACGAGAACGGCCCCGTGAAGAAGCGGTTGATACATCTGGACCCTCTGACAGCACATCTTCCCCAGCAGACAGACTTCTAAACTCATCATGTGACCTTTAGTTGATTGTTTTGTTTTAAGTGCTGCTACTCATCAATAATCCAGATGAAATCAGTAAAGAGTTGGTTCCAACACAAGTTAATGTTTGGGGGAAAAAAAGACGTCTTTAATGATGAATCGTGTCTAATAGAGGGAACAATGTGTCTGTTTTTTATTCTGGTGATAAATTCGATGTGATCAATGAAGTTAATCTTCAGCCAAAAGAGACCAGTGACCTCAACTGCAAACATGTTCTTACAAAACAGCCAAATCCCAGCGATGCAGACGATCCAAGTAACAAACGCTAAATATCTGAGCTGCATTAGAGCTGGAAAGAGAATTTGTAAAAACTGGGAACATTTTAAGAGAAATCTTCGGCAGGGTCAGAGGTCGTTCAGGAGACGACTTTTTCTGCAGGTCCATGAAATCAAGCTCAGAAAATATTTACCAGCACTAGAACTAAACATTATTTCATTATTTCAACCAGATCGCTTTAACAAATATTATAACACAATGCTAAAATACCCTTGGCCGTATGAGCATGTCATCAATGAAAGAGTGTGAAGAAAGAATGTGACCTTTTGACCCCAGAATGCTCCCTGTGAATTTGAAGACTCTGGCAGTAATAGGACTGGACTTATGCTGAGCACAGACAGACGGATGGACGGACACAAAGTCTTCAAAATACTCAGTGATCGAGCAGCTCATCATCTGACAGGTTTTGAAGCCTGGGGTTCCTTCCAGTGCTCTGCATTCTCAAAATGTTGGCACACTTTGCTTCCCAAAAAGTGCAAAAAGAAATCAGCAGGCCATGGTGGTTTCTTCTATCATGGCTTTTTCTTCTGAAATAATCTGATGGAACAGCAATTCTGTGGACTTCTTTTAATCCAGATCTAGAACATTTTATTCTTTAACTTGTTAATTGTCTGTTTTGATGCCTTACACCAAAAATTGTAACTCCAGAGGTGTCATAGTTGTCTTGGTGGCTTCCCTCACTTGTCTGTTTCTTGCACAGTTACTCATTGTCCCTGCTCCAGAGAGATTTACCAGACAGTGCCATAGTGTTTGTATTTCTTAATGATTGATGGAAATGTTAATGTATCCATCTCCTGAGGTGGTTAAACCAGCATTACTGGAGATCAGCTGCTCTGGATGTTTTCCATGAATACCTGCTGAAATCACAGCCAGGAAACAGCAGATGTGACCTCTGCTTTACATATCTCAGAGGATGGAGCTGACAGAATGGGTGACGATGCAAGCAGGAGCCGAGTGAGGGAAGCCACCAAGACAAATATGACAATCCTGAAGGAGTTGTAATTTTTCTGGCTGTGATTGGAGAAAATATCCACTAATGTCTGTTTTCATCACCAGTCACAGAAGGATTTTCATATAAGAAAACAATTTGCATCTATACTCGAGTGTCTCAAATGCCTTCAGACAAACTGTAGCTCAAATTTCACATCTGTTGTTCAACACTCACATGTAAGGGGTTAAATGTGGGGACTTTTGAAAGTATAGTGCCTGGGTTTTTAAAGATTTAAGTTGTAAAAAGAATTTTCTTTGGCACCACTATAATTTTATTCCTTAGCATTTAGATAAGAGATTCATAATATGATATTGCCAATATGATCAAAATTCATGTTGTCTGGAAACAATTTATAATTTCAACCCCTGAGGGGGAGAAATTTGTGGGATCAGATGCTATGACCAACATTTGGTAGATTTAGAAGTGATTTACAAATAAATATGGACTGGATTTATATAGCACTTTTCCATCTGCATTAGACGCTCAAAGTGCTTTACAATAATACCTCACATTCACCCTGATGTGAGGGTGCTGCCATGCAAGGTGCTCACTACACACACCGGGAGCAACTAGGGGATTAAGGACCTTGCCCAAGGGCTCTTACTGATTTTCCAGTCAGGCTGGGATTTGAACTGAGGACTCTCTGGTCTCAAGCCCAATGCTTTAACTACTAAACCATCACCTCCCCTTACAAAATATGTAAGATAGGTAACAGGTAATTTCAAATCCTCATTCATGCGCACATGTGCATCCTCCTGTAGTTAGTCTGCATGATGGCAATGAAGTTAAAAAACAATATCCACTATGGAATTTCCCCCCAGATAAATATGTCCTCTTCATTAAAATTAACTGTAATTTTGCAACATGTTACAAAAATAAACTTACATTATAATGCTTGGATTTTGGTATAAACTAAATTTTCTCAGTTTTGTGAAATTTGAAAGGCCCTATCGCTTTACGTTTGTTCATACAGAGAGAGAAAAATTTGAAATCAAAGACCAAGTTTTGATTTTGCACTTTTAAAATTACCACAATGTATTTAAAACAATGCAAAAAAATGTAATGCCACAAATCCCCCAAAATATGATTCGAAAGCAGTAAATAAATAAAATAAAAATCTTATTCTGGAAAACAATGTAGTTTGTATGAAAAACAAATCAAAAATCATTCAAAATTAATTTCGGGTCTGAGTCAAAATTATAATCAAACTGAAAGAAAAAAATTGGCTGCACTAAAGTCACAAATGTAATCCCATACGTGTCCACGTGGTGGCGAGAGTGCACCAAGATGAAAAATGCAAAACTTTTCTACGAAAGCATTTTGGTCCTTCTGTCTTTCCGTTGTCTGCTGTCTGATGTTGACGTGTGTTTATTAATGTTTGTGGAACTAAATCTGTGACCGTTTTTATTTTCAGAGTTATTTAAAAAGACATGGCTGCTGACTGGGATGAGATTCGGCGGCTTGCTGCTGACTTCCAGAGAGCGCAGTTTACGGACACTTTACAGAGGTAATACGCGGCTGTAACGCTACGAGCTGCTGGTAGCGGCTAAGCTAACGTTAGCATGCTAATATGAAGTTAAATTACGCGTTTTATTTCTGATTTATCTCAAATTAAATGCGTTAGTATGAACTTTTATTTTTATTTATTCATTTTTAAATCCGTCAACTAAGGTGTTTAATGAAGAAGTATGACATTGGTGAACTTCGCTGCAGGTTATCGGAGAGGAACTGCATTGAAATAATTAATAAGCTGGTTGAAGACAAGAAGCTGGACGTGGTTCACACATTGGACGGAAAAGAGTTCATCACCCCGGCACAGATCAGCAGAGAGATCAGAGACGAGCTCTACGTGCACGGAGGTTAGTATCCAAAACAACAACAACAAACAAACAAACAACAACAAGCAGCATGACAGAAGAAAATCAGCTGTTTGTTTGTTTGTTTACACAGGGAGAATCAACATCGTGGACCTCCAGCAGGTGATGTCTGACTTCTGTGGAAACATTTAGATTGTGTCTCTCACCACATTCAAACACATACAGGTTCATAAGTATTTGGACGACAGTTTCTGTCATTACACTTTTGCGCACCTCCACAATTAATACAGCAGATAACAGAATATTTACATACGGATCCTTCCAATGGTGATATCAGCACCACATTCAGCACAAATACTTTTTAGACATTACTCTTTTGAATAAATAAATAAATGACTGGCCACTTGAATTTTCAATAGGCAGTCAGCTAGGAGTCAAAATTTAAAAATGTTCCTGTCATGTTCAAAACTAGCACATTATTTGTCTCTGTATATGTTTATTTGAAATGGGAAAATGCATATTAATGAACATTGTTACATGTAAATATGCCGGATTATAGCAGGATGCTAATTTCCATCCTTAGTCCCAGTAACATAGAAAGAGACCAAAAACACACAACATACCAAAATAAATTAATCATGACAGAAAAATAATTAAAACAGAATATATATACAGTATATATACAAATATTTACAATTTAAAGTAGCAATAAAGATCGGCTGATCTTTATTGCTGATTGGTCTGATCATAAAGATTATCTGTGAATACATTTACATGCAGCCAATAACCCTTTCATAACTGGAATATTAGCAATAACCCGGTTGGCACGGCCATGTAAACACCTGCAAAAACCCGATTATGCTCATATTCCGGTTTTTAAAAACCCAAATATGACCACTGGGTTACTCCTTTTCTAACCCGAATATCAGGTCATATAAACGCACATCGGGATATCCCCATAGAAAGGAACATTATTTTGTGTTCTGCGCATGTCCTATCCGCAAGGAATCTTGGTCTTTTGAGTACAGCACTGAGTACTTGTATGCGGCGCACGCAACCCACTGGACACCACAGAAGCAGAGGTAAACAAGTATGTCGAAATCCAGAAGTGGCAGCACAGCACCACACCTTTGGAGCGAGGAGGAAACCGAGTACTTCATTAGTATCGTGAAAGACATGAATATAATGTCTTTTATTGACGGTAGAAAGAGGAAGAAGAAACAGAAATGACGCATATTTGCGTCTGGACGTTCTCTATGCGTCTGGACGTGTCCGTGCGTCACTGTTTAGATGGGGATATTCCAAATGATACCAGTGACCATGTATACAGGAGTAACTCTGTCTGCTTAAGCATGTAAACGGGTTATTGCTAATGATTCAGAAACCGGAATATTGACCTTAACCCAAATATTAACGGCATATAAAATCATAGTCTTTGACTGAATGGAGTGGAGTAAAAAGAGCAAGAATGTTGAGTCATAGAATCCAGTGGATGGACATTGACCTTCTTTGACCTTTACGTTGGAGACCAAGCATTCAACACAATCAAAACTATTCCATTTATTAATCCTATTAGCTCAACCAATAATTTGTACCACTTTTTACCAAAATTGGAGCAACTTTAACTTTGCCTAAGATTGGCAAACAAAAAACAAACTGCCTGTAGTTGTAGCTGTGTATTTTGTCATTAGACCATTAAATCAGAATAAAATCATAATAATAAAACAAGCACAAAAATGAAAGTAGGTAAATACACTAATTAGAATGAACAGAAAAGCAAGTTTAAAAGTGTTGAAAGTGTCCACTAAACCCTCCTCTTAGTGTTCTCGTTGCCATTTTATAGCATTACAATAGTTATCATCTATGTATTGGATCAAGTTCACATGATCTAGTCCATAGTTATTAGAGAAATGACCGACTAGGTCATTACATTACATTAATCATTTTGGAATTACAGCCATTTTTACACACGGATCTATTTTTAGAGACCATAAGTCATTGGAAAAACTAAATATTAAAAAAAAAAAACTATTGTTAATGCAAATCATGACTTTTACTGCCTGTTTTGTTTAATAATAATAATAAAAAATGCTCCAACAATGATCTCTTTCACAGATTATCAATGTGGATTTGATCCACGTAGAAAGCAGAGCAAGTGAAATTACAAAATCTGATAAAGGGATCCAGTTTGTACTTGGACAGCTTATTGACAAGTGAGTATGAAGAGACACTTCATGTCTAAACTGTGATGGAAACTCATGAAAGCCGTGTTGCCACTGCATTTTCTGCAGTTATGCTCTATCCTCAGAGGATGTATTTCAAGAATGGAGATCGTCTGTTTTTTTTTTTTTTTTTTTTTCATAAAAAGTGCATGCAACATTGAAGCATAAAAAAAATCAACAGATATTGTTTACTAAATCAGGACATCTACTGACTCAGCCGACCACTAATGTTTCATTTTTAGCTGCCCCCTTCAGATTTCATTTGCCAACCTTTGAGTAGTCAAGTCTGGGAGCCTGTGCTGGTGCAGCGTGTGTCCTCATTAAGAACCCAGAACCCAACTAATATGGATTTTTTTGGGAGAGTTGATACTGATACCAATATTGAGAAGAAAACATTTCTACACTGATATCTGCCAATACATACATAAAAAGTGGCAGTGACTCTTAACCTTTCATTATCAAACTCTTATGACAAAGAAATGTAATTAAAAATTGATGTTTTACAAAAAAATCACTTTATTAATAATGAGGTATTTCCTAGAAATCAAAACACTCAACAAAAGAAAGCTAATAATAAATGTACTCTGCAACAAAGCACAAAAATTCCAAATTAAAGAGTTGATTTAAAAAAATTTAAATAGACTCACATATTATTGTTTCCAGTGTTGTAGGTGATTAGTCCACATTCATCTACATCAAATAACATCTAGCATGTTGTCCATCACACATGTATTTGTCCATCTTGATTATTTTTTGAATGTAAAGGTTTTTGGTTAAATAGCAGCACATGCTGTGGTGTACACATGTGCTACACTGAGTTCCTCACCCCCAGATACAGAAAAATATGTGTGAGAATGAGAAATACTCTGGTGCCCGAATGAATTCTGCAACAGGGTTCATAATGCAGTAGTTGTATGTATGTGGATTTCTTTTAATAGATATCAAAATTAAAACAAAAATCAGGAAATTGAAAAATGCATGAAAATAGATGGTTTAAACTTTATTTCTGGTAAACTGATTCATTCATCAGTAAAAGCTCAGCGTCTGAGGTAGATGTCTTTGTAAATGTGTCCTGACTGTAGCACGTACTTGGATCGTCTGGCAGAGGAAGTCAACGACAAACTGCAGGAAGCTGGATTGATTAGTATTTCTGAGCTCTGCAAAAGTTATGATCTTCCAGGAGATTTCTTGATTGAGGTGAGTTAGTTTCTTCCTGTTGAGTTTATTAGAAACCGTGAGTAATTAGTCCCAGTGTCTCCATCTGCCAAAAAGCACTTTAACTTAGATTTGATGTTTTTGCTGTCAGAGTGGTTGGTTATTTTTGAATTGGATACAGAGTTTTGAAACTTTAAAAAGCTTAAACTCAGTGGATGACTCTTTTTTTCCATTTTAGAATTAAAATAAATGATCCTTTAATTGTCATTGTATAACACAACAAAATTGGTGAAAATCTCCCATACTGCATATCAGAAAACAATATTCCACAAAACGATGTTGCACATGATTTAAAAACACAGAAAATGTAACAAAAATTAGACATAAAAAAAACACGTAGACATCATAAGGCACAGTCTGGTTGCTTTGGGCGCTCTTTAAAAGTCAGTGTCTCTGTTCAAGAGTCTCATGGATAAAAGCTGTTCTTTTTTTAAACAGTTTGTCTGACTCTTTATTCTCCTGAACCTCCTGCCAGAATGCAGAAGTTTGGAGAGACACTGACCAGGGTGTGAGAGGTCAGACAGGATTTTCCTCGCCCCGGTGTGACAGCATGAGGTGGTGATGTCATCTGGGGGTAGCCAATGATTTTCTGAGCTGTCTTTATCGCCCCCTCCAGAGCTTTCCTGTCCGCTGCTGTGCAGCCCGTGTACCACACTGTACGACAGCATGCATATCAATCAATCAATTTTTTTATATAGCGCCAAATCACAACAAACAGTTGCCCCGAGGCGCTTTATATTGTAAGGCAAGGCCATACAATAATTACGGAAAAATCCCAACGGTCAAAACGACCCCCTGTGAGCAAGCACTTGGCGACAGTGGGAAGGAAAAACTCCCTTTTAACAGGAAGAAACCTCCAGCAGAACCAGGCTCAGGGAGGGGCAGTCTTCTGCTGGGACTGGTTGGGGCTGAGGGAGAGAACCAGGAAAAAGACATGCTGTGGAGGGGAGCAGAGATCGATCACTAATGATTAAATGCAGAGTGGTGCATACAGAGCAAAAAGAGAAAGAAACAGTGCATCATGGGAACCCCCCAGCAGTCTACATCTATAGCAGCATAACTAAGGGATGGTTCAGGGTCACCTGATCCAGCCCTAACTATAAGCTTTAGCAAAAAGGAAAGTTTTAAGCCTAATCTTAAAAGTAGAGAGGGTGTCTGTCTCCCTGATCTGAATTGGGAGCTGGTTCCAGAGGAGAAGAGCCTGAAAGCTGAAGGCTCTGCCTCCCATTCTACTCTTACAAACCCTAGGAACTACAAGTAAGCCTGCAGTCTGAGAGCGAAGCGCTCTATTGGGGTGATATGGTACTACGAGGTCCCTAAGATAAGATGGGACCTGATTATTCAAAACCTTATAAGTAAGAAGAAGAATTTTAAATTCTATTCTAGAATTAACAGGAAGCCAATGAAGAGAGGCCAATATGGGTGAGATATGCTCTCTCCTTCTACTCCCCGTCAGTACTCTAGCTGCAGCATTTTGAATTAACTGAAGGCTTTTTAGGGAACTTTTAGGACAACCTGATAATAATGAATTACAATAGTCCAGCCTAGAGGAAATAAATGCATGAATTAGTTTTTCAGCATCACTCTGAGACAAGACCTTTCTGATTTTAGAGAGATTGCGTAAATGCAAAAAAGCAGTCCTACATATTTGTTTAATATGCGCTTTGAATGACATATCCTGATCAAAAATGACTCCAAGATTTCTCACAGTATTACTAGAGGTCAGGGTAATGCCATCCAGAGTAAGGATCTGGTTAGACACCATGTTTCTAAGATTTGTGGGGCCAAGTACAATAACTTCAGTTTTATCTGAGTTTAAAAGCAGGAAATTAGAGGTCATCCATGTCTTTATGTCTGTAAGACAATCCTGCAGTTTAGCTAATTGGTGTGTGTCCTCTGGCTTCGTGGATAGATAAAGCTGGGTATCATCTGCGTAACATTGAAAATTTAAGCAATACCGTCTAATAATACTACCTAAGGGAAGCATGTATAAAGTGAATAAAATTGGTCCTAGCACAGAACCTTGTGGAACTCCATAATTAACTTTAGTCTGTGAAGAAGATTCCCCATTTACATGAACAAATTGTAATCTATTAGACAAATATGATTCAAACCACCGCAGTGCAGTGCCTTTAATACCTATGGCATGCTCTAATCTCTGTAATAAAATTTTATGGTCAACAGTATCAAAAGCAGCACTGAGGTCTAACAGAACAAGCACAGAGATGAGTCCACTGTCCGAGGCCATAAGAAGATCATTTGTAACCTTCACTAATGCTGTTTCTGTACTATGATGAATTCTAAAACCTGACTAAAACTCTTCAAATAGACCATTCCTCTGCAGATGATCAGTTAGCTGTTTTACAACTACCCTTTCAAGAATTTTTGAGAGAAAAGGAAGGTTGGAGATTGGCCTATAATTAGCTAAGATAGCTGGGTCAAGTGATGGCTTTTTAAGTAATGGTTTAATTACTGCCACCTTAAAAGCCTGTGGTACATAGCCAACTAACAAAGATAGATTGATCATATTTAAGATCGAAGCATTAAATAATGGTAGGGCTTCCTTGAGCAGCCTGGTAGGGATGGGGTCTAATAAACATGTTGATGGTTTGGATGAAGTAACTAATGAAAATAACTCAGACAGAACAATCGGAGAGAAAGAGTCTAACCAAATACCAGCATCACTGAAAGCAGCCAAAGATAATGATACGTCTTTGGGATGGTTATGAGTAATTTTTTCTCTAGTAGTTAAAATTTTGTTAGCAAAGAAAGTCATGAAGTCATTACTAGTTAAAGTTAATGGAATACTCAGCTCAATAGAGCTCTGACTCTTTGTCAGCCTGGCTACAGTGCTGAAAAGAAACCTGGGGTTGTTCTTATTTTCTTCAATTAGTGATGAGTAGAAAGATGTCCTAGCTTTACGGAGGGCTTTTTTATAGAGCAACAGACTCTTTTTCCAGGCTAAGTGAAGATCTTCTAAATTAGTGAGACGCCATTTCCTCTCCAACTTATGGGTTATCTGCTTTAAGCTACGAGTTTGTGAGTTATACCACGGAGTCAGGCACTTCTGATTTAAAGCTCTCTTTTTCAGAGGAGCTACAGCATCCAAAGTTGTCTTCAATGAGGATGTAAAACTATTGACGAGATACTCTATCTCACTTACAGAGTTTAGGTAGCTACTCTGCACTGTGTTGGTATATGGCATTAGAGAACATAAAGAAGGAATCATATCCTTAAACCTAGTTACAGCGCTTTCTGAAAGACTTCTAGTGTAATGAAACTTATTCCCCACTGCTGGGTAGTCCATCAGAGTAAATGTAAATGTTATTAAGAAATGATCAGACAGAAGGGAGTTTTCAGGGAATACTGTTAAGTCTTCTATTTCCATACCATAAGTCAGAACAAGATCTAAGATGTGATTAAAGTGGTGGGTGGACTCATTTACTTTTTGAGCAAAGCCAATAGAGTCTAATAATAGATTAAATGCAGTGTTGAGGCTGTCATTCTCAGCATCTGTGTGGATGTTAAAATCGCCCACTATAATTATCTTATTTGAGCTAAGCACTAAGTCAGACAAAAGGTCTGAAAATTCACAGAGAAACTCACAGTAACGACCAGGTGGACGATAGATAATAACAAATAAAACTGGTTTTTGGGACTTCCAATTTGGATGGACAAGACTAAGAGTCAAGCTTTCAAATGAATTAAAGCTCTGTCTGGGTTTTTGATTAATTAATAAGCTGGAATGGAAGATTGCTGCTAATCCTCCGCCCCGGCCCGTGCTACGAGCATTCTGACAGTTAGTGTGACTCGGGGGTGTTGACTCATTTAAACTAACATATTCATCCTGCTGTAACCAGGTTTCTGTTAGGCAGAATAAATCAATATGTTGATCAATTATTATATCATTTACCAACAGGGACTTAGAAGAGAGAGACCTAATGTTTAATAGACCACATTTAACTGTTTTAGTCTGTGGTGCAGTTGAAGGTGCTATGTTATTTTTTCTTTTTGAATTTTTATGCTTAAATAGATTTTTGCTGGTTATTGGTAGTCTGGGAGCAGGCACCGTCTCTACGGGGATGGGGTAATGAGGGGATGGCAGGGGGAGAGAAGCTGCAGAGAGGTGTGTAAGACTACAACTCTGCTTCCTGGTCCCAACCCTGGATAGTCACGGTTTGGAGGATTTAAGAAAATTGGCCAGATTTCTAGAAATGAGAGCAGCTCCATCCAAAGTGGGATGGATGCCGTCTCTCCTAACAAGACCAGGTTTTCCCCAGAAGCTTTGCCAATTATCTATGAAGCCCACCTCATTTTTTGGACACCACTCAGACAGCCAGCAATTCAGGGAGAACATGCGGCTAAACATGTCACTCCCGGTCCGATTGGGGAGGGGCCCAGAGAAAACTACAGAGTCCGACATTGATTTTGCAAAGTTACACACCGATTTAATGTTAATTTTAGTGACCTCCGATTGGCGTAACCGGGTGTCATTACTGCCGACGTGAATTACAATCTTACCAAATTTACGCTTAGCCTTAGCCAGCAGTTTCAAATTTCCTTCAATGTCGCCTGCTCTGGCACCCGGAAGACAATTGACTATGGTTGCTGGTGTCCCTAACTTCACATTTCTCAAAACAGAGTCGCCAATAACCAGAGTTTGATCCTCGGCGGGTGTGTTGTCGAGTGGGGAAAAACGGTTAGAATTGTGAACGGGTTGGTGGTGTACACGGGGCTTCTGTTTAGAACTACGCTTCCTCCTCACAGTCACCCAGTCGGCCTGCTTTCCCGGTTGCTCGGGATCTGCCAGAGGGAAACTAACGGCGGCTAAGCTACCTTGGTCCGCACCGACTACAGGGGCCTGGCTAGCTGTAGAATTTTCCACGGTGCGGAGCCGAGTCTCCAATTCGCCCAGCCTGGCCTCCAAAGCTATGAATAAGCTACACTTATTACAAGTACCGTTACTGCTAAAGGAGGCCGAGGAATAACTAAACATTTCACACCCAGAGCAGAAAAGTGCGGGAGAGACAGGAGAAGCCGCCATGCTAAACCAGCTAAGAGCTAGTAGCTACGCTAAGCTAGCGGATTCCTAAAAACACGCAAAGTGAATAATGTGTAAATAATTTAGAGGTGATTCAGCAGAAGGAGTGCTTTAGTTAAGGCACGTAAAGATTACACTGGGAAACAAATCGTAATCTAGATAACTAGATCAATCTAACTGCGCAGATTAAACAGCTAACAGATACAGAAAAACACCGCTGTGCTCCGGAACAGGAAGTGATACAATACCGCAGTGAGAGCCAACCACCAGTAGAGGCAAGCAAATTTTGTGGCACTATAGAAGGTCAACAGCAGTTTGACCTCCAGACTGCTGCCCACATGTTAGTAGTCCATGTTAGGTCGTCAGCAGTGTGCACCCCCACCCCCCCACCTCACCCCAGAAACTGGCGGAGACTCTCCACATAGTCTCCATTGATCTTTAGTGGAGCAGGATGTCCCTTCTGTCTCCTGAAGTCCTGAAGCACCATCTCTTTTGTTTTGCCAGTGTTCAGCCTCAGATTGTTCGCTGTGAGCCTCTGGACCTCCTCCCTCAATGCTGTTTCATCTCTGTCAGATAGAAGTCCCACCGTCGTCTTTTGTTGGTGTTATCCCTGATTGTATCAGTCACGTGGATCAATGTGTCACTCTTACTTGTGGCCATTAAGGAAGGAATCTGTAAGATCACTTGGGTCCAAATGGACTCACCTTGTTTTAGATGTTTGACTTCAGTCGCAGCCTTTAATGTGTAGTTTGGTTCTTCTTTATTTTTTAAAAAATTCTGTTTCTTTCTGCTGTTTTTTTGGATTTCTCAGGAGCTTTCAAAGCGCTTTGGAAAGTTTATTCAAGGAGAAATGGACCAGTATAACCGAGGCGCCATATTTACTCCGGCATTTGTTGCTCGACACAAGGCTCGAATTCGTGGGCTTTTCACTGCCGTCACTCGGTTTGTTTACAGAATTTAAGTGGATTTCATTGTGTTTGTTTTCACTGACAACAAAACACGACCTCCGTCCTCTCTTCTCCAGACCAACTCCTGTCAGCAGTGTGATCGGAGCGTTTGGGTTTCAAGAACATCTCCTTTACTGTAAGGTCACAGCTGTGTGTGTGTGTGTGTGTGTGTGTGTGTGTGTGTGTGTGTGTGTGTGTGTGTGTGTGTGTGTGTGTGTGTGTGTGTGTGTGTGTGTGTGTGTGTGTGTGTGTGTGTGTGTGTGTGTGTGTGTGTGTGTGTGTGTGTGTTTTAACCTGATTTGGTGTTTGATTGACAGCTGTTTTGGAGGAGTTGGTGAACACCGGCCGTCTGAAAGGATCTGTGGTTGGAGGCCGGCAGGACAAAGCCGTGTACATCCCTGACATTTACGCCAAAACACAGAATACTTGGGTGGACTCCTTCCTCCAGCAGAATGGGTATTTAGGTACTTACTTTTCTTTTCCTTTAGTCACCTTTAACCTCTGACCACCATATGATTAATCCATGCAAAAGATGCAGTTTTCCTAATATCAGGTTTCATTCAGGATCAGGCATGTCCCAGTTGTGTTTTCTTTATTACTAATATTTCATATTGGCGGCACGAGTGGTTCATGATGTCTTGATTAAGGAACATAGGACTCTGATATGGATCGGGTTTTATTACAGTGCTGGTCAGAATGATTGGCACTCTTCTATTTTAATTACAGAATGTAAACTGTGTTCAGAAATCAAGACAAATCAATCAGTTTTGCATAAACAGAATATTTTTAAACTGTCCAAAGGTATTGAATAGCCATTTTCTTTATTCATGTCAGGGGACGTATATCTGAACATCTCCAAGTCACCGACTACGTCTTCGACTTAATTTCCAGCCATCGCTAAGAAATGTGAACAGTATGGTGCTGTGTGGTAAATGTGACTTGTAAGAAGGAGACTGGTGAGGAAAGCCACCAAGACCTCCATGACAGCTTGTGGCTTTGAGGGAAGAAGTTGGGCATAGTGCAGATAAACATCACCCCAGGTTCATGCTGGAGGGGGACACTAAAATACTTTCATACAAGAAAAGAGATCAAATCTACACTTGACTTTCTTCTGGGATTTATAGCACTTATGTAGCTGACATTTTGACATCTTTTGCAGAAAAGCTCAAAAACTGGTGCTTGTCAAGAGAAACTGCTGTCCTTCCATCCATCTGTACATACGGCAAAACTTTCTATATCGTAAAACTCAAGAACTGTAAAACTGTAAATTTTTATACATTAATAGTGGGAGGTCAAAGCTCCGAGTGCCAAAAGATATATCATACACTTCTGATATTTATAAATACCTTTTTTTTTTCTTTTTTCTTTTTTTACTGAATTTTGGGTTTCATGTAGGTGAATGTACAGAAGCTCTGAAATGCTCCCATTGCCCACTAGATGGCACTAAAAGCTGCTCAAATCTGCAGCAAGATCTCAATTATTATTTCTTTTGAGAAGTTAACTTTTAGCAAAAATAAGGTGTGCTGACAGCTACAAACCAACTCACAGTTGCCTCCCTGACCTTATGAGCAGTGTCCATGTCTCCAGTGACCTCATCAGAATAATAAATAATAATGTAATTAATTAATAATTATGTGCATTGTCTACTACGTTAGGGTGAGTGTTAATGTGGAGCCTCGTGACTTTGGGTTCCTGATCCCTGACCCTGTGCCTTAATCCACCCCGGTTCTGTTGAATGTTACTAAACTTTATTCACAGGTATTTTAATAAACTCTGTGACCCCTGAGATTTCTTCAACATGATGTTTGCCGACAGATTTCGATGCTTTGGTCCGGCTGGGGATCCCCGACCCCACCGGCTACATTAAGAAACGCTTCAAATCCAGCAAGCTGCTGTTCCTCCGAGCCGCCTGTGTGGGCCAGGCTTTGGTGGACCAGGTGGAGACTTCCGTGGAGGAGGCGGTCAGCTCTGCATCGTGGACCGACATACAGGTCAGAGTTCCACCAGCAACGCTCGACTAAAACACGCCTGATCGTTGCTGTAGTTAAGGTACAGTGACTTAAGGCGCCTTTTCATGTTTTCGCTTGCATTCAGCCCATTTTGCCCAGCAGCCTGACGGCGGAGGATGTTGGGATATTGATCAGCCACGCTATGAGGAACACCAGCACACAGTCGTCGGCCAGAGTGCTCAGAGGCACGTTTGTCGTCAGCGAAAAGTTCATCAGCAACTGTCTGTCTCTGTTTGATGAGGCCATGCAACAGAAAGCTCAGAAGGTACAGCTTCATTTATTACACGTTAATAAATATAGGTCATGAAAGTCTGTGGTTCCTCTGAGCAACTTCAATCAATCAATCAATCAATCAATTTTTTTATATAGCGCCAAATCACAACAAACAGTTGCCCCAAGGCGCTTTATATTGTAAGGCAAGGCCATACAATAATTATGTAAAACCCCAACGGTCAAAACGACCCCCTGTGAGCAAGCACTTGGCTACAGTGGGAAGGAAAAACTCCCTTTTAACAGGAAGAAACCTCCAGCAGAACCAGGCTCAGGGAGGGGCAGTCTTCTGCTGGGACTGGTTGGGGCTTGTCCAACTTGTCCAAAATCCGGGGGGTGGGGTACGAGGGTAACACTGAGGTTCTGGGAGACGGAGCTTTTGACAATTTCAGGTGAAGATTGTACATTCTGAGGTTACATGAGAAAAGAAAATCCAAAATGTTTTTAATTTAATGACCTGTCATGGCCCAACTACAGTACAAAGCCCATGGTAGGGATGGCACCCATACTTTGGGAATCACTTATTTATTGGATACTTGTTAGATTTAGAAGCTGTCCCCACTGTGATGTGCAGAAGAAAAGGGTTTAGTGTGCTTCTTTTGCCACTTCCATGTTTGTTTTATTTTATTTGTTTGTGTCTGTGTCAGGAAGTCAAGAACAACCCTGTTTTTCTGATCACTGAGGAGGATCTGAAGCACGCGTCCTTAATCACAGAGCGCACAGCACCTTCAAAAAAGGAGAAGGCGGAGGTAGAGCGCAGGAAGAAGACGACAGGTGGGTTACAATCTCACCACCTCAGTCTGACACCGAACACAAGATCATTCTGATCAGATTACAGGTCAGGTCGGGAAAACCCATCCCGGATCCTGGTTGGACCCACTGGATTCAGATCAGTGGGTGGAGCTAATGTGTTCATCCAGAAATATTGTTCCTGTCTCACCAGACCTGGTTTTTAAAGAGGTTTTGAAGATAGATCAATTTTGCTACATGTTCTGCTTTGTTTGTCACTTGACAGTCAATAAATAGAACCACTAGATTTCACATGTAACACTTGAAATCAAATTTATTTGCTCGTCTGTAAATGAAAGCAAGTTGTCCAAAAGGGCGAAGGACACAACTGTAAGTTGATTTTGATCTTATAAATGCTTACTTCTCAAATGAATAGCATTTAGTAGCTTTTATCGCCATCTAGCGGTTGATGTGAACATTTCAGGGCTTCTGATACGTTTCCTACTTGAAAACCAAAATTCAGTAGAAAAAAAAACAGGCATTTGTAAATGTTACAAATGCAGGATTTGTTTTGGCTCACAGAGTTTTGACCTCCCAGTATTAATTTAATCTTTAGTTTTAAGATTTTTCTTGAGTTTTAAGATACGAAGGTTTGCCGGGAGGACACAATTTCTCCTGACAAGCACAACTTAGAGTTGTGTATAAGTAACAAGGAAACAAACAGCTGAGCAGCAAACTGTCCCATTACACTTTGTACCAACGTGGACTAAAGGTGGTCCAATGAGATGTGGTAGATGATGAAAATCAATGTTTAAATATTTCTGACCACCTGTAATTTCTGTTCTTCTTCCCCAGAGGGCAGCGGCAGTGTGAAAGCCGGCGGAGGAGGCAACGCCAGAGAGATCAGGATTCGTAAAACCAAGAAGAAAGGAAGGAAGGAGGAGGACAGCGATGAAGAAACCAGACCTTCACAGCAAAGTAGAACCAAAACTTCATGTTTCTCTTTGCACACTTTAAACCCGTCCACTGGGGCCATTGATTGGTTAAGGAACATAGATCATAAATACGAGGTCTATTAGAAAAGTATCCCATTTTATTTTTTTTTTTCAAAACCATATGGATTTGAATCGTGTGATTGCGTCAGACAATCTTGAACCCTCATGCGCATGTGTGAGTTTTTCGACGCCTGTCGGTTGCGTCATTCGCCTGTGAGCAGGCTTTGAGTGAGGAGTGGTCCAGCCCCCTCGTCGTTGTTTCATTGCCAGGAAATGGTGGAATGATTTGGGCTTTTTTTCCATCAGAATTTTTTCAGAAACTGTTAGAGACTGGCAGCTGGAAACCATTCGAAAAATTTATCTGGCTTTCGGTGAAAATGTTACGGGCTTGGTAGAGAATAAGGAGTGTTACTGTCGCTTTAAGGACGGCCTCCAGCGGCTGTGGGGCGTGTTGCGCTCTGAAGCCACCATCGACAGGCTGAATGACCATTTCATTTCTAAACGGATGGCTGTCTGGATCCGTGACCATCGTGTGCCATTTCTCTGGTTATCACAAGAGCTGGACATCAACCATGTTCCGGCAGATTTCACTTTTAACAAGAGATTTTGTCATGGAAAGCCAAGCGGAGGCTTCGCGCGTCACGATGGATTCGCTACTGGAGCGAGACAAAGGAACACCTCCGTTTTGGTCTCACAGGACAGCTTTGAGATGGCGTTCAGACAGCTGTCGGTGGTTTTTCCATCGAGTGATTATCCGAGAAATTGTGGATGTGCCTAGACATGCCAGAACATGTCCCGTGAGGCATCGCCGCGACGCGCGAAGCCTCCGCTCCTCTTTCCATGACAAAAACTCCTCGTAACAGTGGAATGTGCCGTTCATTTCCAAACTGGACGCTGTGTTTTATCCGGGACGTCGTCTGACTAGCACAGGAATTGTGAAAAGACATGGACATCAGCACTTTTTCGGCACATTGAGACAGACGTGCGGAGGAATTCCGCGCGTCGCGGCGGTGCCGCATGGCGCACAGCAACGCCATGATGAAGACTCACGGGACATGTTCTGGCATGTCCAGGCACATCCACAATTTCTCGGATAATCACTTGATGGAAAAACCACCGACAGCTGTCTGAACGCCATCTCAAAGCCGTCCTGTGAGACCAAAACGGAGGTGGTTTTGTCTCGGTCCAGTAGCGAATCCATCGTGACGCGCGAAGCCTCCGCTCGGCTTTCCATGACAAAATCTCTTGTTAAAAGTGAAATTTGCCGGAAAATGGTTGATGTCCAGCTCTTGTGATAACCAGAGAAATGGCACACGATGGTCACGGATCCAGACAGCCATCCGTTTAGAAATGAAATGGTCGTTCAGGCTGTTGATGGCGGCTTCGGAGCGCGACACGCCCCACAGCCGCTGGGGGCCGTCCTTAAAGCGACAGTAACACTCCTTATTCTCTACCAAGCCTGTAACATTTTCACCGAAAGCCAGATAAATTTTTCGAATGGTTTCCAGCTGCCAGTCTCTAACAGTTTCTGAAAAAACTCTGATGGAAAAAAAGCCCAAATCATTACGCCATTTCCTGACAATGAAAATCCAACGAGGGGCTGGACCACTCCTCACTCAAAGCCTGCTCACAGGTGAATGACGCAACCAACAGGCGTCGAAAAACTCACACATGCGCACGAGGGTTCAAGCTTGTCTGACACAATCACACGTAATTCAAATCCATATGGTTTTTGAAAAAATAATGTTGGATACTTTTCTAATAGGCCTCGTAGAGCGTAAATCTCTCTATTGGCAGTTAAGTCTTTTTTTCTCTCTCTCTCTCTGAGGAGACGAATGTTGACCTTTGCATCGCTGTGAGACTAATTAAGTTTTCTTTGACTTTTGCAAAGATCGCAACAAAAAGACTGACGTCCCGTTTATGAGCCAGGAGAAGATCGTCGCCATTTTAGAGGAGCGAGTGCGTGACTGTCCAGAAGAGCTCCTCTGTGAGCTGGCGGAGCATTTAGCACGGTAAAAACAAAACACAACGGCCTGCTGCTGGAATCCTCCCTGACATCATCTCCCAGTGCCCGTGGGTTTTTTGTGGCGGTACCTAAAGGTTGTGAACCGTTTTAATGTTCCCAACTTGAGAGGCTTTGACTAATGAAAGTCCTAGAGCAAAGTTGTGTAGGAACCAGTTGTTGTACAATTAGCCTGAATTTTCTCAATAGCCTGGAAATCGATGGCCAGAATATGATCATCGGGTATTGTGAAGACTTTGCGTCTGCCCGTCTTTCTTCAGCATAAGTCCCGTCCTATCACTGCCAGGGTTTTCACATTCACAGAGGACACTCTTAGGACATAGACCAGACCTGGGACAAGTTCAAAGATGGCTAACCTTGACCTATTTTAAGAGGTCAAAAAAAGGTCATATTCATTCTACACACTCTTTCATTGATTACATGCTCGTATTTTAGCATTGTTTTATTTTTATCTTTGTTGTGGTTTCATGTTTGCAGTCGTTGTCAAATATTCTGTGGATGTGAAACCTCTCGCCGCCCCCAGTCAGTGGAAACGATGCGAAAACGAAAAGTAGCGAAGATTTTCCCAATGCCGAAATGTACATTTGTGTATTAGTTGAGGATATGAGACTTAAAGAGAAATACTGCCGTTGAAATTAAACAACAACATGACCAAAAAAAAAAACCCCAAAAAAATCCAGGTTGGGTATACGAGGGCTGTCCATAAAGTATAGGTCCTTTTTATTTTTTTCAAAAACTATATGGATTTCATTCATATGTTTTTACGTCAGACATGCTTGAACCCTCGTGCGCATGCGTGAGTTTTTCCACGCCTGTCGGTGACGTCATTCGCCTGTGAGCACTCCTTGTGGGAGGAGTCGTCCAGCCCCTCGTCGGAATTCCTTTGTCTGAGAAGTTGCTGAGAGACTGGCGCTTTGTTTGATCAAAATCTTTTCTAAACCTGTGAGACACATCGAAGTGGACACGGTTCGAAAAATTAAGCTGGTTTTCAGTGAAAATTTTAACAGCTGATGAGAGATTTTGAGGTGATTCTGTCGCTTTAAGGACTTTTCACGGTGCGAGACGTCGTGCAGCGCTCTCAGGTGGCGTCATCAGCCTGTTCAAGCTGAAAACCTCCACATTTCAGGCTCTATTGATCCAGGACGTCGTGAGAGAACAGAGAAGTTTCAGAAGAAGTCGGTTTCAGCATTTTATCCGGATATTCCACTGTTAAAGGAGATTTTTTTAATGAAAGACGTGCGGACGGGTCCGCGCGTCGGGACGCAGCCGGCGCGGTGCGGCGGCACAGGAAAAACACCTCCGTGTTGATAACCATTTGTTAAAATCCAGTTGGCTTTTGATGGCTTTCAGTGGAGTGAGTATATGAGAAATTGTTTATCAGCTGGAGATGTTCCAACTTGTCCTTAAGGCTTCCAACAGAGGTGTTTTTCCTGTGACGGAGCGTCGCGGCGGCTGCAAGCCGATGCTGCAATCCGCCCGCACGTCTTTCATTAAAAAAAATCTCCTTTAACAGTGGAATATCCGGATAAAATGCTGAAACCGACTTCTTCTGAAACTTCTCTGTTCTCTCACGACGTCCTGGATCAACAGAGCCTGAAATGTGGAGGTTTTAAGCTTGAAACAGGCTGATGACGGCGCCTGAGAGCGCTGCGCGACGTCTCGCACCGTAAAAAGTCCTTAAAGCGACAGAATCACCTCAAAATCTCTCATCAGCTGTTAAAATTTTCACTGAAAACCAGCTTAATTTTTCGAACCATGTCCACTTCGATGTGTCTCACAGGTTTAGAAAAAATTTTGATCAAACAAAGCGCCAGTCTCTCAGCAACTTCTCAGACAAAGGAATTCCGACGAGGGGCTGGACGACTCCTCCCACAAGGAGTGCTCACAGGCGAATGACGTCACCGACAGGCGTGGAAAAACTCACGCATGCGCACGAGGGTTCAAGCATGTCTGACGTAAAAACATATGAATGAAATCCATATAGTTTTTGAAAAAAATAAAAAGGACCTATACTTTACGGACAGCCCTCGTATATTCTTGGGTTCAGGAGAGGTGACAGTCTAGTGGTCTAGTTGGGCTTTAGACCAGAGGATCCTCGGTTCAGATCCCAGCCTGACTGGAAAATCACTAAGGGCCCTTGGACAAGGTCCTTAATCCCCTAGTTGCTCCTGGTGTGCAGTGAGCATCTTGTATGGCAGCACCCTGACATCGGGGTGAATGTGAGGCATTATTGTAAAGCGTTTTGAGTGTCTGATGCAGATGGAAAAGCGCGATATAAATGCAGGGGTGGGCAACGAGGGCTGAGACACTGCAGGTTTTCCTTGCAACCAATCACCTCAGCAGGTGGGTTGCTGATGAGCTTCTCCCTTGAACATAAACACCTGGTTGTCAATTAAATCACCTGCTGAAACACCTGAACATTAATGAAATCACCTGCTGAGGTGATTGGTAGCAAGAAAAACCTGCAGTGCTTCGGCCCTTCATGGCACATGATTGCCCACCCCTGCTCTAAAGTTTAGACCTTCTGACTAGAGTCAGATGGGTCTCTTGTCCCTCATCTCTCCCCACAGCACACCACAGTTGTCAGTCTTTGACTAAGATTTGTGTACAAAGCCTTGGTCTCAGTCCATCTCTCTTGGAACTACTTCATGAAACTGGGCCCTGGTCAACAGAAGAGGCTTCAGGTTCATCCCGGACGCAGTCTGTCTGTTCTCTAAGGAGGTGATTTTCAACTTTTTTGAGCCGCGGCACCCTTTTTATATTTACAAAATCCTGCGGCACACCACTGTCATGTGTCACGTGTCACGCACCACTAACTCGACTGTCTCTACATGGTGCGTTAGCAACACGTGCGGTACAGATATGACGTAACATAGTATACTATAGTCATGGAGCTGTATATAAGAACTAGAGAGCGCAGTCCCAATGCTGCACACTAAACAAAAACGTCCCTTCATGAACAGCGACATGACGTCTCCTAACCGGGCAAAATATTGACGAAGTACCCGGATGTTAATGCATTTTCAATGGAGATTCGCGACTGAACACACTCAGAAAAATGCTCGCAAAATACGTGTTAAAATGCCATTTTGTCCTGGATATCGAGCCAGTAAAATTAAATTACATTAAATTATGTCAGGAAAGTATTAAACTTACTCTGACACACACAAATATTAGTGTTGAAAGTTACACGGATCTGTGCTGTTAAGCTACGCTGCTCGGCTGAGCTGCTGCTGTGTTCAATGCAGCTCGGCTCCTAAAACCATTACAATACTTTTATATATATTATATTTTTACACAATTATCCTTTATTGACCGAGTTTCATTCATGAAGTCAGCGGTGTGTGTGTGCACATCTCTGTGTGTGTGGCAGCACAGCGCGGGTCATTAATCTCATTATTTTAAGGTGCAAAAAAAAAAAAAAACTCCCCAGTCTTGTCCAACAATTTTTAGTCACTAAAGACAAGAATTTTAACTAGACATTGGTCGAGCAGTGGAAAATATCAACTAGACATAAGTGAAATTAATGATCCGTGTCATCGGGCGACACAGGTACGGCAGGAGACATACAGCTGTTTATCATCCAAATATCACAGCCAAAGTGACAACAATAACCAAAACCACTTACTTATGGAAGGAAATATTGTCTCCCTTGTTCCTCCGTTTGTGACTTTGCCAACATGCGCAGCTTTCCGGCATATTCCACCTGTTTCTTGACGAGACTAAGTGAACTTCTATGCACACAAATCACTAACTTGCCCGGAATTAAAATGGCGATCACGCCTCCTTGTCGGCACACGGCTCAGCGCTACTGCGCGCTTTGCTGCCATCTACTGGAATAAAAGAGCATTACACCATCTGCCACACTATTACAGCACATACACCCGATAATGGTGATATTTGATAATTGCCCACGGCACCCCTGACGATCGATCACGGCACCCTAGGGTGCCGCGGCACCCCAGTTGAGAATCACTGCTCTAAGGGAACGTCTTTCTCCACAGGCCTTTGAGTAAAAGCTATCAGGAGGTCCTGCGGGCGGTGTTCATGTCCTCCACCAGCTCTCCATCAGGCACTCACAAAAAGAAGAGCATGAAGGACCTTCAGGAGGAGATATCGAACCTTTACAACAACATTCGACTGTTTGAAAAAGGTGCCAAGTTCTTCTCTGGTAAGTCCAGCTGAGCTGTGGAATGCTTTAATCACGCTTCCTGGTTGGATTAAACTGTTTTTTCATGTGGATGATCTTAAAGGTGATCAGAATGTTATTTCACACACAACTCATTCAGGGTTTGTATTTCTGCATTAAAATGATGTCATCACAGGATACTTTGAAAACCACATTCACAAAACCTTTTATTTCAACAGGGTCTTGGTATGTCAGGCAGGTGACGAGGAGAAGGATCTTTTTTTTTTAAGCAGTTCTTTGAGCATTAACAAATTGAATACTATATAACAAAGGCAACTTTTATCATGTTTAAAATGGGCAATAGGTGCAAACACCCTGAATATAATCCAGGCATTATGTGTTAGGCTTTCAGAGATACGCTTCTTCAGTGTTGGCAAGAAAGAATTTTTTTTAATTAGGCTGGTTGTCATACAGAATGACCCAGTTAAAATACTCCAACTGGTGTTCCTTCTGCTTGATGCCGAGTGGAGGAAAGGAGGAGCAGGAGGGAAGGATGGGGAGGAGTGGCCAAGAAGGAAAGCATTGCTTTGATCCTCAAATGTGCAGCTGGTGTGACATCTAGTGGCAGAAATAATCATGTACAGCACCTTTGACATGACTGAAACACTTTGATCTTGCAGATGAAACCCAAGGCCACATCGCCAAACACACCCTAAAGACTGTGTGCACAGACGTCACCAACATCTTGGTCAACTTCCTTGCTGCAGATTTGATGATGTCTGTGGAAAATCCCAGTTCCATCACCAATGAGGTATGGAAAAAAATCTTTATTTTCATTGCATTTTTCCCCCCTGCATTAACTGGCACCTGGAAACTCTGACTTTCTGATCTTCAGTTGGGGTAAAAATAAATCAGAACATGTGAGCAAAAATCAGATTTTCCACTCAGTAACTTGGTTTGTCAAACCACTCTAATGCGTTTTCCATCAATGATATTTATTAGTTGTGGAATAAAGTAGTTTGTGTGCTTTTCAGAGAAAACACACAACTTTGGTGATTGTTATACATTATCCAGCACGTTGCTGCCAAAACAGCATTGTTTTATTTTAGATTTAATAAAATCTGAGATCCTGCACTTTTTTTGCCTTTTTGTTTTTTCCACTCAGTTTGTGCTTCAAACACACGGGCGTCTAAAATGATGTCATTTTATATTTCAGCTTCCCGTTTATTTGACACGTTGCAGCATTAACCTGTTTTTATGAATGAGTTTAACATCTTAAATGACTAAATTCCAGATAGTGATTAAGTCTGGAGCCAAAGAGCTCCAATAAACCTACATAAATAAAGACATTAATCTGGACTAAATGTTTTTGTTTTTTTTAATAAACCTGTGTGAATTTATTCTTCTGTTTTCAGGTTAGAGTGAAGATTTTGGGGAAGTTACCAGAAGACACCAAAGGACCTCTGCTGAAGCTGCACAACTGCCTGAACGGAAAAGTAACTCCAATCTCTTACGTCACCGACTAACTCTGCTCCCAGTCTCTTACGTCACCGACTAACTCTGCTCCCAGTCTCTTATGTCACAGTCTGTGGGCGGAGCTGAAATTCAGTGAATGCAGATTAAAAAAGTGTTCTTTGTTTTTTCACAGACTATTGAAGACTTTTTGACCAATTTAGAAATGTGTGCAGAGGTCTGTGGACTCATGCTAAAGAAGGGAGACAAGAAAAAAGAGAGGTAATAAAAACAGCAATTTTTTTCATGAAAAATTTTGTGACTTTTTTAATTTCTTTAAGGTTAGTGCTTGAATGTATTTATCATTACTGCTGTTTTCTTCACTGTCTGTGCATTTTAAAGGTGTTATGAAAAGAAAAGCACTGTCAAAAGGCTGATCGTCCGCACAGAAATAATTTGATTCAGAGCCGTTTTTCCAAATTGAAAAATTAATGCATTTTAAGGTAACTGACAGCATGGATTTCTCTGAACCCTCTGAGTCCTGCCACGTTTGTACTCATCGTGTGCTCATGTTTCACTGCACCTGCACATCCTGCACCTCTGCAGAAACGATCATGGCTAGAACTCAAACATGTTCTACTATAAAACTTTATTTCACTTTAATATGTTAATATTTTCAATGTGCTTGAAATAAAACGATGTTCTTGTACTATCGACTTTAATTCAAGAGCTTTAACAAAATATCACACCAGCCATTTGAATTATTAATTTTTATACACAGCGCCTCCATGTTCAGAGGCCAAAAGTAAATATAAAGATTTGTTTTTAATACACGTACATGAACATGTTCTTAGACTTTGTTTCCACTCATCATTAAATACAAACTGTTCGGTAAATCTGTGGGGAGCAGGCAGCTCTCAAAACCTGAGTGACTGTGGAAGAAAATGAGTGAGGGAAGCAATCAAGACACCCAGGTGTTCTATGATTCCATAGGAAACAGATCAAATGGGAGATTGAGTCCCCCAGGTCCCAAACTGTAGCATTTAAAAAATAAAATCGGTCTCATTTCTGCTCCACTATGATGCTGACTGTTGCTGCAACAAACAAAAATTGTACTTTGCGCAGTTTCTCCTGGTTTAAATGAGACATGTAGATTAAATTCATTTTAATAAAAAAATCCCTGTTTTATTAGATTTTTTTTCTGGCAGAAGGTGTGGTGCATGTGATGAGTTCAAGGACTGTTGGAGGTTTATGAACCTGATCATTTCAGTTTTTACAGTGACTTACTGTGTGCTGCATCGGCCATAAACATCCTGAGCAGAGGTAAATGTTGTGTGTCGCTTCCCTCTGGTTTCTAATCGCACTGTTTGTGCGCCGGATCCAGGCAGGCCCTGTTCCTGCACCGCCAGGCTCTGACTGAGCAGCTGAAGGAGGCTGAAGATCCGGCTCTGATCCTGCACCTGGCCAGCGTGCTGCTTTTTCAGGCCAGCACTCACTGCATGCTGCAGGCTCCGGGACGCTGCGTGCCTCAGATCATCGGCATGCTCACAGGACGGATACCTGAGGTACCTTTCTTAGTAACACGGCTGAAGTTTGACCTACAAGTTACGGTAGCACTGTGAGACTGTCAAATACGACATCTTGTCCAGGTGGCACGTTTCTCTGTGATCGATGCACTAAACAAGAATCCCACATTCCTCTCTGTTAAACTCACCCCCAAAGAACAGCTGTTAAAAAGTGAGTTCCACAGACAGGAAAAAAACGTATTTTTTTTCCCTTCTAGGCTTTTTTTTTTTTTTTTTTTTGGTGAGGTGTCTTATATTCTGGAAAATATGGTAATGAATGTTCACGACTGCAGCAGTAAGATGACTTTCATGAGTAAAAAGATGGAAAACCCAAATCAAAATCAGCCTCGTTGAATCGTTCCACGCGCATATTTTTTTCATTGTGTGAATGGAAAACGTTAGATAATAACATAAATCCTCAAAATTAGACGGGAGTTTCGTCAGAGGGCAGAGACGTCTGCGCAACAGCAGCGGACTCCAGCCAGCAGGCGAGCTGCCAACACGCCGCTGAGCTCAGGAGCTTTTTGTGTGTGTGTGAGCACACATCTGGTTTTCTTAAGCCAGCCCAGAAATTTATAGGAATTTGTCCAATTCTTGACCTGACGGCGCTGCTGCGCCTGCTCCAGACGTCTCTGAGAACGCTGCGTCTCATGATGTATGATGATGGATGTAGCGTCCTCGTATCACAGATGGATATTTATGAATAGATAACGAAGTCGTTCACAATAGTGAAAGTTGTGGGACAAAAATGCATGAAAAATGACACAAACTTTTTTTCACATCCAATGAAACAAATAATCTGTCATGTGACATACAATCCACCAATCAAATAACAAAGATCCATTTAATGTGATGGACATTAATTGTAGCTTCATTTTTTTTATTTCTCGTTCATTTGTCACTCAGCGTCGCCCTCTGGTGGTCTGTGTGTTCCAGGAGCAGCAGCAGCTGCTGTCGGCCTATCAGACGCTGGTGGTGAAGCAGCTGGTGAACCAGGGCAGGAAGCAGGAGGGCGGGGCCGAGGAAGAGGGGCGGAGCATCCGCGCCCAGGTGGTGCCGCTCACGCCTCAGGTGAAGGATCTGGTTCTGTCCCAGAAGAAGACTTCGCTGAGCGAGACGTGAATGTTAGTCATCTTTTACCGGCGGAGAAGTGACTCACGCTGTTGTTAATGTGTTAATAACACATTAACATTCTGTGGTTGTGAGTTTGAATCTAATTAAACCAACATTTCTCCTTTTGTGGTTTCTTCCATCTGATGGTGTCGTTGTTCCAAAAATGTTGGGAAAACACCAGGTACCCCTGAAGGTTTATTCCAGATTAAATGAGACAATTTATGGATGAATACAAAAAGTTTGTTTTCCCCAAAATACGTTTTAAACCTCATTAGAATATTTATTAAATAAATATTTGATGTGGAAATTATTACTTTTCACTTAACTAAAAATAATCCGAGAAGTCGAGATGCACAAATTGATACACAAACTGAGGGGGCAAAGAGTTAACCTGGTTAAACACTTGTCTGTTCCAAACCAATTTTTGTGGTAGTCCTCTTTCTGTTTGTGCAGTTTCTCCAATCACAGCTACAGACGCGTCAAGCTTGTTGTCTTGGTGGCTTCCCTCACTAGTTTGTGTCTTGCAGTTAAAGCCATTAACTTTTGTAAAACAATTTGAGTTAAAGCTGAAAGTCGACACGACACCAACATGTCTGCTGTTAAGAAGCGTTTTTTAATGTGATGTCATAAAGCTGCTGTGACTGAAGACACTCCCCTTCATGAGACAGTCCAACAGGACGAAACACTTCATTTGAAAGATTTCTAGTCATAAGTTTTACTTAATTGTATAACGACCTCACGTGCACTCCCCGTGTTGACTGGATGTGATTAAAGAGTGTGTCGTGTGCACGGCCAGAGGAGAGCTGCACGTGTGAGGCAATCGTACCCATACTCCACGTCGCCATGGAAACAAGCTGAGACTGGATTCTTGTTTTTCTTTGGGTATCCGTGGCGACTTCGTTCAAAAAAAGATCGGCCTACTCCTGGAATATGATTCACACTAAATTAAACGTCTCCATCTCTAACAATAATATGAATTTCTGCCCAGCGAGCAGCTTTTTCAGAGAATCTGACGTGAAACAGTTTGGTTTTTTTGAAATCTCTTTTTTTTTCCAGCTGGCTGAGCCATCAGATTTATGATTTTCATTTTTTTTAATCAAATGTTTATAAGCATGTGATTTTCACTGTTGTCTCATAGCAAGAAGGTCATGGGTTCACTTCCCGCCTGGTCCTTTCTGTGTGGGGTTTACATTTGTGCCCCCCGTGTGCACACTTCATTTTCTGAATATTTTGAGTGACTATTTGAATATTATCTGAATATTTCTAGTGAAAAGCCCCTCCTGGTTTTGAACAAACTGTTAAACTGTTCCACTTTTTGTTCAAGTTTCCATAAAAATTCCTCTCCTTTTTTCAGAACCTCCCCCCCCTGTGGGCGTATCACTTGAGCAGTCAGTACTCCATATATGGACTTCTGTTACATATGTCACAATTATTACCTTCAGCTGTGAGTTTTTCTCTGTGCCCAGTCTGAGTTCGCGGGATCTCGATATTTAATGGCATCGAGTGGATAAAAGTTCTTTCTGTGCACCGTGACTCCTTTAAGCGGCTCCACTCATCAGCGCTCTGACACCTGATCACGCACTCCTTGTTGCTTTTTGGGAGCCTGGTGTTTTCTTTGTTTTCTCTGAGCAGAGCATCACTCAGTGCATCCTCCTGAGACGCACGTTGCTTAGTAATAAGAGTCTTCAGAACGCCGACTGAGGAGAGCTTCAAAGCTTGTTAGTCCCTGGTGGCCGCGTAATGAGTCCCGGGGAGGAGGCGGATTAAAAATGCCACCCTCCAACGCTTTCGGCTTCGCCTCCTCACTTGGTAGCCCTGGTTGGTCGGGATCACATTGGGACTTGACAATTAGATTGGATGTCCTTCCTCACGTAACTCCAGTTTTGCTCCCGGTGTTCCAAAGAAGTTTCCCAGCCAAGTCTTAACCTGGACCCACTCTGCTTCACGTTTTATTCACCTTTTCATGTTAAACATCCTCAAAATCCCACAATTCCACATCTGTTTGTTACAAAAAGCAAAATTTATCACAGAAACCGTTTGAAAATGTAACAGAAGTCCATATTTGGACTCATGTTTCATCAGACATGCCCACATTACCTGTAGGAAGCTGCCTCACAAAGTGTTCAAGGGGCGTGGCCTACAGCCTTATTTTTGGTTCTTTTTTTTTTTTCCCCCTCACTAGTTTTTTCTGGGAAGTTACAAAACTATAAACCCTGAAGTCACATTTTGTGGACTTGAGCAAAGACGACATGCAGCCGTGACCCAGCCGTGTACACGCCCCCCTGACAGCTCGCTGCTGCCACGTGTTACTGCACCACAGGGCGGTGTCACCTGGGACAGGAAGTGGAGACGAGACAGACGGTGACGCACCAGAGGACGATAATTAACAACACTCAGTGTTAAAAACCATGTCAGGTGTTTTACTTCACCACATTCATCTGAGCGTCAGTCTCATGTGCGCACATTAGTCACGGGTGGTCACCTCCCGTGCACACAGAACAGGGACGTGTTAACAAGGTAAGAAATGTGTGTTTTTATTACATTCGTCAGGACACTGAATTGCACGTTGTCACCAGATGTAGCAGCTGTCTGACTCTAATCAATAGGCACATCAAAAACATTTCAAAAAGACTGAAACACTTCAAAAAGTTTGCGGTCGCTTCCTGACCGCGTTCACTTTAAGCTGGACATTTACATGCTTTATAAAACAGCTAGAAAAAGAAGATGAAAAGTGGAGTTTTCAGTGTTGAAGTCTTCAGTCAGCTTCTGTAAAAACCCTGAACATCAGCTCGAGTGTCACATTCAGTGCAAATCAGACGTCACACACAGGTTTCATACTTCATCCTAAACGTGTCTCTGCCTCCCACTCGGACGGCTGCAGGTCATTTAGCGACTGAAGCATCAAGTCAAAAGCAGCCGGTAAAAACCCCAAACGACGGTTTAATCTCCGCTGTGTGACGTCACAGAGGTCACATGACTGCAGCAAACTGCTGCACATCAAGTGTTTTTAAGTTGACACAACTGCAGTTTTGACAGACTTGAAATCATTTGGACGATCCGGTGATGAAGCCAAATATCTGTATCGCGGTCAAGTTATCCACATGATCGACTGCTTTTGATAAACGCACCAGAGGATCTGAACGATGACTTTTTAAAAAGTAATTTTCTACGTATTCAAACAGCACTTTTTCTAACTCCCACCACACAGGCCTCATCCAGCCCCGGGGCCACCAGTTTGACACCATCAAATGTCCACTCCTGCCCATTTGATGATTAAGATCCCAGATAACGAGTGCTAAATTGGGGTGGAGACAGTTTTGCAGGTGATTGACTGAAGGCGGGTCCAACAACGCCGCCATCCAACAGCACAATATTTTGTCAATTTATCTGATGCTGCCTACGTTGCATTTACCATCATCACGCCATGTGAACACGTGCCGCGCACTTCTGTGCTGCTGTGTTACCATGGCAACCACAGATACCACACAGAAGGAAGCTAACAGACCTCCAGTGTAACTGGATCTGAAGATGAGAACGAGCTGCATTACATCAGAGCAGGTATCAGCTTTTAAAAATCTTATATTATCACTCATGTAAATCTCTAGTAGTTGCAATAAATCAGAGCACACTCCACACCTGGAAAGTTCTAGAAAACCTTCAGCACTGTGGAGACCCAACTCCATATTAATGACCACAGGTTTGGAACCTTGTGTATAAGTGGAACCGTCAGGTCCAGAAGGTGTCTGCAGGCAGCAGACGTGGAGTTTGAAAGCTGCTTCTAACATGATACGTCTCCGATAAACCAACTGTCACCGGGCTTCATTTTCTTAGAACAAGATCCTACATCACCAAAATCCAACCGATGCACCTCAGGCCAGTTAGACCACCAGGTGACAACTTAAGAGCAGATTAGCAAAAATATTTATACAACCAATCACACTCCAGTTTGGTTCATTTGGGCCCTGAGAGTAAAACCCTCAAACTTACACACACAGGACCAGCAAAAAAACCAAAACATGACAGACAACCAGATCTCCAATTGAACCAAAAAAAAAAAAAAAAAAAAAAACTCTTTGGTGGCTCAAAGTGGATCAGCACAAAACTACCAGTAAATCTCTTTATGATGACCCTTTTGAATCAGCAAGATTTAAAAAATGAATTCATTTAAAAAAAAAAAAAAAAAAAAAAAAAAAAAAAAAAAAAACACCCTCCCACCAACTGAGTCCAGCAACTCGTGACTGGATTTTTACAGGCGCTTGAACCGTGAGAATGTCAGTGCAAAATTCTAATTTGACAAAACAATTACAACACCAAATTATTTGCTGATGTCAAATTCATAAAGATATGTTTGGCCAGCTGTTTACAGGCACAAAAACACAATGCAGTATGGCACCGATAAACCCCGCCCACTTACTTATTTATTACCATTTCCAGCGTTATATGGAGAAATTGTGTATCTGGTTTTGGCAAAGGTTTTTATGGCCAGGTGTCCAACCTGATCCCTCCAGGACTTGGACAAAAATGTCCAGGTTTGACTTGTGTTGCCGTGACACCTTGTAGCTTGATCTCATAGTGAAGCAGCTCATGATGAGCGGTGGATTAAACCACAGAGCGGTGCTCGCCGCACACATAAACGGCGCTCGGCTGTATGCGTCTCTTTGTGTTTCCTGGCAGTTGAGGAAGAAATCTGAAGTACTTGGGCATCAGGTCAAGGCAGGCATCGCGGAACTTCTTGATCCGCCAGTAGTAGATGAGAGGGTTGAGGGCGGATTTGAGGTAGCACAACCACAGGACCCAGGTGCTGATTTGAAAAAAGCTGTCCCTGTGGTAGAAACCGTCACTGAAGGTCACGACCAGGCTGTAGGCGGCGTATGGCGCCCAGCAGACCGTAAACACGGAGAAGAGAATGAGAATGGTGGTGAAGGCACGGGTCTTGAAACTCATGTCTATGTTCATCTGGAAGGACCTCTGCAGGCTCAGCAGGCCCAGTTTGCTGGCCTGACTCAGACAGATTCCGTCCGGGTGGCTGTGGATGCGGATGGCGTTGTGTCGGATCGTGTTCAGGATCCCCATGAATATGTACAACATGATCATAAAAGGGATGAAGAAGAAGACGAGCATGAGTATCAACACATAGGCGTGGTATCCCGGGTCGCTGCTGTAGCCGAACATACACTGCGGCGCCCGGGGCGGGCTCTGCAGGTTCGGAGAGCCGATGGACAGAGGGAAGGAAAAAATAAAGGAGAGTCCCCACGTTACCACGATGAGAACTTTGGCTCTCTGCGGGCTCAGCTTATCCTGCTTCTGAACAATAATGAGAAAACGATCCAGGCTGATGATCAGCAGTATGGCCACGCCCTCAATCACAAAGAACCAAAACAGCATGGCTGACACGTGACAAAAAACCTCTCCAAATATCCAGCGGGTGGTCACAACAGTAACCAGAGCAAAGGGCATGTTCCAGATGGCCAACATCATGTCTGCAAACGCCAAGCTCGCCAGAAGGATGTTGATGGCCGAGCGCATGGCGGATCTCTGGTAAACCATCAGACACACCACCACGTTTCCGAGGAGCGCCACCAGCAGGATGGCAACCATGACGAAGCAGAAGAAGACCTGCAGAGGCAGGCCCAAGCCTCGAAGACTCTCTCGGGCCTCGGTAGTGGGCGAAACTGGATCCACCGGTGAGCGGGAACTGAGGGTGGTGTTCGCCATGGAGACGGCCGCCGTCTGCAGCCTCTTGGAAGATTCAGCGGCCCCGTAACGAGGCAGCAGAGATGGTGGTTAATGTCCGCTGCCCCTGGAAGGGGAATAATATCGGAGCAAAGCGTTCATCATTGGGGTGAGCAGGCATCGTCACCGGCGAGCTCACACTCAACATGATGCGTGCACTCCCGATCACCGCAACATGGCGGCATCAGCAGGGCTGCCAGTACCTAAAACAGCAGAAAAAAAAAAATACAGTTAATGCAAAGAAATCCAAATACTTAACATAATATCACACAAGATCATCAACCCAACAAGTAGGTCATGTTCCCTTGTATTAGTCACACCTGTTTCAAAAATGTCTGTCAGAGGAAAAACTCGTATATAAGACGCACTGGCGTACAAGTCTCACCTGTTACTAATCAAACCCCTCCTCACAATAAATAAATAAATTAATACTAATAAAAACACAGAGGAAAAACCCACTGAAAAAAGGTGAAACTTATACTGCAGTCCAACATATTGTATGTCGCACTGCAGTATAAGTCGCACTTGTTACCAAACACAAAAAATAAATAATAATAATAATAATAAAAAAAACATTATCTGTGTCATCAGTTCTTAAATTTGGGACTTTTGTGCGTTGATTTTGTGTACACTTTATTATTGGCATTTATCTTTTATTAGTAAAGTTTGCTTTGTTTAGTGCTTTGATTCCTGGGAACGATATAAATAGTTATAATTGTTAATGATAATTTTTCAGTATATAAATTGCACTGGAGTATAAGTTGCAGGACTTTCCAAACTAGTGTGTGTATATACACTCAACAAAAATATAAACGCAGCACTTTTGGTTTTGCTCCCGTTTTGTATGAGATGAACTCAAAGATCTAAAACTTTTTCCACATACACAATATCACCATTTCCCTCAAATATTGTTCACAAACCAGTCTAAATCTGTGATAGTGAGCACTTCTCCTTTGCTGAGATAATCCATCCCACGTCACAGGTGTGCCATATCAAGATGCTGATTAGACACCATGATTAGTGCACAGGTGTGCCTTAGACTGCCCACAATAAAAGGCCACTCTGAAAGGTGCAGTTTTATCACACAGCACAATGCCACAGATGTCGCAAGATTTGAGGGAGCGTGCAGTTGGCATGCTGACAGCAGGAATGTCAACCAGAGCTGTTGCTCGTGTATTGAATGTTCATTTCTCTACCATAAGCCGTCTCCAAAGGCGTTTCAGAGAATTTGGCAGTACATCCAACCAGCCTCACAACCGCAGACCACATGTAACCACACCAGCCCAGGACCTCCACATCCAGCATGTTCACCTCCAAGATCGTCTGAGACCAGCCACTCGGACAGCTGCTGGAACAATCGGTTTGCATAACCAAAGAATTTCTGCACAAACTGTCAGAAACCATCTCAGGGAAGCTCATCTGCATGCTCATCGTCCTCATCGGGGTCTCGACCTGACTCCAGTTCGTCGTCGTAACCGACTTGAGTGGGCAAATGCTCACATTTGCTGGCGTTTGGCACGTTGGAGAGGTGTTCTCTTCACGGATGATGCGAAGGAGATGTGTTGCACTGCATGAGGCAAATGGTGGTCCCACCAGATACTGACTGGTATCCCCCCCCAGTAAAACAAAACTGCACCTTTCAGAGTGGCCTTTTATTGTGGGCAGTCTAAGGCACACCTGTGCACTAATCATGGTGTCTAATCAGCATCTTCGTATGGCACACCTGTGAGGTGGGATGGATTATCTCAGCAAAGGAGAAGTGCTCACTATCACAGATTTAGACTGGTTTGTGAACAATATTTGAGGGAAATGGTGATATTGTGTATGTGGAAAAAGTTTTAGATCTTTGAGTTCATCTCATACAAAATGGGAGCAAAACCAAAAGTGTTGCGTTTATATTTTTGTTGAGTATATATATATATATATATATATATTCCAACTGAACTCTATCGTTCTAACTTGACTCGGCAGAGAGCCGCGCAGCGTTTGAAGCTGTGTGAACAGAACGGAGGATGATTCTTGTTTCTTTCTCGCAACAAGACAGGAGTCCCAGTTAGTAACTTTAATCCGCACAAAAGTGAATCACGATTTCACATATTCAGGGATGAAAGTGGTGAAAAACAAAAAAAGCTGAAACCCAAAATTACCCCCAACACCACCTGCACAAAAATGTTTCAATTCTAGAAGCTCTGAAATACAATCTGGGACTATTCCAGACAATAAACTGGAGTGAGTGCAGCATCCATTTAGTGAGAAAAAAACAAACAATTTTCCTTATTCAAATTCATTCCAGTAGTATTCTGCTCTTACTAGGATGCAGCAGTTTTCTAGTTTGGCAGATAGTTCTGGAGGAAATCACTGAAGAAATTAACACATTGAAAATATGGTTTGACCGAAACAAACTGTCATTAAACTTAAATAAGACAGGGATGAAATGGAGGTGTAAGAGTCACTAGGTGTTCACAGGAAACACTTATTTATTTCTGTATTTATTTATTTATGTTCATTGTTAGTTGGTTTTATATTTTCTGTTGTGTTTCTATTCAGGTTCTTTTTGTCTCTTTCTCTAAAATGGTATATAATAAGTATATATTGTATATAATAATCATTACATTAATATAAACAAAAATAAATTTAAAAAATATTACAATTTGAAAACAAATGCACCTGAACGTGATGACAGCTGCAACTGCTTAATGCTAACTTTTAACATTGAAAATGCCATAGACAAGCTAACACGTTAGCATCGCTACCGTTTTTAAGTTATAAAATACATCTATCAACCGTTTCAGAAGACCATAACAGGTCGGTTTGACATAAATAATACTCACAGACGTATGCTCTTTAGGGTTTTAGCGGGGGAAAATTAAGCGAAAGAAAGAAAGAATAAACGAAGCAATAGATCGAAGCACTGCTTCAATCTGCGAACCACTGCTTCGATTGGTTCAAGATTCAAAGCAAAGTCATGCTGCAGAAAAGTTGATTACGGACCCGCTGCAGGGTCTGTAATCAATGTAGAGAAATGATCATTTTCCTGACAAACACCCCCAAAAACAATGGCCACTCTGATGGTGAAGCAAAAAAACTATAAAAGCGGAAAAAAAAAACCCTATTTAAAATTTCTCGGGTAAAATAATTACAAAGCCATAATTATGTTATGGGGAATATGTCAATTTATGCTCAATCCTTTGATTTGGGAGATCCACGTCGAGTCTTTTGAATAAGATGAGACAAAGCGGCTAAACACGTAAAACGAGACCTCCGTGATGTAGCACACAAAATGACGTGCGATGCCACACTAACCCTTTTCCTCCCAGTGAGAACTTTAATTTGCAGGACGTCTTGCCACTGTAGTAACACCCACACTGGAGTCTCCAGCACCTCCCAGCACAGTAAACGGGACCTGGGTATCACATGGTTGTGGACACGTCTTGCTCCTTGGTTTCTAAGGGCAGGGGGTTTGTGGAATTTTCACTGTTCTTCCCATCAATCCCCCTTTTGTGACACCTATGTATCTATGCACAGCCTCAATCACAGCTATTGATAAAAGCAATGAAGAGGTGGGATTAACAGAATTTAGCCGACTGTGCAGAGTAAGTAGCATCTGGGAGCAGCAAGAGGCTACGTTCCATCAGGAATGGCACCGCGAGTGCAAGTAAAGATGACGGCAAGGAAACGACTGACACTCACGCATGTGATCCATTCATGGTAGTAACGAACTGGTCAACCCCTGTACATGCAACAACAACCAAAGTCCAATAATCTCATCTTGACTAGAATTGGACCAGAATTATTTGCCTTCATGCACACGTTGAATGTGTGAGGATACATCGAAATCCTGAAGCAGCTCCTCAACATCAGTTATTATGATGCCATTAACACAAAAGTCCAATTATCACTTAATTAAGACATTGGACCACGACTCATGGACAGACAAGCACGGTGACTGCTGCCCCCCCATCCCCGGTTTTTGTTTGCACGGCGGATATCACTCATGTCACAGGAACAACAGCCTGTAAAATAAAATGTGACAAACAGCTGCTCTTATTAAAAGCTGTCTTTTTTTTCCAGTGTTCAAATGAGGACAAGTCAAATACTGCAATAAAAAAAAACAATAAAAGCCTTATCACTTGTATAAACACTGTGGTTTCAGAAACATCAGACTGACAGGAAAAAACACAAATGACATTTACTGGGTTCAAACGAGTCCATTTGTGAATATTACAAATATGATGAAGCTTAATGTTTTGCTTGTACGTGGGCGTAAAAAATGAAGAGAGCATATAATTATAAATGTGCTGGTAATAAAATGCATGTGGAGCTTTTATATAACAGCACTAAAACGCAGGTGGGCTGATACCTGGATGTGCAACCATGACACTGAGCGCATTATCACATCTGACACAGGCAGCGTGGGGACGAGGCTGTGTGGGGGCGAGGCTGTGTGGCCGTAAAGCTCGCGGCAAGGAGACAAAATTAGTGTTTTAATCTCAGCCTCCTTCCTTCACCGTTCATCCAACAGCCAAATATGAGAGATTTCCCAGATGATGCGTCCTCTGCATGCACGCTGCAGACGGGAGATAATGACATTTCTTCCCCCTTCATTCAGGGACGAGCGAGCCAAAACATTAAAGCTTCCACTTCAGCTTCCAGCCAATCAAGTAAACTCCCAGGAAAAAGGATGAGCAGGTACTTAAGGCTGCGCAAGAATGAATTATTCAAATGTGTGGATGCAAAATTATGCAGCACAGAGCTGCAGATAGAAACAGGCTGACAGCTTTTCATGCACAGCCTGGAAACACTTTACTGGCTGCTCACCAGCTCAGTCCACACGGTGTCAACAAAAATATTTGGGAGTTTATGCCGGATAACCATCTGTCAAAATTAAGTAATTTAACTGTCTGCACCGTAAACACAGATGTGTCTGTCGAGGAAGAGAAACGATGTCGGCGAAATCGCCTCAGACACAAACTGCTGCCTTTTCCGAGGACTCCAAATTCAAACTTGGGGGTGGAATTCACACAATGCCTTCTGAGATAAAGCAACTCCTCAAAAAAGCCGAAAGTAAAGGACAATATCAAGTAGAAAACAACCAAAAAGCCAGGAGCTAGCAATAACGTTAGCCTGATCGGGGCCAAAGATTCAAGCCTTGTGGAAGAAGCTGAACACTTTAACATCTCCATGGAAAACGTAATCAGGTAATAGATTAAAAAGAGTGAACACAAGAAAGAATGTCAGAACATCTTAAACCTGGGGTGGCCAAGTTCGGTCCTCGAGAGCTACATTCCTGACACTCTTAGTTGTCTCCCTGCTCCAACACACCTGAATCCAGTGAAAGACTCATTAAAAGTCTGCCAACGAGTCTTTCATTGGATTCAGGTGTGTTGGAGCAGGGAGACTAACAGTGTCAGGAATGTGACTCTCGAGGACTGAACTTGGCCACCCGTCTTAAACCAAGACCTCCATGTGACTATAGCTAAGACAAGAAGAGCTCGGCCAACAAAAGTAACACAAACTGCAGCATACGCCCCCACTCGCATGTCAAGATGGTTTCCGCTTTTACAGACGATGTGATATTGAAGTCTGGAAGTTATTTCTATAGCATGATGCTTTAAACATGGCATGTGGACTATGTGTGCAAAGAAAGACTGACACTTTACAGCTGGTATGAGGTGTATTAATGCACATTTTACAAAAGCAACCTTTATTTAACATGCTTTCAATCAGAGGAGGCGTTCTTTACTTACTGCACAGAAATGACAATAAAGATGGCATCCGTAGTGGACACACTGGATTACGGACACTGGCCGTTTTTGAAACAAACCTTCCTCTGGCCTCCCAAATATACCAGCAACAACAGGTCTCAATCAGACGAGATATTCTTTAGAGGTTGCACAAAACCAAAAAATCAAGATGCCGCCATTGGTGGCCATATTGGTTGACAGACAAAAACTTTACAGTGGAGCCCTGAAGAGGCACTCAGGCGGAGTGAAAAAAAATACTGCACCCCAACGTCTTTGAGCAGGTTCATAAAAACAGAAGTCTGAGCATAGTTTGCTTCTGAGAACGTGCCAGGAAACAGCACCATCTCCTTCCTACAACGATGGTGCCCAAAAATCCGAGAGCTGGAGATCAGGAACTCATTGGAGTTGGAGCACACTCACCGTATCATCTCCAGCCAGCGCCATCCTGATGAAGGCAGCCGAAAGAAAAAAGGAATGATCCAGTACAGACCGCGATCTTTAGTGACATGTCCACGGGTCTCTGTAAAAAAGCTTGATGAAAAACCCACGTAACAAGAACTTTCTTTCAGTGACATACTACCAACATGGTCCTGGACCTCCAGTTATCAACAAACACGACGAGCTCTGTTAGCCGGTGGATCCACGATACGATTATCACATTACACGATGTATTATTCCACCAACATTTAAAAAAGAAAATTACACACATATATACATATTCTTATTCAAACTGAAGTGAATTTAAAAGTACATCAAGCAACCACCTCTACTGGTGGTTGGCTCTCACTGCGGTATTGTATCACTTCCTGTTCCGGAGCACAGCGGTGTTTTTCTGTATCTGTTAGCTGTTTAATCTGTGCAGTTAGATTGATCTAGATAACGATTTGTTTCCCAGTGTAATCTTCACGTGCCTTAACTAAAGCACTCCCTCTGCTGAATCACGTCTAAATTATTTACACATTATTCACTTTGCGTGTTTTTAGGAATCCGCTAGCTTAGCGCAGCTACTAGCTCTTAGCCGATTTAGCATGGCGGCTTCTCCTGTCTCTCCCGCACTTTTCTGCTCTGGGTGTGAAATGTTTAGTTATTCCTCGGCCTCCTTTAGCAGTAATGGTACTTGTAATAAGTGTAGCTTATTCGTAGCTTTGGAGGCCAGGCTGGGCAAATTGGAGACTCGGCTCCGCACCATGGAAAATTCTACAGCTAGCCAGGCCCCTGTAGTCGGTGCGGACCAAGGTAGCTTAGCCGCTGTTAGTTCCCCTCTGGCAGATCCCGAGCAGCTGGGAAAGCAGGCCGACTGGGTGACTGTGAGGAGGAAGCGTAGTTCTAAACAGAAGCCCCGTGTACACCGCCAACCCGTTCACATTTCTAACCGTTTTTCCCCACTCAGCGACACACCCGCCGAGGAACAAACTCTGGTTATTGGCGACTCTGTTTTGAGAAATGTGAAGTTAGCAACACCAGCAACCATAGTCAATTGTCTTCCAGGGGCCAGAGCAGGCGACACTGAAGGAAATTTGAAACTGCTGGCTAAGGCTAAGCGTAAATTTGGTAAGATTGTAATTCACGTCGGCAGTAATGACACCCGGTTACGCCAATCGGAGGTCACTAAAATTAACATTAAATCGGTGTGTAACTTTGCAAAAACAATGTCGGACTCTGTAGTTTTCTCTGGGCCCCTCCCCAATCAGACCGGGAGTGACATGTTTAGCCGCATGTTCTCCTTGAATTGCTGGCTGTCTGAGTGGTGTCCAAAAAATGAGGTGGGCTTCATTGATAATTGGCAAAGCTTCTGGGGAAAACCTGGTCTTGTTAGGAGAGACGGCATCCATCCCACTTTGGATGGAGCAGCTCTCATTTCTAGAAATCTGGCCAATTTTCTTAAATCCCCCAAACCGTGACTATCCAGGGTTGGGACCAGGAAGCAGAGTTGTAGTCTTACACACCTCTCTGCAGCTTCTCTCCCCCTGCCATCCCCTCATTACCCCATCCCCGTAGAGACGGTGTCTGCTCCCAGACCACCAATAACCAGCAAAAATCTATTTAAGCATAAAAATTCAAAAAGAAAAAAATAATATAGCACCTTCAACTGCACCACAGACTAAAACAGTTAAATGTGGTCTATTAAACATTAGGTCTCTCTCTTCTAAGTCCCTGTTGGTAAATGATATAATAATTGATCAACATATTGATTTATTCTGCCTTACAGAAACCTGGTTACAGCAGGATGAATATGTTAGTTTAAATGAGTCAATCAATCAATCAATCAATTTTTTTATATAGCGCCAAATCACAACAAACAGTTGCCCCAAGGCGCTTTATATTGTAAGGCAAGGCCATACAATAATTATGTAATGAGCCAACACCCCCGAGTCACACTAACTGCCAGAATGCTCGTAGCACGGGCCGGGGCGGAGGATTAGCAGCAATCTTCCATTCCAGCTTATTAATTAATCAAAAACCCAGACAGAGCTTTAATTCATTTGAAAGCTTGACTCTTAGTCTTGTCCATCCAAATTGGAAGTCCCAAAAACCAGTTTTATTTGTTATTATCTATCGTCCACCTGGTCGTTACTCTGAGTTTCTCTGTGAATTTTCAGACGTTTTGTCTGACTTAGTGCTTAGCTCAGATAAGATAATTATAGTGGGCGATTTTAACATCCACACAGATGCTGAGAATGACAGCCTCAACACTGCATTTAATCTATTATTAGACTCTATTGGCTTTGCTCAAAAAGTAAATGAGTCCACCCACCACTTTAATCATATCTTAGATCTTGTTCTGACTTATGGTATGGAAATAGAAGACTTAACAGTATTCCCTGAAAACTCCCTTCTGTCTGATCATTTCTTAATAACATTTACATTTACTCTGATGGACTACCCAGCAGTGGGGAATAAGTTTCATTACACTAGAAGTCTTTCAGAAAGCGCTGTAACTAGGTTTAAGGATATGATTCCTTCTTTATGTTCTCTAATGCCATATACCAACACAGTGCAGAGTAGCTACCTAAACTCTGTAAGTGAGATAGAGTATCTCGTCAATAGTTTTACATCCTCATTGAAGACAACTTTGGATGCTGTAGCTCCTCTGAAAGAGAGCTTTAAATCAGAAGTGCCTGACTCCGTGGTATAACTCACAAACTCGTAGCTTAAAGCAGATAACCCGTAAGTTGGAGAGGAAATGGCGTCTCACTAATTTAGAAGATCTTCACTTAGCCTGGAAAAAGAGTCTGTTGCTCTATAAAAAAGCCCTCCGTAAAGCTAGGACATCTTTCTACTCATCACTAATTGAAGAAAATAAGAACAACCCCAGGTTTCTTTTCAGCACTGTAGCCAGGCTGATAAAGAGTCAGAGCTCTATTGAGCTGAGTATTCCATTAACTTTAACTAGTAATGACTTCATGACTTTCTTTGCTAACAAAATTTTAACTATTAGAGAAAAAATTACTCATAACCATCCCAAAGACGTATCGTTATCTTTGGCTGCTTTCAGTGATGCCGGTATTTGGTTAGACTCTTTCTCTCCGATTGTTCTGTCTGAGTTATTTTCATTAGTTACTTCATCCAAACCATCAACATGTCTATTAGACCCCATTCCTACCAGGCTGCTCAAGGAAGCCCTACCATTATTTAATGCTTCGATCTTAAATATGATCAATCTATCTTTGTTAGTTGGCTATGTACCACAGGCTTTTAAGGTGGCAGTAATTAAACCATTACTTAAAAAGCCATCACTTGACCCAGCTATCTTAGCTAATTATAGGCCAATCTCCAACCTTCCTTTTCTCTCAAACATTCTTGAAAGGGTAGTTGTAAAACAGCTAACTGATCATCTGCAGAGGAATGGTCTATTTGAAGAATTTCAGTCAGGTTTTAGAATTAATCACAGTACAGAAACAGCATTAGTGAAGGTTACAAATGATCTTCTTATGGCCTCAGACAGTGGACTCATCTCTGTGCTTATTCTGTTAGACCTCAGTGCTGCTTTTGATACTGTTGACCATAAAATTTTATTACAGAGATTAGAGCATGCCATAGGTATTAAAGGCACTGCGCTGCAGTGGTTTGAATCATATTTGTCTAATAGATTACAATTTGTTCATGTAAATGGGGAATCTTCACAGACTAAGGTTAATTATGGAGTTCCACAAGGTTCTGTGCTAGGACCAATTTTATTCACTTTATACATGCTTCCCTTAGGCAGTATTATTAGACGGTATTGCTTAAATTTTCATTGTTACGCAGATGATACCCAGCTTTATCTATCCATGAAGCCAGAGGACACACACCAATTAGCTAAACTGCAGGATTGTCTTAGACATAAAGACATGGATGACCTCTAATTTCCTGCTTTTAAACTCAGATAAAACTGAAGTTATTGTACTTGGCCCCACAAATCTTAGAAACATGGTGTCTAACCAGATCCTTACTCTGGATGGCATTACCCTGACCTCTAGTAATACTGTGAGAAATCTTGGAGTCATTTTTGATCAGGATATGTCATTCAAAGCGCATATTAAACAAATATGTAGGACTGCTTTTTTGCATTTACGCAGTATCTCTAAAATTAGAAAGGTCTTGTCTCAGAGTGATGCTGAAAAACTAATTCATGCATTTATTTCCTCTAGGCTGGACTATTGTAATTCATTATTATTAGGTTGTCCTAAAAGTTCCCTGAAAAGCCTTCAGTTAATTCAAAATGCTGCAGCTAGAGTACTAACGGGGACTAGAAGGAGAGAGCATATCTCACCCATATTGGCCTCTCTTCATTGGCTTCCTGTTAATTCTAGAATAGAATTTAAAATTCTTCTTCTTACTTATAAGGTTTTGAATAATCAGGCCCCATCTTATCTTAGGGACCTCGTAGTACCATATCACCCCAATAGAGCGCTTCGCTCTCAGACTGCAGGCTTACTTGTAGTTCCTATGGTTTGTAAGAGTAGAATGGGAGCCAGAGCCTTCAGCTTTCAGGCTCCTCTCCTGTGGAACCAGCTCCCAATTCAGATCAGGGAGACAGACACCCTCTCTACTTTTAAGATTAGGCTTAAAACTTTCCTTTTTGCTAAAGCTTATAGTTAGGGCTGGATCAGGTGACCCTGAACCATCCCTTAGTTATGCTGCTATAGACCTAGACTGCTGGGGGGTTCCCATGATGCACTGTTTCTTTCTCTTTTTGCTCTGTATGCACCACTCTGCATTTAATCATTAGTGATTGATCTCTGCTCCCCTCCACAGCATGTCTTTTTCCTGGTTCTCTCCCTCAGCCCCAACCAGTCCCAGCAGAAGACTGCCCCTCCCTGAGCCTGGTTCTGCTGGAGGTTTCTTCCTGTTAAAAGGGAGTTTTTCCTTCCCACTGTAGCCAAGTGCTTGCTCACAGGGGGTCGTTTTGACCGTTGGGGTTTTTCTGTAATTATTGTATGGCTTTGCCTTACAATATAAAGCACCTTGGGGCAACTGTTTGTTGTGATTTGGCGCTATATAAAAAATTGATTGATTGATGAAAGGCCCGAAAACTCAAAATACCACAGAAATATGTAGCATTCAATCCAAATCTAAATAATCAGCAGAACAAAATAAGGATCATTTTTTAAAACAAAAGTGGTCAAAACGAGCCTCGACACAGATTTTCAGGCAGTTTTATCTTAAATATAAAACAACAAACGTATATATATATATATATATTTTTTTTTTTACCTGCTTTCATGCTAAAGTCCTCAGATCTCCCAGAATCCTCCGCGGTGTGGTCCCGCTAACCCGCCGAATGTTTTTAGCAAAAAACAAACAAACAAAAAGATGGGAAAGAAAAACTAGTAACAACAGCCTGTTTAGTTTTGTTTTCTAACATACGTGCTGTTTAGTTTCCATGATAACAGTCCGACAGCTCGACGTCCTCCGCTGAAGATGATGTCGGACTCTGAACAATAACGCGTTCACGATCAACACCGGATATTCATCCGTTTCTGTCCCGATTATTTTTCGCTCTTTTATCCGTGCAGCTGTGAGCAGCGAACTGCTCACCCCCCGGTAACAACCCTCACCGGGAACCGATCAAACTACCACCACGCACCGTGGGAAACTGCGTCAAAGTGCAAGTCACAAAAAAAACAGATCCTGTTTAGACTTTCAAAATAAAAGGCATCAGGCGAGAACGCATTTATGCCTATGGAGGAAAAAAGTACTATTCAACTGATAGTGTAAATTTTTAACATATTAATTCAAATGATAAATGTTTTTAAAATGTGCAAATGGATGAAAAATGCAACAGCTACACCACCATAAATGCCAGCGGTAAACTGGCACTAATAATTTTATGAGCACCTGTTCACATTTACAGTCAGAGTAAATAATTCAATAACATTTGAACAATTTTGAAAACAAATTTCTATTTCTATATACCATCTACAAACCATTTTTTTTTCAAAAATATTACTTTGCATATATTGACATTAATATTATTTAGTTGTCTTACAGGATATGTAGACTGAGGCTCACTTCCAGACGTGTGCTTCATGCTGTGTCCTTGTTAAAGTAATAGACACAAAGATTATTTATAATGTCTATGGTTAAAGACACTTCAGCTGCATCGTCTGAGGTCACACAGGTAGGTGTAAATGGGTTCCACCACTGGATGGGGAAGTAATCTGTGATGGTCCCGTCCAAGGACAAGCTCCAGCCTGAAGGCACTCAGAGCCTAGACAGGGTTTACAGTGCATCTGGACAGTATTCACAGCACTGCACTTTTTCCATATTTTGCTACAGCCTTATTGCAAAATGAATGAAATTCATTTGTTTCCTCAAAAATTCTGCACACACACCCCAATTCTTCAATTACCCCCCCCCCCCCCCCCAATTGCAAATTCAAATGGCTAAAGTTATTTTTCTACAATATGTGGGTGATTCTTAGACTACGGGCACTTATGTCCTTTGATCATAATGTATGAAAAACAGAAAAAAGGGGAAATTTCACACTTTTATAGTTATCTTTACAATGAAAATGTGTTAAGAAATTTGTTCTAGTAGTCTATGATGACTTTTTCACCTTTCTTCAGCATCATATGCAAATATTGCCGTTTTGTGCTTGTCCCACACCCAGACTTTTGATCTTCAAAGATAAAAATGAATGGTAAAGAAACGTTTTTTCTAATGTTTTAAAATATCTCTGAATAAAATATCAGTAAAATAATCAAAACATAATTGGGGTATTCAATGTCATACAACTGTTGATTTTTTTTAAACAAAATGTAGTTGTCCCACACTATTACCGTAATTTCCACCACAACACTGTAATGTCCCTTTAAACAGTTTGTATGAAAGATTGTTTGGGTAGTTTCTATGGAGATAAACAGTGACATCAGAGCACATGTATATAGCGCCAAATCACAACAAACAGTTGCCCCAAGGCGCTTTATATTGTAAGGCAATGGTGTGGTGGAAATTACATTTACTAGGCCAACAGTGCCCGTAGTTAAAGAATCACCCATGTACCAAAAGGTATACACAGTTAGATTTTGGTGCTTGTAACCGGTTTGAACGATTCTTAGTTATCTGCTGTACTATTTCCTCTCACACAAACACATGCTAATGTTCCCACTCACTTATACTTACTCTGTTATGTGTACTTAATCTGTGCAAGTATGCAAGTAAGTGTGTAAATCAGTGTCTGAATGTCTACATGTCAACGTGAGTGTATAAATGTATGACAGTTTGTCTAATCTAATGTTAATCTGACCTAAATCTCTCTCTGGTTATCAGTCCATGAAACTATAGTAATAGTTTGACATGCGTAAATCAAAACTCTCCTCCTCTCAAAAAACCCCACGTCGTAGCAAGGGACTGTGTCCGTTTTTAATCACTACAAGAGTTTGATAAATCCTGCCCTGAATTCAAATCAGTGTGACACGTCACTGACGTAACAAAGCTTCATTTGAGGAGTCACATGATTTTTCACAGGGTGAAGCACCGAAACATCTCACAGTGACACTTTTGCTTTGGAAGAGCGATACTGTAGAGCTGTCTGCTTTGAGCAGAACATTATTAGTTTCTACAGCTTAATTGGAATTCAGCTGATTGGACCTGATTTGGACACACACCTGTATACATACAAGACCCCACAGATGACAGTCAGAGCACAAACCAAGCATGAAGTCAAAGGAATTGTCTGTAGACCTCTGAGACGGGATTGTCTGGAGGCACAATCTGAAGGGAACAGAAACATTTCTGCTGCTTTGAAGGTCCCAATGAGCAGAGTGGCCTCCATGACCTGTAAATGGAAGAAGTTCAGAGTTTGCCAAAAGGCACCTGAAGGACTCTCAGATCACGAGAAACAGGATTCTCTGGTGTGGTCTCGAGCTGCAGGTTAACACTGTGCTCTGAAGGTTAAGATTTATTTTTAAGTTGTTTGATGGTTGTCAAATTATGTGTAACAAATTGCTGCACAAATTCTAACAAGCATCCGTCTATTAGTCTTCTATAATATTTAATGTACTTTCTTGCAATTACTGAAGGCAATCAGCACACATCCGCCGTAATACGTATTTTTGAAAGTTTTCTACACTTTTGCTACTTTTTGACCGCTTACGTTTCAGGCCATCATTTTGAAGGGAAAACAGCACTACTTCCGGTGATATTCTACCTCTTCCTCCAAATTGACCCAGGCAGCAATGACTGACGTGCATATAAACCAGTAAAAGGGGACTTCTAGAGACACGCCCCATTTGGAGCATCACCCAATGGAATCGACAAACAAGCAGAGGTGGGCGTGGCATGGCGGGTAAAAAAAATAAATAAGAAACAGCACATCCGCATTGGAACCACCACTGATCTGTATATAGTAGAGATCAGTGTCCCCACACGTAGCGGTGGACAGATACACCTATTGCGGTAACTTACCAAATCTTATTTTTTTGTCAAGTATCACAATACCACGAGAAGTCAGCTGCTGCTGCATGGTACAAATTATGACCTTCTTGAAGAATCATGAATTTATCAAATATGCAAAGAGGAAATAAAAAAACAAATTACAATTTATGATTCTGTATGTTTCAACATTTACCAGATTACTTTCTACATATCCTCACGAGTACCCGCTCTTTTTTTTTTTTAAGAAAGTCCTTGTTTAAGAGAAGATCTCAAACATCTTCCTGCCACTTACATCACTGTGTGCCATTCTCTCCTCTAGAAGCTCCAAACCCACTGTATGTGTCCACCAAGAGGACCTCAGCTAGTCTTCACAACAACATTGTCTTGAACAACCCCGTTTGTGGAGTTTAGGTTCCCAATCCAGTAAACTTTAGATCAGGGTGGTCAGCAGTTTCTCATGAAGGGTCAAGACGGTTAGCAGGTGATGTCAGAGGAACTCATCAGTAAAAACAGCTGCTGAGGCAATCATTTGCAGACTGTTGACTGCCCTTGCTTACTCCGCTTATGGATTCTGTAATAAGTTCTAACACAAAATGTTCCAATCATTGTAGAGCCAATAGTGCCACGGAAGGATGCTGTTGGTCAAACAGTCCTGGGGTTGACTCATAGTCACGCTACCTGTCTACATTCTCAGAGAAAACATCATCTACATTGTCTCAGTCCACCTGGCAGTAAATTGGTACAGACCTCAGCTGGGGAGCGAACCTGCATCGGACTCCCTGCCCTTCCAAGAAGAGTCTTGACTCTCGCTGATTCATACTACAGGACTAAGCACAGGCACAAATAGGCATCAGGTTTGATATAGGTCTTGCTGCTTCTTCTGGCTGTTCTATGGAGCCAGACAGCCGATAAACTCCACCCTCCTGTTGCTCCAAGATCATTTTCTCACCACAGTTAGTTCTAGTAACAAGAACAAACATACATGAAACGTAGTGAAGACGTTCACTCTGAGGTAAATTTAACTGTGGACCCAAAGACCAGACGTTATTAATGTGAAGTTCGGTGAGGGCATCTTACCTCCGTCAACTAACCCATATCTTTTCTGGATGAGGAGTTTCCAAACCGCATCATTAACCACATCATTCTCCCAATGACATTTATTCACACACATAAATAAGTCAACAGATTATTTGGCGGTTAACCTGGATGACACGCCTACGAATCCTTTATCTGCTTCTTAGTCTTGGGTGATATGACCTGAACCTCGAAGGGGATGAAGAACTGGAAAAGAGCCTTTGCTTCTTTCAAGTCTAGAGAATATTCCTCAGCAAGCTTTTCTGGCGTCCATATCTGAGGCTGATGGCGGTGAGCACCGAGCACCTTCAGAGCCTCCAGAATGCTCAGTTTGCCTTTAGGCACATCGGTAACCTGTGCCACACTGTACACCTCTGGTAAACTGAACTTCACCGGCCGGCGCTCCGGGTTCTTCAACACTTCCACTTTCTTTGATGCCTGTGTGATGATAAGCCACAAAGAAATGGGTCCAAAATGTTGATGAACAGAAAACCCAATGGACAAAACAGCTAACCAGATAACCAAACAGCACACTGCTGAAATCAGAATCAAAGTTATTGCCATTAAGTTCTCACATACGAGGAATTTGATCTGGTGGTGTTGGTACATAAACAACAATTAAAAAAAAAGGAAAAACACTTCCATAAGAAGTAAAAGAGCCAATTAGTCAAATAGACAAAACTATGATCACAGATAAAAACTAGAACCAACCGATACAGTCGGTTGGCTGATGATAGTCCGATATCAGTCTTTCACAAACATATTAGTATCTGCTTTAATTTTGCAGATATGAAACCTTTACTTTAAAAATAAACAATGCTGAAAAACACTTGGGCTGTTGGAAATAGTGTCAGTCCACAGTTTATCCAGCAGATGGGACTCCAACTGCATTGTTTACAATGCTGTCAAGAATGACTGGGACCCCATCACCCCTTGGCCACCTTAACTACAAGAGAGAGGCATTTTACAGTGACAAGAAAGATGTGGTCCCTATGCCGCCAGCTAAGTGAGGCCAAAATAGACAAGAAGTCTGTTTAAGGCAACATGATGGATGTTAACTGGTTGTTGGTTACATCAGTTATGTACAATTAATTTAAAGTTAAATTGTAAAACAGCCCTCAATGACATTTGTTTGTCACTGTCATTTTTGTATGTACACATTCAGCAGCTATCGCAACATATACTCAACAAAAATATAAACGCAACACTTTTGGTTTTGCTCCCATTTTGTATGAGATGAACTCAAAGATCTAAAACTTTTTCCACATACACAATATCACCATTTCCCTCAAATATTGTTCACAAACCAGTCTAAATCTGTGATAGTGAGCACTTCTCCTTTGCTGAGATAATCCATCCCACCTCACAGGTGTGCCATATCAAGATGCTGATTAGACACCATGATTAGTGCACAGGTGTGCCTTAGACTGCCCACAATAAAAGGCCACTCTGAAAGGTGCAGTTTTGTTTTATTGGGGGGGGGGGGGGGGGGATACCAGTCAGTATCTGGTGTGACCACCATTTGCCTCATGCAGTGCAACACATCTCCTTTGCATCATCCGTGAAGAGAACACCTCTCCAACGTGCCAAACGCCAACGAATGTGAGCATTTGCCCACTCAAGTCGGTTACGACGATGAACTGGAGTCAGGTCGAGACCCCGATGAGTACGATGAGCATGCAGATGAGCTTCCCTGAGACGGTTTCTGACAGTTTGTGCAGAAATTCTTTGGTTATGCAAACCGATTGTTTCAGCAGCTGTCCTAGTGGCTGGTCTCAGATGATCTTGGAGGTGAACATGCTGGATGTGGAGGTCCTGGGCTGGTGTGGTTACATGTGGTCTGCGGTTGTGAGGCTGGTTGGATGTACTGCCAAATTCTCTGAAACGCCTTTGGAGACGGCTTATGGTAGAGAAATGAACATTCAATACACGAGCAACAGCTCTGGTTGACATTCCTGCTGTCAGCATGCCAATTGCACGCTCCCTCAAATCTTGCGACATCTGTGGCATTGTGCTGTGTGATAAAACTGCACCTTTCAGAGTGGCCTTTTATTGTGGGCAGTCTAAGGCACACCTGTGCACTAATCATGGTGTCTAATCAGCATCTTGATATGGCACACCTGTGACGTGGGATGGATTATCTCAGCAAAGGAGAAGTGCTCACTATCACAGATTTAGACTGGTTTGTGAACAATATTTGAGGGAAATGGTGATATTGTGTATGTGGAAAAAGTTTTAGATCTTTGAGTTCATCTCATACAAAATGGGAGCAAAACCAAAAGTGTTGCGTTCATATTTTTGTTGAGTGTATTTTTTACTCCCTAATACTGGTACCTTATAACCAGTGGTGGGCACAGTTCCGCTAATCTGCCAATTATCAAAGCTAATGTTTTCATTAGCAGATTAGCTTTTCAGATAACTCTGAAAGCCACCAGTGGACTAATTAGCTTCTTGTAAATTTAGGTCCGATAATTTTTAGACAGCTAACATATTTTTGCACTTTTAGCCAATGTGTGGCATGAACATGTGCCCCATGGCAGTATGAACATTCGCTATAAGTGATGAATCCACTTAAACAGAATTTTCAGTTTCCAATTTGCCTTTTTCTTTACAAATGAAAAAAAAAAAGACATATTTACAAATACAGATTTATGTGCAAAACCCACCACACATTTCAGTAAATTGTGTGTGCAGTCATTAACATCACTTTGAGCAGATGGGATGAGCTCATCAATGAAATCACCTGCTGGTTTCAGTGGCTGCAAACAAAACCTGCACCCTCTCAGTCCTTTCTGGAATACTTTGGACACAACTGTCTTAAACAGTCATTTCCATATTCATAATATTACGGATGTCGCTACTGATGCAGTGTTATACGCAAACCGCAACTTTCCCTTAATACGGCACCCATTGTTATTTAAATTACCCAACGTGGGTTCTAACCCCAACATTTGATCTTGAAATTCATCAGCTCTCTCCTGTACAGCTTTGACGCAGTGACGTCCGTCTTTATCAAACGATCATCACAGCAGATTGTTATTGGACGCTGTAGGAGGCGAAAAAAAAAAGGAATTTATGATACTGTATCAATAACCACTTCGTATATGCTATATATTTAGTGTCATTTAACCTGCAGAGGGCGCTATCTGCAGCCAGGTTCGTATGTTATTGTGTTCATATTTCTGCGAAGAAATTTGTCTGAAAGTTAAAAGTCATTACTTCCAAAATCCAACAAGACAAACAATTAAACTTCATACATATGTAAAAAAAAAACAAAAAACACTGTGATTGCAGACGTGATTTTTATCGGGAGGTTTAATTAAATATAAGAAAACTGTAGGAACGCTGATGATGCGATGGGAAGGTTTGCAATTCCTCTCACAGCCGGCAGGGGGCGCCCAATCACAGGTTCCTTTACTTTTTCACCACTTTATGCCTAACAATAACATACAGTTGTTGTGCAGCTTTAAAGGTGAGACGATGAGGAATACTTTGTCCTTTATTAGGACACATAATAAACAGAATGTGTGGAGAAGCTATTTTTTTTATTTTGTCTAACCTGCGCTGTTTGCGGGTCTTTGGACTTCACGTAGACGGACTGCAGCAGCGTCAGCAGAGGTTCGTCTTTCTGCTGGAACAGGTTTGGCTCTGAAACAAAGACGTCATGTTATCATTTTAAACGTGCCGGTGTGACCCTTAGCCCGGTGAGCTAACCGCGTTAGCCGCTTCTCACCTCCAGCGTCGCGCGCGGGCGGCGGGGCCGCGTGCCGGGGCGCCGACCGCGGCTTGGACTTGGAGAATTCTCGGTCAACTCGGTTCTCCAGATTAAAATTTCTGAACATTCGAGCCACACGTGCTCCCATGTTTGACATGTCACAGTTACAAAACTGTCAGCTATAAAGGTTAAGGAGTAAGGAGAAAAAATGTGTGGACGGCGAGCAAAGAGGCTCACGCGACAGCTGGAATAATAGAGAAAAAAAACCAGCGACACCATCTGGCGGGCGGTGTCATAGCATGCCCATACGTATTTGGACAGGGACTCAGTTTTCGCAGTTTTGCTTTTATACACCACCAGAATGGAGTTATAACGAAATAATCAAGATGTGCTTTAAGTTCAGATTTTCAGCTTTAATTCCCAAAACTGAGTGATACGTACAAGGAGACGAGTGAGGGAAGCCACCAAGACACCACCAGCAACTGTGAAGGTGTTACAGGATTCTGAAGCTGGAGAAACTGGAAATCACTTAACTGATAAATCACCAGTTATACACCTGATTTTTTCTTAAACATAAGACATGACATTTCAGCTTCAGCTTACCAAAAGACATGTAGCAGAATCAAAATTCTATCTATTTTTTTGTATGAAAATTCTTCTCTGGCCCAAAGGTTATTTAATCACAGCCACAGAGGTCTGTAACACCTTCAGAATTCAATCAATCAATCAATCAACTTTTTTCTTATATAGCGCCAAATCACAACAAACAGTTGTCCCAAGACGCTCCATATTGTAAGGCAAGGCCATACAATAATTATGAAAAACCCCAACGGTCAAAACGACCCCCTGTGAGCAAGCACTTGGCCACAGTGGGAAGGAAAAACTCCCTTTTAACAGGAAGAAACCTCCAGCAGAACCAGGCTCAGGGAGGGGCAGTCTTCTGCTGAGACTGGTTGGGGCTGAGGGAAAGAACCAGGAAAAAGACATGCTGTGGAGGGGGGCAGAGATCAATCACTAATGATTAAATGCAGAGTGATGCATACGGAGCAAAAAGAGAAAGAAACAGTGCATCATGGGAACCCCCCCACAGTCTACGTCTAAAGCAACATAACCAAGGGATGGTCCAGGGTCACCCGATCCAGCCCTAACTATAAGCCTTAGCGAAAAGGAAAGTTTTAAGCTTAATCTTAAAAGTAGAGAGGGTGTCTGTCTCCCTGATTTGAATTGGGAGCTGGTTCCACAGGAGGAGCCTGAAAGCTGAAGGCTCTGCCTCCCATTCTACTCTTACAAACCCTAGGAACCACAAGTAAGCCCGCAGTCTGAGAGCGAAGCGCTCTAATGGGGTAATATGGTACTACGAGGTCCCTAAGATAAGATGGGACCTGATTATTCAAAACCTTATAAGTAAGAAGAAGAATTTTAAATTCTATTCTAGAATTAACAGGAAGCCAATGAAGAGAGGCCAATATGGGTGAGATATGCTCTCTCCTTCTAGTCCCCGTCAGTACTCTAGCTGCAGCATTCTGAACCAACTGAAGGCTTTTTAGGGAACTTTTAGGACAACCTGATAATAATGAATTACAATAGTCCAGCCTAGAGGAAATAAATGCATGAATTAGTTTTTCAGCATCACTCTGAGACAAGACCTTTCTGATTTTAGAGATATTGCGTAAATGCAAAAAAGCAGTCCTACATATTTGTTTAATATGCGCTTTGAATGACATATCCTGATCAAAAATGACTCCAAGATTTCTCACAGTATTACTAGAGGTCAGGGTAATGCCATCCAGAGTAACGGTCTGGTTAGACACCATGCTTCTAAGATTTGTGGGGCCAAGTACAATAACTTCAGTTTTATCTGAGTTTAAAAGCAGGAAATTAGAGGTCATCCATGTCTTTATGTCTGTAAGACAATCCTGCAGTTTAGCTAATTGGTGTGTATCCTCTGGCTTCATGGATAGATAAAGCTGGGTATCATCTGCGTAACAATGAAAATTTAAGCAATACCGTCTAATAATACTGCCTAAGGGAAGCATGTATAAAGTGAATAAAATTGGTCCTAGCACAGAACCTTGTGGAACTCCATAATTAACTTTAGTCTGTGAAGAAGATTCCCCATTTACATGAACAAACTGTAATCTATTAGACAAATATGATTCAAACCACCGCAGCGCAGTGCCTTAATACCTATGGCATGCTCTAATCTCTGTAATAAAATTTTATGGTCAACAGTATCAAAAGCAGCACTGAGGTCCAACAGAACAAGCACAGAGATGAGTCCACTGTCCGAAGCCATAAGAAGATCATTTGTAACCTTCACTAATGCTGTTTCTGTACTATGATGAATTCTAAAACCTGACTGAAACTCTTCAAATAGAATTCCCCTGTGTGTCTTGGTGGCTTCCCTCATTCATCTCCTTTTTGCATGGTCGCTCAGTTTTTGACACATGCTGATTTTTCACACAATACCATACAGTGTGTATTTCTTAAGGAATGATGGAATTAAAGTCCAAAGCATATTCAGTCAGCAGAATCATACTCTGACTCAGTTGTGTCAAGAAAACTGGCTGTAAAAGTGATTATTTGTTTAAATAACAGCCAGGATCCAGCGACTCCTCCACCCAGCTGTGGGTATAATTCTGTTTATGTCAATGTCAGCTGGTACCTAGAGGATGCCATGGACTCAGATCAATTTTGTGCCTACCTCAAGTCATACGAGCCAAACTACAGTTTTGCACTCACAGACCATGTGACCTAATTAATATGCAAACCAGGTCGTCATTGCTATGGTGATCATACGTCCCACTGGGACCACCCACGTGCTAAATCTGACTGGTGTGGGACATCTAGTGGCAAATCTTTGGACACATAGTGGTCTCGGCTCCTGTTTCTACCCTATCCTTGTGTAACTCAGTGCCTCAATGATGTCAACAATAACAGATTTTCAGTTTGAGATGTTTTATAAATCTTTGTTAAAGGCCACAAAACACCAGGCCACTTCAAATTCTCATTATTAGAAAATTAAAAATGAATTATAAAATTAAATGTCTTTGCTTTATCTGTAACCACTTAAAATTAAGAGCTACTTTACAATTGTTGGCATTTGTAAATCTGCAGTGTGGTTATGCAGCCAACAGATGGCAGCAAACTCCTGGAAAGGCACCAATTGAAAACTGCCGTTTAGCTCCTTGTTCATGTTACAGGGACAAACTGAGCTGTGATATTTTTAGCAACATTAGGTTTTATTTATTTATTTATTGAGAAAGTAAACAAAGATTCTGTGTCTGAGTATGTGGAACAGGGAGGATAAGAACCAAAGTCACCTTTATGGGGCCCATATGGGGGATGTGTGGAAGTGATTATCTACTTGATCTGGGGGGAAAAAAACCCCCACAACATTCTTCAGACACTTCTACATAACTCCACAGTTTGGACCTGATTATGGTGCACATGCATTGTCCCAGTCCACCAGCTGGAAAAGGGGACCGGCTTTGGCTGGTTAAGTAACCTGTAATGGATCGGCGGCGGTACCTTTAGATCAGAAATAAAACTTACTTCTGGGTTTATAGGTTGAGTGTTTCCTCTAACGAAGAATTAAAACAATCGTTTAGAAAGGTCAGGTCAGGTTAGCATGTGCTGGTGGCGCACATCAAAACATCCACCTGAATTGCACATTTTTATGTTATATACCATTAGAAGATCTTATAAACACTTCTATCAGTTTATTAAAAAATATTTTAATCTAATGACTCTTCATTTAAATAGTGATGGGGACAAGACCACATACAGAACATTGAGGCTGAGTCAAGATCAAAGACACAAGAGAACTTGGCCACAGGTGTCACCTAGACCTGGGTCTAGCCCTACCTCTAGCCCGACCCCTAACCCTACCTCTACCTCTAACCCTAACTCTACCCCTACTCCTACAATTAAACCCCAACTCTACCTCAACCTCTAATCCTATCCATAACTCTAACCCTACTCCCTTCTCCTACCTCTAACCCTAACCCAGATCGAGTTCCTAACCCAGGCTGAGTTATCCCAGGGGCACAAGTGCTCTTGCTACCAAGTCCAAGACCTTAAAGGGTCAAGTCAAGACCAAGTCTTTGGCATTTTGGAGTGGTCAAAACCAAGACCTAAAAAACAAGTCTGCTTTCAAGACCATGAACTGAATTAAGACTTGACATCACCCTCATTAATTTACAAAAGTGACATTTTTGTCAGGGAGATGGGACCAAGCAAAAACAAAAAGCAGTATACCAAAACTGAACATGCTGTACGAGTCTCTGAGCCAGATATTGAGCTCATTTGACGGCTCAAATTAAAGTGTTTTGATAATGGTTAATATAACAATAATTATTAAAAAAAATTTAATGAATGTAGATATGAATTTTGTTTTAATCAGACACCACGTAAAAGTTACGTAGAAGAGCTTTCAATTCAGAGATGAGACAGAGTAAGTGAAAAGGTCCGTCCCTAAAAATGAGCCTGTCTTTTATGATTGAAATAATGCTGAGTTTATGTGGAAATGATTGTTGTACAAAAGCTTCAGATATCTGTCACTGAGACAGATGATGACTGGAGGCAGTTTGAAGCAGAAACGAGGTGATAATCGCTGAACCGCAGCTAATGACACATGCGCAGTGAAGGCAGGGTGGACCGATTTTTAGGGGGGACTGTTCTGTCGGCGACACTGGTTTCAAGACCAAGACTGGATCCAAGTACTACAACACAACACCTTTCACACAGCATACAAACTATACACACACACACACACACACACACACACACACACACACACACACACACACACACACACACACACACACACACACACACACACACACACACACACACACACACACACACACACACACACACACCTTTGCATGTAACAAATTTATTTACAAATGGTAAAAAAGAGAGACCATAAAAATATATATTGCTTTCATATATATACATTTAAATGAGCTTCTATGAACTATGCATGTTTAGTGGCTAACCTCAGGATTCTGGATCCAAGGCCGGACTTCTGAACACTTTACAGACTCGGTTCCAAAGCTCCACAGAAGCTTTTCTGTTTTTCCTTACACCACAGGTGCGCCACTTTCTCCTTCCATTAATTCCTATTAGTTATCAGTTGCTTGTCCTGAACCCTGGTTTGGGTTGTTCTGGCTCAGACTGAGGTGAGGAGTGCATTTGGGTTTGCTCTCGCGTGCGCGTGATGTCAGCACTGCGTGCGAGAGCAGGACGAGTAGAGGTACAGTAAGATGATGCTGTCGATCAGCAGGATGCTGTAGAAACACCTCTGGGTGTGCAAGCTCCGCCCCCTCTGAAAGCGGGTCAGAAGCACCGCCAGCAGGAAGAAGAAGGTGGCGATGTTCAGGATGAGAAACAGTCGTATGTAAGACGCAGCACTGGAGGAGTCCTTGCTCCTTGTGGTGGCCACCATGTGAACCTCCTTGAATCTGCGGCCCTTCACAAAGCCGCCCTTTCTGTTTTTGCGACTATCTGCATAATCCATAAACGCCCGAGTGTCTGCATCGCCCTCCTCTGGACTGTCGTCATAGATACGCTTCGAAGTCCTCTGCCTCTGTTTCTTCTCACTCACCTCAATCTGTGCAAAAATGTCAGGCAGGCTCTCCGAAAGCTTTTCCCCAAGGTTTACTTTCCTCCCACCTTTACCCCTGCCCCGTTTCTTGGACATTACGAACATCTTCTCAATGACCTCCCCTGTTTTTCTTTTGTCAGAGAACTGGAGCAGGCGCTCTGCAATCTTACGGAAGCTGGCGGTGTTCAGAACCTGTCCCAGGATGTGTCTCTCCATCTGCTGGAAGACAGGCTTGACGTGATGCAGGTTGTCCTCCATCATGTTGACGTATTCCTCCACCTCCTCTGGCGAGCTGTCCATGGCGGATTCCGCTTTCTCGAACGCTATCTTCTTGCGGTCCATCAGCACCATGGCAAACAGAGGCTTGCTGGGGACCTCGCCGGTCAGCAGGTAGATGATGTAGGTGTGCTCGCTGGTGGTCAGGTAAATATTCACTCTCTGGTCGTCGCCACGCAGGCTCAAACTCTGTACGTCCACCTCTGGTCCAAAGAAAATGTAAGCCACCCTGGTGTGAGGGTACCTGAGTGGCACTGTGACATTGACATAATTGGAGCCGTTGTACGGGTACCCCCGAGGATAGTTCCAGTAACCTACAACCCCTCTGTGACTGTACCCTGTGTCGTCCATCCAGAACATTTTATACCTGTGCTTACCGTGTAACACAAACGCTCCATGTACACCATCTACCTCCATAACCTGGAACGGCAGCTCTGTGTTGTGAAAGAAGGCGCTCATGGCTCTAATTGGGCTCTCTGGGTCCAGGTGAATGTGGTCCACAAGGAGCAGGAGCTGAGGATGGAGGAGGAGCAGGTTCCTCTGAAAGCTCCTGATCTTCAGCTCTGGGTTGTAAGCAGAACGTCCTTCGCCACGGATGAAGACCATTCCCTGTCGCTCCATGGCAGCTTCAACTTGGCCCTGGGCGTCAGCCGCCGGACCCGCCTTATACTTCAACCACTTAGAGTCACAGGCTTCTGTCACCTGACCGGCCCAAAGCTTAAAGCAGCTCCCTGAGACAGCCGGGCCAAACAACACCGCGTTATTCAACAACGTGTATTTGGGCCCGTACAGTGCCTCTGTGATAAACGGAAAACCATTTGGCGCAAAGGTGAAAGTGTTCTGATCGGGGTGCTCGTGTCCAGCATTAAAGTTCCTCCACCCTTTGATCCACTCTTTGTATTTATTCTGGTGAACAATATCGAAAATGCCGCGCCCTCCCAGCTTGCCCGACTTGAAGGACAGGAAGGAGCGATTGGTCTCTGCAAGTAAAGAACTACCGTAGGTCACCACGCCCCAGTCCTCAAAGTAGTGCAGGTGTGGTCTTCCAAAATCTGAAGGGGGTTTTGGGATCAGGCCTGGATCATACCTACAGAAGACCAGAAGAAAGCTGGTGTCAGACGGCTGAAACACTGATAGTAAAGAACAACGCAGTTTAAATGACAACAAATGGAGTTTTACTAGAGGCAAATCACTCGCATTTAATATGGTGAGACCAAACCTAATGCGGTTTGTGTATTTACAGAAGGTTCTTATCAAAGAAAATGCAGAAAAAAAGAACAAAAATCCACGGACATGTTAGTCTGTGGATCAAGCAGGTTTTGGTACCACTTAAGGGGATTAAACAACACTTACAATCCAGCCTCAGTACACCTCCTAAAAAAAAGTATGGTGGCCATCCAGGGTGGCAGCTGTAGCCAGGTAGGGGTCAATGAAGGACAGGGGTCAAATAGAAAAATGCTCCAATCAGATTGAAAAGTATATCACATTATTTATCTGATCATAAATATTACAAAAAGGTATAGTTTGGACTATCTACGACTGAAGGTTTTGGAGTTATGGAGTTAAAAACAACAATAGTTACAAAGATCCGTTTCAGTTTGTACAGGGGTCAAAAGTTAAAGTTGATACAATTTTGGTAAAAGCTGAAGAAAATTATTGGTTCACGCTGTCTGGAAATAATTTAGAATTTCGATCACCATGGCTTGAAATTCAGGCGATCAGAGGCACTAACATAGATTTGGTAGCAACGTCATAGATCACGTGGCGGCTTCCCCCGACTGGGTGAGGGATGCTGGGAAGGACACGGCAACAGGCAATCAGAGTAAAGAAAGGCAGTGTGACGTCACCTGGCTGCTCACTCACACAAACTAAACCAAGATGATGGAAAACACATAAATCTGTTTGTCATATGTTTTGTAAACTTTAGCGAGAAATAAACACTTCTAAATCTAAAAAATGCTTGTTTTGAAACCAGGTGACGCCTCTGAAGTTATTGACAGACATCTTAAGGATGTTAGTGTGCACACGCCAGGAGTGCGCATCAAGCAAGTGGGTCGGGTCAAAGGTCATCTCAAAACCTCACACGCGCTTCCTCCTGCAGTTCATCTGCAAGACGGTGTGAGAAGGAAGCGACAGGATTCAATATGGAATTCCCCCCAGATAAATATGTTCACTTCATTAAAATGAGCTGTAATTAATAAACCGACATTATATTGCTTGGGTTTCAACAGAAACTAAATTTTGTTGGTTTTGTGAAATTTGAAAGGCCGCACGGCTTTAATGCTTAATTTTCCTGACAACAGAAGATCACTGGACTCTGCAGACATTTTCATACAGGTGTAACGATACATAATTGCATCACTGTTGACTTTTCATAGTATCAAGATACTCGTAAAAAATGATTTGATGCAGGCTTCATGATACATTTATCACAATTCACGATGCATCGTTACAGCCCTGTATTTTTAATATGCTGCTACACTGACGCTATAACATGTCAGATTAAGAGCAGAACTGTTCTACATTTACGTACATAAACACCAGGACCGTTTTAGTCTGCTGCTAACTGAAAGTCTGGGACTAGTTCCTGGAACCAGTGCTGCCAAGTTCCTTATTTTTAGCAACACTGGTCATGTTTGTCCATTGAAATGTTTGGTTGTTTGCATAGTTTCCAAAATGTAGCCGTTTGTTTGGGCTTCGGGGCGGCACGGTGGCTTAGTGGTTAGCACTGTTGCCTCAAAGCCAGAAGGCTGCAGGTTCATTTCCAACCTGGTCCTTTCTGTGTGGAGTTTGCGTGTCGATTGTTCAGTATGCTCTTCACGATTCAGAGCCTGACAAGTCGTTGATAACAAAAACAGTGTTCAGATATTTAAGCAGGAGCTCACCAGATGAACTCTGTGTGGAGCGTACACCATCGCTGGCCTTTTCCAGCCTGCCCCGGACCATCTGTCACCCTGTGTTGATGAATCAGACTTGCCAGCCAGTTTCCACTTCCATTACGCAACATGTAGCGGTCCAAAAAAACCAGTTGGCTCTCCGGCCCGTAGAACCAGTTGTAGTTGGAATCTGCGATGGCTACGGTCCTCTGAAATCCTGGTGAACACAGAGAGTGGAGTCAGGCAGGAGGAATACTTTGTGTGTTACATCATAATGTGGAAAACAGGACAGAAGCTACTGTTTAACGTGTAAAAATGTGTGAACGCATCACGAAATGTGAGCGTGACCCAAGTCCAAACCAAACATCAGCCAGTCCCTTTGTGGTTCTGTAAGACAGTCCTTTCACCTTAGACAGACTGAGCTTAACAATTTTAACCACAGCAATTATTACAAATGGAATGAAATAGAAAACACTTTTTTTTCTGTCTGCGCCTCCTGTTTTATTTTGGATATTTCACACAACAGGAAGTGTGAGTTTTCTGTTTTTGTTCATTTTGTTATTTTCTCTTTGGACATTTTGCCACCTTCTTGTATTAGCATTGATGAGGTCACCTCAGGTATATGGAATGAAACAATACCAATTTTTTATTTCCGATACAATACCGATAATAGAACCTTCAGTATCTGTTGATACCGATACTAATCTGATACCTTCTTCCCAACAACTAATCTGTTGATGAACAAATTTGTCGGTGTGTACTTTGCTAATGTAACCATCTAACATCAACTCAAACTGGAACAGATATCCCACAAAGGAAAACGTACATAACCCAAAACATGACTCCGATGTGCAAAAAAAAGATTCTGATTGGATTGGATTTTGTGTTTTTTTTATTTTCACTATACAGTCTAGTCATTTTGTCAATATCAGACCACTACTGATCCAAAACATCGGCTCATGCTTCCCTGGTTGCATGCTATGCTGCACTATGGAACCACTTTGGATCCTGGATGCCAACCACCCTGGCAGACAAACAATCCACCCCCTCCTCTCAAAAGTAACTGTTTATCTTCCACAGCTGTCAGTGTTCACGTTGTTGGTGTTCTCACTTTGATCCTTGGGTTCTGATACTTCATTTGTAATTATTACTTAAACCCAGTGTGTCCCGTTAGGTTGCAGTTGGCTTCTCAATAGAAAAAATGCAAAACGGCAAACTCGCGAGATAATCAACAAACTCACTGCAATGCATCTGCAAGTATACATGGTCAGCCTTCAGCACGCCGCCCACCATCCGGAGTGTCGGGACAATCGGGAACAAAATTTTGGAGTGGTCAAAATTTCAATGCCGATAGAAATCATCAGGAACCCAACTGTGCCATCGGCAACATCCCGGGAATCCTGCTGCAAGCTGACGCCATTAGACTTGAACCAAACACTGATTCAGATCTGTAGCAATCTGTTATCCTAAAGCTCACCGCGGCAGAGCGGCAAGCAGGCGGCGAATTATTCCATCCCGTGAAAAGGTGTCACCAGTGCCAAGGTCAGTGCCAGCTTCAGCTCCACCCCTTTTTGCGGTTTTGGATGCCGTTTGTGTCCCAGATTTTCTCTGGAAAGTGACGGGAACATGTGGACACTAGGACTTAACTGTCTGCTCGTGTAGTTTTCTTACACTTCAGTTATTCCTCGCGTGCTGTTGCTCTGATTCCCCTCTGTGCTGATGAGTCCTCATACTATGAAGTGTTTCCTTTCAGTGTAATCTGTTCTTTGCGTTCTCTCAGTGACTACGTTTACATGCAGCCAATAACCCTTTCATAACCAGAATATTGGCAATAACCCGGTTGCGCACGGCCATGTTAATGCCCGCAAAAACCCGAATATGCTCATATTCCGGTTTTTAAAAACCCGAATAAGACCCCTGGGTTACTCCTTTTCTAGCCCGAATATCAGGTTATATAAACGCACATCGGGATATCCCCATAGAAAGGATCATTATTTTGTGTTCTGCGCATGTCCTATCCGCAAGGAATCTTGGTCTTTTGAGTACAGCAACTACTTGTATGCTGCGCGCGCAACCCACCGGACACCACAGAAGCAGACGTAAACAGCGCATTGTGTTCTGCGTCCTTATCAGGTGGGCTGGTCGCGGCACCGGTTGGCATATCACCGCGACTGCTCTGCCTCCGATGCGCTTACAGTCTGTGGCTCGTAAACGCCACAACGGACCACTCACACGCCCCCCCTCTTCTGTGCGTAGCTGCGCCAAATCTGGCAACAGGTCCAGAGACGCTCGCTGTTTTGATGCGGAGGCAGCCCGCAGGAGAGAAAAATGAGAAAATGTTAATGCCTGTTTGAGAAAAGTGTGTAGTGAGGGGTTTTACACGAAGCAGGATTTGCACGAACGCCAGACCAAATCAAGCACCGGTGGACGACGTGCGTCGCTGTTTAGATGGGGATATTCCAAATGATACCAGTGACCATGTATACAGGAGTAACTCTGTCTGCTTAAGTGTGTAAACGGGTTATTCCTAATGATTCAGAAACCAGAATATTGACCTTAACCCGAATATTAACGGCATGTAAACGTAGTCACTGTTATTCTCTTCTTAATCTTTCTCTGTGCTTTTACTTTGACATCTGCTCTCTGTGTATTTTTCAGTGGCTTTATTTCCTGTATGTTTCGATTTCCTCTCGGATAGTTTCGAGCCCTACGTCCCTGTCATTTTCCGGCCGCTTTACAAATGGTAGGTGGTGTATTGACCCCATTTTCCAAAGGAACCTTCCTCTAGCCTCCCACAGTCCACCACCAAGGAGCGGTTTCAGGCAGACGAGGTGTTTTTTAGTTAGTGTGCGGTAAAGAAAAGTTTATGGACAGACACCAGAATGGACGGATGAGGTGGGCGGGGGCATAGAAGCAAACAAAAATGGGAATGAATCACTTTATTTTTTGTGGTGTGTGTGTGTGGGGGGGGGGGGGGGGTGTATCCATGGATTAAAGGTTTGGAAACCACTGCTATGAAAAGTGATGGCAGGAGGCTGTGAAATGTCCACTCCTGACCTCCGGGGCCCGCTGCCCTCCCCTGACCTTTACAGAGAAGCCTTTCAGGACGGCGGCGGTGGCAGGAGGAACAGAACGGCTCCCCGCGGCCTCAGCACAGGCATCCAGGAAGCTAATAACTACACGCATGCTCACCCCAAATCATCAGCCTGAGGCCAATCCTGTTGTGTGGGCCGCTGAAGAGGAGGTACTGCTGGCCCACCACCACCAGAGGGCACCCTGCCTGGAGTGCGGGCTCCAGGCACCAGAGGGCGCTGCCACCTCACAGGAGCAGCCGGGGTGACAGCTGTCACCTACGACAGCTGTCACCAATCATCTGATCCGCATCGGTATATCAGCAAGACGTCATCTCCACCTCTTTGCCGAGATATCGCTCTACCGAGGAGGTAACGTACTCAGCCAATTGTGTTGTCTTCTTGACCATAATACTTTGTTGCTTTGCGCAGATAGTGAGTAGAACAGCAGGAGACTGTATTGGACCTTTTGGATAAGTACTCACATTCCTGCACTAACCAGTGTTTTCCTGACGAGAGGTGGAGGTGGTTTTCCACCATACGTGTTGCTGGGTGCAGGCGCACCCACATCTGACTGTTTTTGTTCCTCGCCAGCAGTACCAGATCCGACAAGCGGAGGCAGTGGCCACCTGGGAGTTCGGGACATGGCGGCTCCAGTATTCCCGAGGTTCGGTGGCGGAGGAAATCGTGTGGTTCCGGTTCTGCTTTGGACAGACGTCTTCTATCTTCGAGCCTGCCCACATGACACCTTTTGTGATTTGACTTTATTGTCTATTATTGTAATCTGTCGTGTTTGTTGTGCTTATTTCACAACAGTAAAAGTGCTATTTGACTTCCTCCATTGTCCGTTCATTTGCGCCCCCTGTTGTGGGTCCGTGTTCCTACACTTTCACAACAAATCCTACAGAACAAAAAGGTTGTGTTTCATGACGAGGTTTGGTCGAGACGGACGACACGTGTCGACCGTTCATCGCTAAGTAAACACGGACAGAATGGCTGAACTCTATGGGATCCATTTCAGTAAGAAGTCATATAAGCTTCACAGCTTCTCAACCTGTAAAGGAGCTACTCACCAGGCAGGATGGTCCTGTACAGAAAGGCAAAGTGCTTCAGCAGCCAGGGGTGGTCAAAGTGGCCGATGGCAAAGTGGCGCTGAACCAGGAACAAGTACTGGAAGAGGGATCGGGTGGTGTATGTCCCATAGGCCACGCCTTCATACAGGGAACCATCTGTCACATCCCGCAGCAGGACCATGGACTTCTCCATGATGGAGAGAACCTGTTTGGTCCACAGATAGGCCTCCTGAAGGTACCCTGATACACAAGAAGACAGTTTCATAAGTTAATCACAGCCTCACATCCCCAGGTCCCACTTCTCAGTTTATGTTTTTCCTGTCTTTTCTGGACTTTTGTCTTGTAAAACACTGCAGAATTCTACATCTCCAGAACTTCTTGGCAAAATTGATGACTGAGGTTTAGAACATAACCACTGTTAAATAATGGTTTACTTCTCTAGTTTAGTACATTTCCATGTCACAACCAATCCAACCAGCAGGTGGCAGACACATCTATGGGATATTATACAGGAGTCAAAACAATATGCTGTTTGAATAGAGGCCAAAATGCGTGATGCGTGTGGGGTGTGTCCAACTCCAACAGCACTGGAAGTCAGTGAGTCTTTTTTATGAAAATGATGCATTAGAGCCATGTTCTCTACACCCAAGAACATCTCTGCAGCAAATGACGTACAGGAGCACCAAAGCTGCCTGAGCACGTCGTTCCTGCAGCACGTCATCTATCGATCCAATCTCCTCCAACACCCATCAGGTACAGAGGCAACTCAAGCAGATCTGGTTTTGCTCATGTGCCACATGACCAGTCACATGCTGTTTAGAGCTGTGAGCTCAGATCCTGGTCCTTGAGAACACAAAGCCAAAGGTAAGGACACAATCAAATAAACACACGGATGCATCAACATTTCCGCCCTAGTTCCTGCAGTGGAAACAGGAACGGTACCTTATTTGTTCAGCCACTAGTTCACACATGTACATCGACAATCTGACGCTCACTTCAGAAATTTGAGAAGATTTAAGACTCAAAGTCGGATTTGAACCTTCTGCAAAAAATGTGATCAACCCCAAACAGAACATTACTATATAAAATTTGACCACATAAAAAATGTGGTGATATAAAATATGTTTCCATGTTGGGTCATGATATTATAAAGGAGTTATTTTGACATAAATGTGATTTATTCAAGAGAACGACACTGAATTATCTACTAACACCAGCTGGATAGATTTTGAAACATTGCAGGTTTTTTTTTTTTTTTTCTTTGTGCACATTGTGAGGGGATTTTCAGTAACTCTACAAACTGCGCATGAAATCTACATTAAGTCTACAAATCATAGATGTGAAGCTGATCAGGCCTCCTGTTTGCTGACGGTTCTGTGCCTAAGAATTAAATAGAATGAAAGAAAAACGGCGTCTCAGTGTGTTAGCTAAACACATTTAGTGACGGGTACGGAAAGTGTGAGACACACACACACACGTGACCACAAAAACACTCCAGCCGCAGTCCATGGAGGAATCCTGTAACCACCAACCGCCGGCCCGCCCCGCCCCCTGGAGCCAACCCCGCCTCTGTTTGGTTTGGGTTAGAGGACGGGTGTCCTACACAGAGCAGGTATTTACCATCAAACTGGGAGTCTTGGAACACACAAACACCACATTTACACAAACGGAGTTTGAGCGGCGCTCGCTGCCCGAAGCTTCAGGGCCGAGAAGGATTTCATGTTTTCCACAGAAGCAAAAACAGTTTAGTCATAAAAACGAAGTCCGCTGGACTGATGGGAGAGATGTTTAAAATGGAATTCAACTGGCAAAAATACTGAAAAGCTTTGAACAACTCAGCAGCTAATTATCCAGAAAAATTAAGACTTTTTCTGACACCTGAGAGTCTTTACATCGACGCCTCACATTTGCCGAGCGTGTGTGCACGGTGCTCGGCAGAAACAATCTGCAGCTCGGAGTCTTGCTCAAGAACACTGTGTCCATATTTTTTACAGTGGAGATCCCTTTGTCAGTATCTGATTTACTCAACACACTGATTACATAATCAGGATTATTGATAAGACGTAGTTCATAAAAACACAACTGCAAAGTCAACGATACAGTTAAGAATTTAATATGCTGGAACAACTCTTCTGGAGAAAACGGAAGAGAAACTAAAATGTTACATCAGAACTGGGGAAGAAAAGGAGACTGCATATATAATTTAAATGTCATCAGCATAAAATAGCTGATGTCAGAATGTGATGAGCAAACACAGTGCAGCAGGGAACGCAGCTCCAAAAACTACATTCCAGAAAAACTCATCCTCTAGTGCCTAATAAAGTGGCGAGTTTTCCTCCTGAACAGCAGAGAGGATAATGGTTTTTAGCCGATCTGCATTTTCACGTGTCTCCTCATCGACTGAAGCCGGCGGTTAACCTATCAGAGCCCAGCTGCACTCCAGAGGAATGTGAAAGGTCACATTTTATCTGTGACTCGCTCTCTGCTGTCAGTTTATCTGCAGATCTTAAAGTGAGACGTGAAAACACGACGATGTGATCCACGACTGACCAGGAAGGACAAAGTTATTTGACCTTACTGGAGGTATAACAGCAGCAGTGTGTCAGTAAAATAAACTTTGCGTTAATCTGCAGAGCAGGACCACGTTCACGCTGCACAGGCTGCAGGGTGCACGATTTGACCAAATGTAAAACAATCGGTCACCTCAGGTGCCGTCTGCCAACTGCTCAGGAATGAAGACAAGTTGCACTTGTTCAAAGACGACTTGCTCGTTAAAATGTGTTATTTCTAATTACACTGTGTGGCAGCGACGCAGCAGGCTGTCATCACTCGTGTGTCTGTGAGCAAAATAACTCAGAAAAAGGCGAGCAGATTTTCACCAAATTGGTGGGAACACTCCTTCAGTAAGTGTCTCCAGTTGATTGACTTTTAAAGTAGATCGGTCAAAGATCAAGGTCAAGGTTGTTAAAAAAATTATCATGTGAAAAACACATTTTCAAGGGTCTTTGGAAATGAAAGAATGCATTCTTTAATTTCCAAAGACTATAGCTGGTTGCTACATTGAATCCCTGACAAAGGATGAAACGTTTTCAGCCCTGTTTGTTGTTTGTTTGTTAGCAGAAAGACGACACACGACCCTGGAGGCCTATCAGTGCTTATTCCTGATTCTGTCGTGTGAAGCATTTCTAAGTTTACTACTCCCCCCCCCGCCAGATGGGAGGACCGGTCCCAACATAGGCTACTTCACCCGGTACCCATTTACAGCTGGGTGGACGGGACTGATGCAGAGGAAGTGTCTTATCCACACAGTGTGAGCAGGACTCGAACCCAAGTCTACAAAATGGTCAACACCTGATCCCACTGAGCTACCCGCTCATGTTAGCCGGATGTCTCAAAAGCACAGTCTGAGTGGCATCTGTGGGAGAGGACGTCTTCCGAGGACCCATTTGTTACATTTCGACTGATTCTTAAATGAATATTTTGATTTCCATCTCATTTGGACTTTGGTGAAACACGACTTTCACTCCTGCTGAGGCCAGACAAGGAGCAGAGGACTGTTGTTGTCCTCTGTGAGAGCTTAAAATGTGATGTTTAAAATTTGCGTTCATCACATCGGGGCATAAATTAGTCTCAAAGTGTTAGACTGTGTGTCAAACAGCTGCAGGAGGACGTGTTGTTCATCTGGAGAAGTACTTCACTGGATACGTTCCATTTGTACACAACCATCTCTGCACGATAATATTTGGGCGAAATGTCACTGCTGTGGACAGGAAATAAATGATGAGACAGGCTGAATTACAGCAGTTTACTTTTATTTTCATCACTGCAAATTAATTGGGGCAACTGTTTGTTGTGATTTGGCGCTATATAAATAAAATTGATTGAATTGATTGATTGATTGACAATTATTATGCAGGTTGTGTTCCTGATGGATTAATTGTATTGTTGAAGTCAAATCCAAAATGATAATAAACCTCAAATCTGGGAAAACGCTGTGTAATAATTATGCACACCTTGATACAGGGTAGTCGTCATGTTAGGCCACGCCCTCCCTTATTTCACCTGAGATTTTTGACCCCGTGATGTTTTCAATAACCGTCACTGCATGAAGTCACGAATGAAACAAAGACAAAGCAGCTTAGCTGCAACATTTGTGTGCATTTGCAGTCTGTGTTTTGCACTCGCTGCAGTACCAACAACAAAAAAGTAAAAAAAAATATATATATGTGTGTGTGTGTGTGTGTGTGTGTGTGTGATCACAGAGGTTTCCTGTGATTCTGCTGTTATGCTGACTACACATTTTGTACCAGATTTCAAATCCAGTTCAAGAACACTGTGCTGCAGGTGTTCACACTCAGATGACCCAGGTTCAGATCAGTTCCACATTTTTCTTTTTCACTTGCTTTAACAGTCACTTTCAGTTCCTGCAGCAGTTCACTGTTATTTAACGATGTCTATGTAAAACCCAAGAAAAGTCTGTTTTTGTATATTGCAAAATTAATTATACTGCAGTAAAAATATTCCTCTATAAATGTTTTCACCAGAAAGTCCCAGTGGAAACATTTGTGAACTGGGTTACTTTGTATCTCAATGATCTGCAGTCCACAGCGTGACTTTGGGGTATTTGGGGTGTGTCTGGTGACTAATGTGTAGAACTGGGTTTGAGTCCTGGTCGTGCCATCTGTGTGTCCTTGGACAAACACTTCATGTGCACGGACCCGGTCCTCCCAGCTGTAACTGGGTACTGTTCCCGTCTGGGGGAGCACCATGTGATCGATTTCATCCAGGTAGAATCAGGGACTCTCAGACGCTTCACGATATGGATTCAGAGTATAAGCAGCGGCACCAGCAGGGCTCAGTTCCCACACGGTACTTACGTCTCGTACTTCACTAAGTTTAAGAGGCGGGTGTGAGTGAAAGTGGGGCACCGTTAACTTGGTAACAGATCTGCATGCAAACCATCAGAGCGTGCGAGCAGATCGCTAACAGGAGCAGCAGCTCCTTGATGAGAAGCAGGCGTCTGTCTCGTTTCTGCCACATCTCCTTCGTGACCTCTTCACCACATCCCCCAGGGTGCACATGAGAATTTCCACTTATCAACAACTTTTGTTTTAAAAACCATTTCAGCGATTATAAAAAAAAAATCCACACGACAGCCACCTTCAAGAAGTCACTTTCTGCTCAGGGCTTTTACCAAACGTTCCTCAACTAAACCCCCATGGAGCTCTGTGACCGACTGGATCATTCTAAATTATAGTAATACAACCCCTGGCAAAAATTATGGAATCACTGGCCTCGGATGATGTTCATTCAGTTGTTTAATTTTGTAGAAAAAAGCAGATCACAGACATGACACAAAACTAAAGTCATTTCAAATGGCAACTTTCTGGCTTTAAGAAACACTATAAGAAATCAAGAAAAAAATATTGTGGCAGTCAGTAACGGTTACTTTTTTAGACCAAGCAAAGGAAAAAAATATGGAATTACTCAATTCTGAGGAATAAATTATGGAATCACCCTGGTAAATTTTCATCCCCCATGGAACCAGCTCCCAATTCAGATCAGGGAGACAGATACCCTCTCTACTTTTAAGATTAGGCCTTAAAACTTTCCTTTTCGCTAAGGCTTATAGTTAGGGCTGGATCGGGTGACCCTGGACCATCCCTTGGTTATGCTGCTTTAGAAGTAGATTGTGGGGGGTTCCCATGATGCACTGTTCTTTCTCTTTTTGCTCCGTATGCATCACTGTGCATTTAATCATTAGTGATCGATCTTGCCCCCCTTCACAGCATGTCTTTTGCCTGGTTTTTTCCCTCAGCCCCAACCAGTCTCAGCAGAAGACTGCCCCTCCCTGAGCCTGGTTCTGCTGGAGGTTTCTTCCTGTTAAAAGGGAGTTTTCCTTCCCACTGTTGCCAAGTGCTTGCTCATAGGGGGTCGTTTTGACCGTTGGGGTTTTTTATAATTATTGTATGGCCTTGCCTTACAGTGTGGAGCGCCTTGGGGCAACTGTTTGTTGTGATTTGGCGCTATATAAGAAAAAAGTTGATTGATTGATTGATAACACCTGCATCAAATCAGATCTGCTCGTTGACATTGACCCTATGTGTCTTTTTGCAAGGAATGTTTTCACAGTTTTTGCTCTATGGCAAGATGCATTATCATCTTGAAAAATCATTTAATCATCCCCAAACATCCTTTCAATTGTCCAAAATATCAACTTAAACTTGTGCATTTATTGATGATGTAATGACAGCCATCTCCCCAGGTCATTTCATGTTTTTCCACAGAAGCAAAACAGTTTAGTCATAAAAACGAAGTCCGCTGGACTGATGGGAGAGATGTTTTAAAATGGAATTCAACTGGCAAAAGTACTGAAAAGCTTTGAACAACTCAGCAGCTAATTATCCAGAAAAATTAAGACTTTTTCTGACACCTGAGAGTCTTTTACATCGACGCCTCACATTTGCCGAGCGTGTGTGCACGGTGCTCGGCAGAAACAATCTGCAGCTCGGAGTCTTGCTCAAGAACACTGTGTCCATATTTTTTACAGTGGAGATCCCTTTGTCAGTATCTGATTTACTCAACACACTGATTACATAATCAGGATTATTGATAAGACGTAGTTCATAAAAACACAACTGCAAAGTCAACGATACAGTTAAGAATTTAATATGCTGGAACAACTCTTCTGGAGAAAACGGAAGAGAAACTAAAATGTTACATCAGAACTGGGGAAGAAAAGGAGAACTGCATATATAAATTTAAATGTCATCAGCATAAAATAGCTGATGTCAGAATGTGATGAGCAAACACAGTGCAGCAGGAACGCAGCTCCAAAAACTACATTCCAGAAAAACTCATCCTCTAGTGCCTAATAAAGTGGCGAGTTTTCCTCCTGAACAGCAGAGAGGATAATGGTTTTAGCCGATCTGCATTTTCACGTGTCTCCTCATCGACTGAAGCCGGCGGTTAACCTATCAGAGCCCAGCTGCACTCCAGAGGAATGTGAAAGGTCACATTTTATCTGTGACTCGCTCTCTGCTGTCAGTTTATCTGCAGATCTTAAAGTGAGACGTGAAAACACGACGATGTGATCCACGACTGACCAGGAAGGACAAAGTTATTTGACCTTACTGGAGGTATAACAGCAGCAGTGTGTCAGTAAAATAAACTTTGCGTTAATCTGCAGAGCAGGACCACGTTCACGCTGCACAGGCTGCAGGGTGCACGATTTGACCAAATGTAAAACAATCGGTCACCTCAGGTGCCGTCTGCCAACTGCTCAGGAATGAAGACAAGGTGCACTTGTTCAAAGACGACTTCTCGTTAAATGTGTTATTTCTAATTACACTGTGTGGCAGCGACCGCAGCAGGCTGTTGTCATCACTCGTGTGTCTGTGAGCAAAATAACTCAGAAAAGGCGAGCAGATTTTCACCAAATTTGGTGGGAACACTCCTTCAGTAAGTGTCTCCAGTTGATTGACTTTTAAAGTAGATCGGTCAAAGATCAAGGTCAAGGTTGTTAAAAAAATTATCATGTGAAAAACACATTTTCAAGGGTCTTTGGAAATGAAAGAATGCATTCTTTCATTTCCAAAGACTATAGCTGGTTGCTACATTGAATCCCTTGACAAAGGATGAAACGTTTTCAGCCCTGTTTGTTTGTTTGTTTGTTAGCAGAAAGACGACACACGACCCTGAGGCCTATCAGTGCTTATTCCTGATTCTGTCGTGTGAAGCATTTCTAAGTTACTACTCCCCCCCCCGCCAGATGGGAGAACCGGTCCAACATAGGCTACTTCACCCGGTACCCATTTACAGCTGGGTGGACGGGACTGATGCAGAGGAAGTGTCTTATCCACACAGTGTGAGCAGGACTCGAACCCAAGTCTACAAAATGGTCAACACCTGATCCCACTGAGCTACCCGCTCATGTTAGCCGGATGTCTCAAAAGCACAGTCTGAGTGGCATCTGTGGGAGAGGACGTCTTCCGAGGACCCATTTGTTACATTTCGACTGATTCTTAAATGAATATTTTGATTTCCATCTCATTTGGACTTTGGTGAAACACGACTTTCACTCCTGCTGAGGCCAGACAAGGAGCAGAGGACTGTTGTTGTCCTCTGTGAGAGCTTAAAATGTGATGTTTAAAATTTGCGTTCATCACATCGGGGCATAAATTAGTCTCAAAGTGTTAGACTGTGTGTCAAACAGCTGCAGGAGGACGTGTTGTTCATCTGGAGAAGTACTTCACTGGATACGTTCCATTTGTACACAACCATCTCTGCACGATAATATTTGGGGCGAAATGTCACTGCTGTGGACAGGAAATAAATGATGAGACAGGCTGAATTACAGCAGTTTACTTTTATTTTCATCACTGCAAATTAATTGGGGCAACTGTTTGTTGTGATTTGGCGCTATATAAATAAAATTGATTGAATTGATTGATTGACAATTATTATGCAGGTTGTGTTCCTGAGGATTAATTGTATTGTTGAAGTCAAATCCAAAATGATAATAAACCTCAAATCTGGGAAAAACGTTGTGTAATAATTATGCACACCTTGATACAGGGTAGTCGTCATGTTAGGCCACGCCCTCCCTTATTTCACCTGAGATTTTTGACCCCGTGATGTTTTCAATAACCGTCACTGCATGAAGTCACGAATGAAACAAAGACAAAGCAGCTTAGCTGCAACATTTGTGTGCATTTGCAGTCTGTGTTTTGCACTCGCTGCAGTACCAACAACAAAAAAGTAAAAAAATATATATATATGTGTGTGTGTGTGTGTGATCACAGAAGTTTCCTGTGATTCTGCTGTTATGCTGACTACACATTTTGTACCAGATTTCAAATCCAGTTCAAGAACACTGTGCTGCAGGTGTTCACACTCAGATGACCCAGGTTCAGATCAGTTCCACATTTTTCTTTTTCACTTGCTTTAACAGTCACTTTCAGTTCCTGCAGCAGTTCACTGTTATTTAACGATGTCTATGTAAAACCCAAGAAAAGTCTGTTTTTGTATATTGCAAAATTAATTATACTGCAGTAAAAATATTCCTCTATAAATGTTTTCACCAGAAAGTCCCAGTGGAAACATTTGTGAACTGGGTTACTTTGTATCTCAATGATCTGCAGTCCACAGCGTGACTTTGGGGTATTTGGGGTGTGTCTGGTGACTAATGTGTAGAACTGGGTTTGAGTCCTGGTCGTGCCATCTGTGTGTCCTTGGACAAAACACTTCATGTGCACGGACCCGGTCCTCCCAGCTGTAACTGGGTACTGTTCCCGTCTGGGGGAGCACCATGTGATCGATTTCATCCAGGTAGAATCAGGGACTCTCAGACGCTTCACGATATGGATTCAGAGTATAAGCAGCGGCACCAGCAGGGCTCAGTTCCCACACGGTACTTACGTCTCGTACTTCACTAAGTTTAAGAGGCGGGTGTGAGTGAAAGTGGGGCACCGTTAACTTGGTAACAGATCTGCATGCAACCATCAGAGCGGCGAGCAGATCGCTAACAGGAGCAGCAGCTCCTTGATGAGAAGCAGCGTCTGTCTCGTTTTCTGCCACATCTCCTTCGTGACCTCTTCACCACATCCCCAGGGTGCACATGAGAATTTCCACTTATCAACAACTTTTGTTTTAAAACCATTTCAGCGATTATAAAAAAAAAATCCACACGACAAGCCACCTTCAAGAAGTCACTTTCTGCTCAGGGCTTTACCAAACGTTCCTCAACTAAACCCCCATGGAGCTCTGTGACCGACTGGATCATTCTAAATTATAGTAATACAACCCCTGGCAAAAATTATGGAATCACTGGCCTCGGATGATGTTCATTCAGTTGTTTAATTTTGTAGAAAAAAGCAGATCACAGACATGACACAAAACTAAAGTCATTTCAAATGGCAACTTTCTGGCTTTAAGAAACACTATAAGAAATCAAGAAAAAAATATTGTGGCAGTCAGTAACGGTTACTTTTTTAGACCAAGCAGAAGAAAAAAATATGGAATTACTCAATTCTGAGGAATAAATTATGGAATCACCCTGTAAATTTTCATCCCCCATGGAACCAGCTCCCAATTCAGATCAGGGAGACAGATACCCTCTCTACTTTTAAGATTAGGCTTAAAACTTTCCTTTTCGCTAAGGCTTATAGTTAGGGCTGGATCAGGTGACCCTGGACCATCCCTTGGTTATGCTGCTTTAGACGTAGATTGTGGGGGGGTTCCCATGATGCACTGTTTCTTTCTCTTTTTGCTCCGTATGCATCACTCTGCATTTAATCATTAGTGATCGATCTCTGCCCCCCTTCACAGCATGTCTTTTTCCTGGTTTTTTCCCTCAGCCCCAACCAGTCTCAGCAGAAGACTGCCCCTCCCTGAGCCTGGTTCTGCTGGAGGTTTCTTCCTGTTAAAAGGGAGTTTTTCCTTCCCACTGTTGCCAAGTGCTTGCTCATAGGGGGTCGTTTTGACCGTTGGGGTTTTTATAATTATTGTATGGCCTTGCCTTACAGTGTGGAGCGCCTTGGGGCAACTGTTTGTTGTGATTTGGCGCTATATAAGAAAAAAGTTGATTGATTGATTGATAACACCTGCATCAAATCAGATCTGCTCGTTGACATTGACCCTATGTGTCTTTTTGCAAGGAATGTTTTCACAGTTTTTGCTCTATGGCAAGATGCATTATCATCTTGAAAAATCATTAATCATCCCCAAACATCCTTTCAATTGTCCAAAATATCAACTTAAACTTGTGCATTTATTGATGATGTAATGACAGCCGTCTCCCCAGTGTCTTTACCTGACATGCAGCCCCATATCATCAATGACTGTGGAAATTGACATGTTCTCTTCAGGCAGTCATCTTTATAAATCTCATTGGAACGGCACCAAACAAAAGTTCCAGCATCATCACCTTGCCCAATGCAGATTCGAGATTCATCACTGAATATGACTTTCATCCAGTCATCCACAGTCCACGATTGCTTTTCCTTAGCCCATTGTAACCTTGTTTTTTTTCTGTTTAGGTGTTAATGATGGCTTTTGTTTAGCTTTTCTGTATGTAAATCCCATGTCCTTTAGGCGGTTTCTTACAGTTCGGTCACAGACGTTGACTCCAGTTTCCTCCCATTCGTTCCTCATTTGTTTTGTTGTGCATTTTTCGATTTTTGAGACATATTGCTTTAAGTTTTCTGTCTTGACGCTTTGATGTCTTCCTTGGTCTACCAGTATGTTTGCCTTTAACAACCTTCCCATGTTGTTTGTATTTGGTCAAGAGTTTAGACACAGCTGACTGTGAACAACCAACATCTTTTGCAACATTGTGTGATGATTTACCCTCTTTTAAGAGTTTGATAATCCTCTCCTTTGTTTCAATTGACATCTCTCGTGTTGGAGCCATGATTCATGTCAGTCCACTTGGTGCAACAGCTCTCGAAGGTGTGATCACTCCTTTTTAGATGCAGACTAACGAGCAGATCTGATATGATGCAGGTGTTAGTTTTTGGGATGAAAATTTACAGGGTGATTCCATAATTTTTTCCTCAGAATTGAGTGATTCCATATTTTTTTCCTCTGCTTGGTCTAAAAAAGTAACCGTTACTGACTGCCACAATCTTTTTTTCTTGATTTCTTAAAGAAAGAAAGTTGCCATTTGAAATGACTTTAGTTTTGTGTCATGTCTGTGATCTGCTTTTTTTCTACAAAATTAAACAACTGAATGAACATCCTCCGAGGCCAGTGATTCCATAATTTTTGCCAGGGGTTGTAATCATGATGATGTTGAGTCTGTGTATTCATATATTTATATTCTTAAGTTGAAATGAAATGCTCAGCAGCAGATGCACGTTCAGTGAGGTGCTGCTGATATCTATAGATATCTATCAGAGTAATACTCACCTTGGGTCATGTAAACCAGGCTGCCTGTGAGCAGGGCCACACAGTTGGTGGGCTGATGGTTGTGCAGGTACTGGAACCCCCAACCGCGCACGTAGGACTTCTCATACATCAGACGTGATGCGTTGCCGATCACCTGGAGGAAACGCTCCTGTTGGTCCTTGTTCAAGTATTCATACAGGAAGTCGTAGGCAGTGGCGAAACCGACCAAAGAGTGTGCCAAAGGAACTTCATCCCAGGGGGCGTCTTTGACCAACCTGCAGTACAAACAACACAAGACTAAAGATACCGCCGCCAAAGACTCCCGAAAACAAAACTTGGACTCACGTCTTTGACCAACCTGGAGTACAAACAACACAAGACTAGAGACACCGCCGCCAAAGACTCCCGAAAACAAAACTTGGACTCACGTCTTTGACCAACCTGGAGTACAAACAACACAAGACTAGAGACACCGCCGCCAAAGACTCCCGAAAACAAAACTTGGACTCACCTCTGGAATCTTGTCAATGGGCTCAATAACAGTATCTTACAATACAATAAAAATTCTATTCACTTTGAAAGCTGGAAGAGATGCTAATTAGTATTTCACACAATCACATTGGGAACCATTAAAAAGATGTTAAAAGTGCCAGCGTCTGCATATTTTAAAGTTGTAAAGTGGAATGGTGGTAAAGTTGTGAGAGGCAAATGTAACTATCGAGAAAGGATTTCCGATTGGACCGTTAAACTAAAACGCTGCATTTAAAATCGTTAACGGTTTAACGCAGTGGATCACGCTGTGATAGATAATTATTCCATTGAGATGTGATTAACCACAAGTTCTGAACTTTGCCTGAAGCCACCTGCTTCTGCTTTAACGGCTACACACATAATTACACATATAAAGCATATGAAAGATACAGCGTCTTTGTAAGCACTTCAAGACCACTTCCTGTTCAGTCATCGGAACGCTTGAGTTTTTTAAAAAAAAAAAGGGAAAGTCCCTCATAAAAATGTCATCAAAGGGCCGTCCTTTCATTGGAATACAGAGGATCTGTAGCCTTTTAACGCCGTATAACAGACTGAATGAACACGGCAATAGTTAAAACAGTTATTAAAGGGGCCACGGCGTGCAAAATCTGGTTTTATCTACCGGTTTCAGTTCAGATGTTAAGCCCAGTGCAAAGCAGTGCACAAAGTGTCACTACTAGTTTATGACAAGTGCAGCAGATAAACTCACACATCACAAAAATCTATCGTGTGATACAAGCACCAAATTTGGTAAAATGGTACTTCTTGGTCTACTCTTTGCAAAAAAAGGCTTTACGCACTTCAGTTTTCAACATGCCACCCAGAAATATGTATTTTCATCATGTATTTGCACAGTCTTGGTTTATTTCAATGTTGGACCTGTTAAATATTGTACTGTGGACTACAGGGTGATTTTCATGCTTTTTAGATGGAATGTATATTTTTTTAATAAGTAGTAGAACGTCTACACTGTAGAATGTGTGATTGTGTTTGGGGTGTAAAGGAAAGAGGTAGTACTTTGCTTTTAAAGTCAGCCATGTCCGTTGAATGGACACTAGTCCAGCACACACACACACATATATATATATATATATATATATATATATATATATATATATATATATAATGGACAAAAATCAGTTATATGTATAAAACGGACAAAATCCGTTATATGTATGTAACGGATTAGTTACAGTCAGGAGGTGCCAAACGATCTATGGGGAAGGGTCAAAGCTTTGTCTGAAAAAAAAAAACACCTGCCTTAAATAAGTGCCAGGCATTATGTGCATTAAAAAGATTACATTTGGTCGAGTCACTCTTTTTTCTACGTCCGCTGTGGAGTGGTACCTTAAAATCCTAAAGCCTAACTTATGCTTTTCCAGGTCTGTGGCCACGCAAAGACGTCGACGTGCGTGTGACTCTTTAAAGTTCTCCATCGTGTCTTATTGCAATTTACAACAGGAACGGTGGCTTTTTCTGGATTAATTTGTCCCTCAACAAACTCCACGTCTTTATACAATCATCAACCTCCAAACCAACGATACAGTATTTACAATTTTCTCCATGAGTTGTGAGTCATTTGAGCATCTTTTTCTGACTCCATGTTGAGAAGTTGGTCATATTTGTGGACTTTTCTGCCAAATGTATCTGATCCATGCACTGCACAAACTATTAACATATGACGGGGGGAGGAAGGAGTGAAACCAGAAAAGTGATAAATCACAGCCCTTGTGCTGTCAGGCATTTAGCAGGTGCATATCAGACTCCAGGGAGGGTCCACAGCCCCACAGAAGGCTGTGACCTAAGGTGGTTTGGTTTGTTACACCCAGGGATATGTGCGAAACTTAACACCACATTACAGAGCAGGCAGCAAGCAGCATTTTGTTAATAATCACCGGCCTTGAATTACGCCCTGCCTTGTTTAGGCTCTGTGTCTGAGCACGGTTTGAAAAATTAAACAGCTGGTCTTTTAATCATGGATTACGTTACCCACTTTTCTCGAATTGGCGAGTGTCAGTGCTGAACTTCATTTCATTCCTCTGTTACTGGGCACGTCCATGTTTTTAATAAAAATCTATTGCGATGGGGCGGGATGTTCTGGCTGACGTGAGCGAAAATCTGTTGTACAAAATCCATTCTGTACGGTGTTTATTACAAAGAAAACCATACAGAAGCATTGGGACTTTTGCTTTTGTCTGATGAGTGTGAATATGGGGTTTATCTGATGACGGTTTACACGGGTTTCACTGTAGTTGCTTGTGCACAGCAATGGCCACGCCCCAGTAAGGCCACTTTGTCTTGTGGGCTAAACTACGTTAAGAGTAGCACATAGAGAGATTCTCTGTGATGGAGTTTGCTTTGGTCCCACATCAGTGCATGAAGACTGGAAACTTCCAGAATGGACTATTGAACAGTGAAACATTGTCAACATTATACATTATATACATTATATATAATACCTGTGATCTCAGCAGAGATATTTGCTCTACTGCCTGGTCTTTTTTGAAATAAATCTTTTTTTTTTTTTTTATATAAAATGCATTATTTTTGATTTTTAAATTATAAACTCTGGAAAAATTACTTCTTCATTTAATTATGAAATGTAATTTTTTTTCAAAGAAGAAAAATAACCAATATGCAGTATGAAAATACTCCCAAATGACTATTGTGCTCCATCGGCAAAGTACGTCTCAGTGCTCTGATTATGTAAGAACTCAAGAACAGGCACGAGTTCGCCACAAGCTACAAGCCCCAAAGTTGTCGAAACCTCGTAATTGCAGGTTCATGAGAACCACAATATGATTGACGTCTGGATCCTGAGAGTGCCAGTGACCATCATAAAACATGCAGCCAAACACAAAAGCCACCAAGTGTTCTTAAGACGTGAAGACAGACGGTCAGCGGCTTTCCGCCTCCCAGCTGTGGCTCTGATACTCTGCAGAACAGAGCCTTTGGAAAATCCTTTCCTCCTGTTCAATGGAAAAGGATTAAGCCGCTTGACTCCCTCGCCACACGGCGCGGTGGGTTGTACCTGTAAGCGAGACCAGGATTTCAGCCAAAAAAACCCAAAACCTATGACTGAACACTGTGAGAAACTGTCACGTCATTCTGACAAAAGAAAGAAGAAGAGAGACAAAAAAGCTGCCTGCATTTCATTGGCCCAATAAAAAAAACAAAAACTGGAGAACTCCAAAGAGGTGATGAATGGCTTTAATCCACTTCTAACCCACTTTTCATTCACCAAGCAGAACTTAATCAGATTGTGAGGGGAAATAAGGAAACACTGCTGGTTCCTGCTTTGTGTCCAAATACGAGCTGCTTCCAGCGACAACAGGGAAACGGTTTCTCTCTGTAGAACACACTGTCGTCTGCGAATGCTTAAACCTTTACCTACATATTAAAGATGAAAGCATCATAGATAACAGCTTGCAGCTTTAACATACCGAGTGATTTACAACACTTTTTGAGCATCACCTCCAGTCTGTAGACTATACCCTGGTCACAGTTTGAGGTTGGTCTCAGTGAGACAGTTTAATGTCAGTATCGTCCTTTTTATTCACTATGTCAGATTTTCAGTGGATCAATAGTTGACATTTACCAAGCTGAACACCTCTAAACATCATGGAACATTATGGAAATTGGTGGAATTACCTGCAAAACAGTAGACTAATGAATTGACACAATTTGGGGTTAACTGGAGGAAACTCCGGCTTCTTTCGGGTTATTTAATAGTCCACAGCCTTTAAGGTCAAGGTGATGGCGCGATGTCTTACAGGTGGATAGATGGATGGTTATTAATCAGGTCGGTTCATGCCCGAAGGCAAAACATCTCAAAAAGTCAGCCATGAACCACCTACTTTCTGCTTCACTATCAAGAAAACGTGAGCACTCCAGTGGAACCCAAAGATTCCAGGGAGAGACTTGAACCAAAGACCTCCCAAAACAGACTTGGATCAGTGGTTAGCAGCATTCAGATCTCAACCATAGAGTAAGACTGGAAGCATCAGGACCTGAAACTCTTGGATCTTCATTCTTCTGCAAACATGTCGATCATCAACAAGCGCCACAGTTCAGCGACCTCACAAATTCATGAACCCTCCCCTGGTGTCTCCTGACCTCACACTCTGAGGTATGAGAGACCTGAATGTTTGATACTTTCACCACAGACACAAGTCCAACGGCTGAGCCACAGAAGCCACTGAAAACCTGGACCATACTCTTGACCTGCTTTAAAATTCCAAATAAACAGATTTATTGGCTGTAGATTAAAAACAAGGGAGAGGCTCATTTACGGTATTTTGTTTTATAACAGCTTCCTGCTGACTGAAACTCAGATGAAGATGTCTGACTGCAGGAAATGAATATTTGTATCAGCCAGTCGACAAACACGACTTAAAGACATGTTTTATTTTGAAGTTGCAGCGTAAACCAACATAATCCCCAAACTGTGAGGCCTCGCTTCTATAATCCAGATTGATTTTGGTGTTTTGTAGCCAGTGACTGAAATGTTTTGAAGGATTTGTGGAAACGCTGGTATACATTCTCACGCCGGCCTCATACAGCAGAAGTCAGTCCTGGACCCTGAGCTTCAGTCCAGGTGTCTTCAGCTCACAGCTGAAGACTTCACTTCAATCAATCAATCAATCAATTTTTTTATATAGCGCCAAATCACAACAAACAGTTGCCCCAAGGCGCTTTATATTGTAAGGCAAGGCCATACAATAATTATGTAAAACCCCAACGGTCAAAACGACCCCCTGTGAGCAAGCACTTGGCTACAGTGGGAAGGAAAAACTCCCTTTTTTTTTTGCCAAATACATTTTATTCGCCCTTTACCCATGTACAATTTTAACAGAATTATTTTACAGAATATGTCTTACATGTTTTTCTGTATATAGAAGTCGGAAAAAAAAAGGGAAGAAAAAAAAAAAAAAAAAAAGGAACAATAAAACATCAGAACAAAGAGAAAAAAAAAAAAAAAAAAAGGGAACCAGCTTCTCTTACTTTATAAAATTGTAAATGTTACTACTTATATTTTCTGCAATGGGTTTAAAAATCAATGAGGTCATCAGATAAGTCTAAATTGTTTATAAAGTTTATAAATGGTCTCCATATTTCTTCAAATAAGTGTTGTTTCGCTTTGCGTATATATGATATTCTTTCCAATGGTAGGCAAGAGAGCATTTGTTTTAGCCACTGGGAGGCGCTTGGTCTATTGACATTTTTCCAGGTAAGAGCAATACATCTTTTAGCTATTAATGAGCTTATGTCAATAAAAATGCAGTCTGTTTTAGTGAAATTGTGGTTCTTCGGGTATAGAGCCAGTAAGAACATCAAGGGCTCCAGAGTGATCTTTTTCGAAATTATTTTCTCAATTTGGTCTTTTACTTTTAGCCAAAAATGTCTCACCTGGCTGCATTCCCATATACAATGTATTAATGTTCCTTTTAAGCCACATTTTATACATGTGTCTGGAATGTTCTTGTTATATTTATTTAATTTAACTGGTGTAGTGTATACTCGCATTATCCATTTATATTGTAATATTTTAAGACGACTATTAATAGATATTTGTTGGGATTTTTTGCAAACTGTTTCCCAGTCTTGTTCACTGATTTTAATATTTAAATCTTCATTCCAGGATACTAGTTTTCTTATTGTATTTTCATTTGAATATGATTGTAGTAACATATAAAAATCAGAGATTATTCCTTTTCTTAATTTATTTTTTAATATCAAATTTTCTAGTTGTGTAAGTGGAATTTTTTGTAGATTTGTTTGATATTTATTTACAAAACTTCTTAGTTGTAGGTATTTAAAATAGTGTTTGTTATCGAGATCAAACTTTACTTTGAGTTCTTCAAAAGACATAAAATTATCTGATTCTGATGGGTAGAGATTCCCAATTGTTTTAAGTCCCTTAGTTGCCCATGTTTTAAAAGTGGCGTCTGCTCTTCCGGGAGTGAAGAGCTGATTGCCCCATATAGGACTTAGCTGAGATAGTATTTGGGTCTCTTTTAAATATTTTCTGACATCATGCCAGATCTTCACCATATGTTTGAGAAAGGGATTTGTTATTTGTTTCAATAGCTGTTTTGTTGTGTCAGAGTAGAAGAATGAATGTAGGGGTAATTTTAAACTTTGGCCTTCCATTTCTACCCAATGTGGGTTATTATTATCATTAAAATAAAAAGTTATAGAGCGCAATTGTGTAGCCCAGTAATACCATAGGAAATTGGGGCATTTCAACCCTCCTCTGTCAAATGGCATATACAGGAGAGAGAGACGAAGTTTAGATTTTCCATTGTTCCATATCAAGCTCAAAGTTGTTTTTTTAAGCCAAAAAAACAAGTCAGAAGGGGGGGGTAAAGGGATGTTTTGAAATAGATATAGTAATTTTGGCAATATAATCATTTTTAAAGTATTTATTCTACCCATAATAGATAGGGGCAATGGCTTCCATCGATCTACAGATGTTTTAATTTCTTCTTTTAGCCTATCATAGTTTGCCTTAACCAATTTTTCTGCATTTGGCAAGATTAAGACTCCCAAATATTCAAATTGTTCTATTATTTTGAATTTGTAGGCTAATATTTGAATATTGGGGTATTTTCTTTCCGTTTCATTTAGTAATAATATTGAAGACTTTGTTTCATTCACTTTATAGCCGGAGATATTCCCATATAGTTGTATTACTTCCAGAACTGCCGGGATTGAAGACGCTAGTTTTGATAGAAATAAAATAATATCATCAGCAAATAATGCAATCCTATGTTCATTCTGACCTATACTTATTCCCGATATTCGTGTGTGCGAACGTATAACTGTTGCGAAAAGTTCTATCGCTAAGGAGAATAGTAGGGGAGAGAGGGGGCATCCTTGACGGCAACCTCTTTTGATTTTAAATGGTTTTGAAAGATGTCTATTTGTTAAAATTTCTGCTGTTGGATTTTTGTAAAGTATTTTTATCCATTTTGTAAAATTGCTCCCCAGGCCAAATCTATCCAGAATATTAAAAAGATAAGGCCATTCGACTCTATCGAAGGCCTTTTCTGCGTCGATTGAAAGTAGTGCACAGTCTTTTTCGTCTTTTTTGTAGTGAAGAATATTCAAAACTCTTCTCACATTGTGAAAGCCTTGTCTTCCACTTATGAACCCATTCTGGTCGATATTTATTACACTAGGAAGGGCTTTCTGAAGTCGCCTTGCCAATATTTTGCAAATTATTTTGAGGTCAGAATTGAGGAGGCTGATTGGTCTGAAATTTTCGCATTTAGTTGGAGGTTTCCCGGGTTTTGGTAGTAGAACTATTAGTGCTTCATTTAGAGACAGCGGCAGACAATCTTTTTCGAAAGTTTCTTCTATCATATCTAGCAGCGGTTTTAGCAGTTTATCTTTAAATTTTCTGTATATATCAATGGGAATACCATCTGGGCCGGCCCGCTTACCTAATTTCATTGCGTTGATGGTGTTTGAGATTTCTTCTGTTGTTATTTCTAGATCTAATTCTCTTCTGTGTCCATCTGAAATAGTTGGAATCTTTATCCTATCTAAGACTGCATTCATGGTCTGTGCACTACAATTTGTTTCTGTATTATACAATTTTTTATAATAATCCTTAAATGCATCATTAATTTCTTTTGGATTTATTATTGTTCGGCCTTTATTTTCCAAAGAAGTAATTATCGTTTTTGTTTCAAGCTGCTTAATTTGCCAGGCTAATAGCTTTCCAACTTTGTCTCCTTGCTCATAAAATGTTTGCTTTAACCGTAAAAGACTGGATGCAGCTTTAGAGCTTGTTTGTTTTTCATAATCTGCTCTCAAAAGTAGAAGTTCTTTTGCCGCCACAGGATCATTGCCCTCAAATACTTTCTCTTGGGTTGTGTTGATGTTATTTTCCAGTTGTTTTAGTTCTTGTTTTGCTTTTTTAGATTTATGGCCAGTGTAACTAATGATGTGTCCTCTGAGGAATGCTTTAAAAGCATCCCATCTGATTCCTGCTGATGTTTGGTTTTTATTAAAAGAGAAATATTCATCTATTTGACTCCCAATATATTTGATGAATTCCTCATCTTGTAACCATTTGTGTTGAAATCTCCATCTGGGTGGTTCACAAGTGATATCTTCATCTCGATAAATCAATTTACATGGCGCATGATCTGAGATAGCAATATTATCATATGAACAATTTTGAATTTTTGATATCAAATCGGTTGAAATTAAAAAATAATCTATACGTGAATATGTTTGGAATGTTGCAGAGAAACATGAATATGATTTGCTTTGTTGATTTAGTGTTCTCCAAATATCTATTAGTTTCAGATCGCTCATAAATTGTTTTATAGTTATTCTGCAGTTATTATGAGACTGATCTGCTCCCGTTGATCGGTCTTGACTAGGTTCCAGGGTACAGTTAAAGTCCCCTGCTATTATGTGGTGTCCCGACATCGTTGAAAGCAAAAGAAATAACTCATCATAAAAGGAGGGGTCATCAGTGTTAGGACCATAGACGTTGACTAAATTTATGTTTCCTAGTAGTAATGAACCTTGGATAATTAGATATCTACCCCTCTTGTCTTTAATAACATTATTTATTTGGAATGGGACAGTTTCATGAATAAGTATCATTACTCCCCTTGCACGGGAGGAAAATGCTGATGTATATACACTACCCCGCCACCTTCTCCTAACCCTTTTTTCGTCCTCCTCCATCAGATGAGTCTCTTGCAAAAATATGATTTTGGAGTCCATACTTTTTAATTTGTTCATGACCTGTTTAACCTTTTTATAGCGTTGTAGACCCCTGCAGTTCCAAGTTACAAAATTTAAATTTACACCCTGTGCCATTTTAACCCTTTAATCATAAAACAAAAACATAGGGATAATATCATCCTATATTCAGCTATGTCGAAATTACCAGTAGACATAAATAATACTTTGAGAGAAGCATAACTCTTAACATATCGAACCAGCATATGGTGCCTTAACTCAGAACAGTATCCCAACCATCCCCTCTGTGGGCCCCCCTCCCTCCTCGATTCTTCTTCCGTTATCGCATATGACCGATCCACAGAATGTGGGGAGCAGTCGAACCTTTCTCTTGTATTCAAAACTAATATAAGCTGCTGCTATATGTGCTATTGTTCACATTAGTATATCTTAGCTGTTGTCCTTTAGTTGTATTAAGTATAGAGCAGTGGATACGCTATCATTCAACATATGGTAAATCATGAACAGTATGACACTTCTCTTAAGCATAATGCGTGCTTCAAATTACAACGTTACATATCTTCTCTATTCTTCTGGATCTTGCGTAAAAATTCCCGAGCCTCCGCCGGAGTCTTGAAAGCGTAGGTTTTTCCGTCTTGGGTCACCAGTAGTTTCGCTGGGTGGACAAGTCCATGTCTCAGACCCAATTTACGAAGCTCTTCTCGAACTGGATCAAATTGTTTGCGTTGCTGGTGCACACCCGCGGCATAATCAGGGTAAAACCGTACTAGATGCTCCTCGTAATAAATGTTCCCTTTTGCTCTTGTCGCGGTAACAGTAGCCATCTTGTCCCTGTAATTGAGGAATTTCATGATCAAAACACGGGGCGCCTCGTTGTTGTCTCGCTTCGGGCCAATCCTGTGTGCTCTCTCAATGATCATAGGAGTTGCGTAGATTTCACGGCCAAGTACCTCCGGTAGCCACTTTTCCAGAAACTTACAAGGGTCTTGTCCTTCAGATCCTTCTGGGAGAAACGCGAGTCTCAAGTTATTGCGTCTGGACCTCGACTCCAAGTCCAGAATTTTTTCTTCCAACGCTTTCTGTTTCATTTCCAGAGCGCTAGTTTTAGTCCGCAGGATCTCTACTTCGTCTTCCGCGTTAGATATGCGAGTTTCCGCTTCATTGACCCTTTTAGCACAGTCCTTTATTTCTCCACGAATGTTGTCCAAATCTGATTTTATGGTGGTGACGATAGTTAAAATTTCATCCACCTTACTATTCTGGGATTTCTCCTCGGCGTTTGTGGTCCCAATTAGCTGTGGAGCGAGGACGCTCTCGTTAGCATTAGCTTTCTGCAAATCCCGGAGAGTGTAGTCTGTTAACTTCGGTTGTTTTGCCTTTTCGTTGACTTCTTGTGGAGTTTTTGATGTTTTTGGAGGCATCTTGTAGAGTTAGGAGTGTTGAAGAACGTTCTTTACAGCTAAGGAAAATTTTTAGCATCAAAAAGTAGCACAATAGCGGAGCAGTGAAGAACACGGCTTTTCACACGGTCGCCATAACCGGAAGTCCAAAAAACTCCCTTTTAACAGGAAGAAACCTCCAGCAGAACCAGGCTCAGGGAGGGGCAGTCTTCTGCTGGGACTGGTTGGGGCTGAGGGAGAGAACCAGGAAAAAGACATGCTGTGGAGGGGAGCAGAGATCGATCACTAATGATTAAATGCAGAGTGGTGCATACAGAGCAAAAAGAGAAAGAAACAGGGCATCATGGGAACCCCCCAGCAGTCTACGTCTATAGCAGCATAACTAAGGGATGGTTCAGGGTCACCTGATCCAGCCCTAACTATAAGCTTTAGCAAAAAGGAAAGTTTTAAGCCTAATCTTAAAAGTAGAGAGGGTGTCTGTCTCCCTGATCTGAATTGGGAGCTGGTTCCACAGGAGAGGAGCCTGAAAGCTGAAGGCTCTGCCTCCCATTCTACTCTTACAAACCCTAGGAACTACAAGTAAGCCTGCAGTCTGAGAGCGAAGTGCTCTATTGGGGTGATATGGTACTACGAGGTCCCTAAGATAAGATGGGACCTGATTATTCAAAACCTTATAAGTAAGAAGAAGAATTTTAAATTCTATTCTAGAATTAACAGGAAGCCAATGAAGAGAGGCCAATATGGGTGAGATATGCTCTCTCCTTCTAGTCCCCGTCAGTACTCTAGCTGCAGCATTTTGAATTAACTGAAGGCTTTTTAGGGAACTTTTAGGACAACCTGATAATAATGAATTACAATAGTCCAGCCTAGAGGAAATAAATGCATGAATTAGTTTTTCAGCATCACTCTGAGACAAGACCTTTCTGATTTTAGAGATATTGCGTAAATGCAAAAAAGCAGTCCTACATATTTGTTTAATATGCGCTTTGAATGACATATCCTGATCAAAAATGACTCCAAGATTTCTCACAGTATTACTAGAGCTCAGGGTAATGCCATCCAGAGTAAGGATCTGGTTAGACACCATGTTTCTAAGATTTGTGGGGCCAAGTACAATAACTTCAGTTTTATCTGAGTTTAAAAGCAGGAAATTAGAGGTCATCCATGTCTTTATGTCTGTAAGACAATCCTGCAGTTTAGCTAATTGGTGTGTGTCCTCTGGCTTCATGGATAGATAAAGCTGGGTATCATCTGCGTAACAATGAAAATTTAAGCAATGCCGTCTAATAATACTGCCTAAGGGAAGCATGTATAAAGTGAATAAAATTGGTCCTAGCACAGAACCTTGTGGAACTCCATAATTAACTTTAGTCTGTGAAGAAGATTCCCCATTTACATGAACAAATTGTAATCTATTAGACAAATATGATTCAAACCACCGCAGCGCAGTGCCTTTAATACCTATGGCATGCTCTAATCTCTGTAATAAAATTTTATGGTCAACTGTATCAAAAGCAGCACTGAGGTCTAACAGAACAAGCACAGAGATGAGTCCACTGTCCGAGGCCATAAGAAGATCATTTGTAACCTTCACTAATGCTGTTTCTGTACTATGATGAATTCTAAAACCTGACTGAAACTCTTCAAATAGACCATTCCTCTGCAGATGATCAGTTAGCTGTTTTACAACTACCCTTTCAAGAATTTTTGAGAGAAAAGGAAGGTTGGAGATTGGCCTATAATTAGCTAAGATAGCTGGGTCAAGTGATGGCTTTTTAAGTAATGGTTTAATTACTGCCACCTTAAAAGCCTGTGGTACATAGCCAACTAACAAAGATAGATTGATCATATTTAAGATCGAAGCATTAAATAATGGTAGGGCTTCCTTGAGCAGCCTGGTAGGAATGGGGTCTAATAAACATGTTGATGGTTTGGATGAAGTAACTAATGAAAATAACTCAGACAGAACAATCGGAGAGAAAGAGTCTAACCAAATACCGGCATCACTGAAAGCAGCCAAAGATAACGATACGTCTTTGGGATGGTTATGAGTAATTTTTTCTCTAATAGTTAAAATTTTGTTAGCAAAGAAAGTCATGAAGTCATTACTAGTTAAAGTTAATGGAATACTCAGCTCAATAGAGCTCTGACTCTTTGTCAGCCTGGCTACAGTGCTGAAAAGAAACCTGGGGTTGTTCTTATTTTCTTCAATTAGTGATGAGTAGAAAGATGTCCTAGCTTTACGGAGGGCTTTTTTTATAGAGCAACAGACTCTTTTTCCAGGCTAAGTGAAGATCTTCTAAATTAGTGAGACGCCATTTCCTCTCCAACTTACGGGTTATCTGCTTTAAGCTACGAGTTTGTGAGTTATACCACGGAGTCAGGCACTTCTGATTTAAAGCTCTCTTTTTTAGAGGAGCTACAGCATCCAAAGTTGTCTTCAATGAGGATGTAAAACTATTGACGAGATACTCTATCTCACTTACAGAGTTTAGGTAGCTACTCTGCACTGTGTTGGTATATGGCATTAGAGAACATAAAGAAGGAATCATATCCTTAAACCTAGTTACAGCGCTTTCTGAAAGACTTCTAGTGTAATGAAACTTATTCCCCACTGCTGGGTAGTCCATCAGAGTAAATGTAAATGTTATTAAGAAATGATCAGACAGAAGGGAGTTTTCAGGGAATACTGTTAAGTCTTCTATTTCCATACCATAAGTCAGAACAAGATCTAAGATATGATTAAAGTGGTGGGTGGACTCATTTACTTTTTGAGCAAAGCCAATAGAGTCTAATAATAGATTAAATGCAGTGTTGAGGCTGTCATTCTCAGCATCTGTGTGGATGTTAAAATCGCCCACTATAATTATCTTATCTGAGCTAAGCACTAAGTCAGACAAAAGGTCTGAAAATTCACAGAGAAACTCACAGTATCGACCAGGTGGACGATAGATAATAACAAATAAAACTGGTTTTTGGGACTTCCAATTTGGATGGACAAGACTAAGAGTCAAGCTTTCAAATGAATTAAAGCTCTGTCTGGGTTTTTGATTAATTAATAAGCTGGAATGGAAGATTGCTGCTAATCCTCCGCCCCGGCCCGTGCTACGAGCATTCTGACAGTTAGTGTGACTCGGGGGTGTTGACTCATTTAAACTAACATATTCATCCTGCTGTAACCAGGTTTCTGTAAGGCAGAATAAATCAATATGTTGATCAATTATTATATCATTTACCAACAGGGACTTAGAAGAGAGAGACCTAATGTTTAATAGACCACATTTAACTGTTTTAGTCTGTGGTGCAGTTGAAGGTGCTATATTATTTTTTCTTTTTGAATTTTTATGCTTAAATAGATTTTTGCTGGTTATTGGTAGTCTGGGAGCAGGCACCGTCTCTACGGGGATGGGGTAATGAGGGGATGGCAGGGGGAGAGAAGCTGCAGAGAGGTGTGTAAGACTACAACTCTGCTTCCTGGTCCCAACCCTGGATAGTCACGGTTTGGAGGATTTAAGAAAATTGGCCAGATTTCTAGAAATGAGAGCTGCTCCATCCAAAGTGGGATGGATGCCGTCTCTCCTAACAAGACCAGGTTTTCCCCAGAAGCTTTGCCAATTATCTATGAAGCCCACCTCATTTTTTGGACACCACTCAGACAGCCAGCAATTCAAGGAGAACATGCGGCTAAACATGTCACTCCCGGTCCGATTGTGGAGGGGCCCAGAGAAAACTACAGAGTCCGACATTGTTTTTGCAAAGTTACACACCGATTTAATGTTAATTTTAGTGACCTCCGATTGGCGTAACCGGGTGTCATTACTGCCGACGTGAATTACAATCTTACCAAATTTACGCTTAGCCTTAGCCAGCAGTTTCAAATTTCCTTCAATGTCGCCTGCTCTGGCCCCCGAAGACAATTGACTATGGTTGCTGGTGTCGCTAACTTCACATTTCACAAAACAGAGTCGCCAATAACCAGAGTTTGATCCTCGGCGGGTGTGTCGTCGAGTGGGGAAAAACGGTTAGAGATGTGAACGGGTTGGCGGTGTACACGGGGCTTCTGTTTAGGGCTACACTTCCTCCTCACAGTCACCCAGTCAGCCTGCTTTCCCGGCTGCTCGGGATCTGCCAGGGGGTAACTAACGGCGGCTAAGCTACCTTGGTCCGCACCGACTACAGGGGCCTGGCTAGCTGTAGAATTTTCCACAGTGCGGAGCCGAGTCTCCAATTCGCCCAGCCTGGCCTCCAAAGCTACGAATAAGCTACACTTATTACAAGTACCATTACTGCTAAAGGAGGCCGAGGAATAACTAAACATTTCACACCCAGAGCAGAAAAGTGCGGGAGAGACAGGAGAAGCCGCCATGCTAAATCGGCTAAGAGCTTCACTTCCTTTCATCGGGGTTCAAACAGCTGCTAAGCCTATTTCCTGCACGGCTGACTTATCAGATCACAACGCTTCTGCAACACGGCTCTGCTCACTGAGAAAACCCAGAACCCTCTGGAGTCAAAACCTGTCTCAAAGTGCTCGCTAGTGTGCACAGGGGCGGAAACATGCAGGAGATACCATCTGCAACTCAGTTCTCTAGTTTCCTCAGTGCAAGAAAAAAAACAAAAAGGAGGGTTAAAGGTTAGTGAGTAAACATGATCTCAATGTGTCAAATTAAGCAGATGGAAGAAAAAAAAGATAGAAAATCTACCAACTAGGCTGAGCTGCCATCCTCTCCATGTAGTCCTTGGCGAAGGCCACCGCCCCAGCGCGGTGGGGGTACAGCAGGCAGAAGAAGGACAGCACGCCCAGGTTGTTCCCGTACACTTCGTTCCAACGGGCGCTGAACTCAGCAGGGCTCCAGGGGGGCAGGTACTCCTCGGGGTGCTCCAGCATGGTTTCTCCGGCCTCGCGGACCCGCCCGGCCATGTCGCGATGGGTCCCGCCAGCTGCCAGCTGTAACTCCTCCACGTCCCCCTGGTTGAAGTACAGCATGGGGTGGCCATCGTAGTTGCCGCCCATGAAGGGGATCCCGCCGCTGGGGTCCATCTGCGCGGCTGCCGGGGCGAGCAGGGGCCACAGCAGACTTATGAAGAAGACTGTGGGGGCCCCGCGGGTGTGTGTTCTCATCGTCTCATCAGAGGGAGGTTTGTGGCATTGCTGGAGGAGCTCAGCTGGAAAGAAATAGTTGGGGGAAGTGAAAGATTTGAGAAAAGCAGCACATATTCTGCTCCGTCTTTTCTTACAAAAGCTCTGCATTCCTCCAATAATTAGATACAGCTGTAGTCCTGATGATTCCGACTTTCCGTACTGACCAAGGCGCCGCAGAGGGCTCGATCACTACACGAAGGAGACCGGCTTGTTAAGAACATGATCAAGACTACAGATTTAGCTTGTGTGAAGTAGGTTTTTTGCTCTTTTTACAGCTTGTTTAGGTTCATCTAAGTCTCAAACCCATGTCCTTTAGAGCCAACAGGGTGCAGGTTTTCACTGCAACCACAAACGGCCCCAGCTGATTTCACTGCCGACCTCCTTCCCTCTACCCCGTTTTAAAGGTGCAGTACCCTTTGATTTGCCACAAAATATACTGTGATGAAATGCTCTCATTAAAATGTGCATTAATTTCTGAGATAAAATTGCAGCTACCACATTTTCCCGGAGTATAAATTGCATTGTCAGCACTTTAATTTAGAATTATTGTGAGTTTTATTTGTCTCATGCTTTGATTCATGGGAAATAATAGTTATAATAATAGTTATTTTTTGGTCTACAAGTCGCACTTATATACCAGGATGTAAAGGAGTAAAAGTTGCAGGACCTCTCAAATAATTACCATATTTTCCACAGTATAAGTCGCTTTTTTTTAACTAGTTTGGGAGATCTTGTAATATACTGTACTACCGTGTTGCCGATGGGGATCCATGGGCTCTAGATTGGGTCATGTTTGTAAAATAGGTAACTGACATTTTTCAAGGGTGGTAATAAATTGTGCATAGTTCCTCTCATGAGTTGGAATGCTGTGTGAGTCCAGAATGTTTTTAGAACCTTAGACCTCAACAGTTTTTAGAAGAGGAACTCAACCCTTTTATTTCCTGTTAGTTACACAATTTTTTAATGTTAATTTACCGTCTTAATGTATTTATAAATTGTTTTGGTTCTTGTTATCATATACACTATTATTATCATCATTATTTAATATTTTAATATTACTTCTGTTTTGTCATTTGATTTTTAAATGGACCACAATGGAAATAAGTGTTTTCTCTTTCTTGTGTCCTCCATGTATTTTTAACATATTTACAATTATTTTATGTACTTACATTGAACTTACTAAATATTTTTTACAGACGCACAAACAGAGATGATGGAGGAAGACATCAAAAGTGCTACACTTCATTCATGGTAAGGACAACATTACACTTAACTAAAATGAGTAAACCAACTGAACTACAAAACACATTAAATCAATAACAATAACACTTCAATCAATCAATCAATCAATTTTTTTATATAGCGCCAAATCACAACAAACAGTTGCCCCAAGGCGCTTTATATTGTAAGGCAAGGCCATACAATAATTATGTAAAACCCCAACGGTCAAAACGACCCCTGTGAGCAAGCACTTGGCTACAGTGGGAAGGAAAAACTCCCTTTTAACAGGAAGAAACCTCCAGCAGAACCAGGCTCAGGGAGGGGCAGTCTTCTGCTGGGACTGGTTGGGGCTGAGGGAGAGAACCAGGAAAAAGACATGCTGTGGAGGGGAGCAGAGATCAATCACTAATGATTAAATGCAGAGTGGTGCATACAGAGCAAAAAGAGAAAGAAACAGTGCATCATGGGAACCCCCCAGCAGTTTAACTTCCACTGTTAAACTAGCATGAACCACAATAACAACATTTAAAGCCCCCAAACTCAACATTGCAGCACAATATCCATTGTTTACTGGTCAACTAAAATGGCTAATTTCTCCAAAAATATTAGTTCATCAAATCACACATTTATTATTAACAATAATAATTAGAATAACTATTTATAAAGGACTTTCCCAGTAATCAAAGCACTAAACAAAACGAAGTACATGACAATAATACATTCATTCATTCATTTTCAGCCACTTATCCGGGTCACGGGGGCAGCAGAATAAGCAGCTCATCTTACACTTCCCTATCCTATGTCCAAGTCAATAACACTGTAACTAATGTTAACGTTATAACTAACATATACACACATACATACTGTACATACATACATACATATACACATATAGAAATTAAAGTACAATAGTTTCATTTTTTTTCTGATGTAACTCAGGGTGGGACACAGCTTGATGTTTATTTGCAAATGGTTATATTTTATTTTGTTGGGATACTAGCAGGTAGGTTTTGCAGTTTTCTAGTTATTGAGATTGACATTTCATTGTAGCTGTGCATCTTCTGAAGATATAAAAATAGAAGAGAATAGAGCTTTTATTGTCCCTTCAACTGCTCCCTTGTTTTCACTCGGGGTCACCTCTGTCAATCGTACATATATTATGTGAGTAAATTTCGACAGGCATGAAAAAATAAGAGAAAAATTTACTGATGTCCTCACTAAACTGCCCAACATGACATTATCAAGCTGTCAAAATGCAAACGTTCTGAGATTTGTCCAGCAGAAATCCAAAGAGTTTGTCAAATAAAGTGTGGAGCCACGTTTACTAATCACAAGAATGAAAACGTCTCCCCGGGCTGAAAAGACATGTCAAGTCAAGTCTGGGAGCTTGATTTGTTTCCACGTGTCGCCGTCTAATCCACATTATGGAACCACGCTGAGGCCTGGACAGCAACCATTCATGGATAGAACCTGTCCATCCCCACTTGCTCAAAGTAATCATTCCTCTATTGCAGCCAGGTGAAATGTGGGCGTGTCCTTGTCCTCTTCCAGACGTTGGGGTCGTCACAGGGTATGTTGTACACCGGTATCATAATCATCACCACTGTGACCGTGTGAGGATTTCATGCTTTTTTTGTGACAAAATGTTTTGATAAGTTTTTGTAAGAAAAAAAAATGTGAGAAAATCATGATCAAATTTCTGAATCCTTCCATCCTGTTTTGGAACCCACTCATTCCAGTTAAAGGTCACAGAGGGGCCTGAGCCTATCACAGTGGTCACAGGACAATTTTCTGAGTAAAACAGCTAATAATGTAGCCTAAAACATAACAATATTAAAAACACAGACAGTGGCCACAAATCATAATGATGAAGAACAAATCAGTGAACAGTTGAGATCATTGAAAGAGAGCGAGGACTCAGGATCACGTCTGCTATCTATTACTGACCATGTGGACTGGACTACATGCTAATCTGACTAAAACCTGTTCTTATCAAACCTCTGCACATGACGTACCTAATATTCAGGACATATTAGCATGTAGGCGTCGTGAGACACGTGTGACCATGAAGACCTTACATCCCGGTGGAGGTCAAAAATATCCCATTCCTGCAGTGACGTCATCACCCTGGTCCACTGTGCTGCTCGAACCCAAACACATTGAGTGAGCGACTCTTCGATCAGAGTTGGCGTACGTTTATGACCTTAGTGGAGCTTTTGGCACGAACTTGGTGGAAAACCATTTGTTAATGATTTAAACCATGTCTAGACGGCAGACTGCTTCAGTCGCACAAGCTGTCCAGGGTGAACATGAATTTAGCGTCATGTTGGATAAATGGTCAAAAACAGAAAAAGAAAGTTCCAAACCGAGGACAAGCAGCAGGGCAGAGCCAGAGAGAACACTGTGCATGTACCTGCAGGAGTGCACCAGAACTGTAACGAGTAATCGATTATCTATCTATAAAGCAAGAAGCATCTGTGTGTGTGTGTGTGTGTGTGTGTGTGTGTGTGTGTGTGTGTGTGTGTGTGTGTGTGTGTGTGTGTGTGTGTGTGTGTGTGTGTGTGTGTGTGTGTGTGTGTGTGTGTGTGTGTGTGTGTGTGGCTCCAATATCTCTATTTGTCAGATCAGCCTCAGCTTTCGGATATGGTTTGCGCATAGCATGATGATGTGCATGCTTTATTATGAAAATTTTGTGTATTAATTTTCAAAACCTGTATTTTGAAACCTTTATTTTGATTAGCATGTAACATTCAAACTTCCAATGGCTCGCTGATGTTACTGGCAGCAAAGTTAAACAACATCAGACACATGTTGCTTGCACCCTTTCAAAATAAAACATTTAATACTAGCATCCCAGCAAACACTTTTACTGTGAAACACATGCTGTCAGTGTTCCTTGCGACTGATTTGAACTTGACAACACCGAGGAGACGTTAGCTAAAATCCATTTTTTGCTAACATCAACAAATTTTGCGCTATTTGTACAAAGTTTTAGTACATAAGCTAAGTTGCTGTGAGTTCAGGCTTAAATAAACTGTGCTCAAGAGGTGGGACTTTGATTTGTTGTTTCAAATATTCTATATGTTCTGTTTAATTTTGTCTGACTCTCTTCCAATAGCCTGTTTAATAGGAATCCTTTTATTTTCAAATAAATGATAATAAAATTGATTTTTTAAAACAATATGAAATGCTATATTCAAATAATAATAATATCATATAACATAAGTCCACCTCTTTGTACATCCCACCTTCAAACACAGAGCCATAGGACCATCCTTGAGAAGGAATACAAACTTCCTACGGGCACTGCAATACTTAGATTAATGGCCAACTATTTGGATAATCAATTCATCATTTGAGTCCAAATTATCTGATGTCGTCTTATTAAATGTGATAAAAAAAATACTAGATTCTTTACTCTTCTCGATTGTAAACTAAATATCTTTGGTTGAGTATAAAATAAGACATTTGAAAAGATCATCTTTAGCTGTGGGAAACACTGATCATCATTTTTCAGAATTTTATGGAGGAAACAAGTCATTGATTAATTCAGAATATGATCAACTTGAGCTCTTGATGAAATTCTATTGTACCCACATTAATGGCAAAATGTCCACCAGGTGGAGATATTGCTCCATTTCAAGAACCTTAGGACATGATGATGACCAGCCTGTTGCTTATAGTAGTAGATATGTGAACTGATAATGAAAATAATCAGCAATTACTGCCCTATTAAATATGTAAGAATAGTGTTTTCTGTTTTTTAGAGTCTCAGAAAGAGTCAAAGATGTGTCTAAGAATTTCTTCCATAGTTTTCCTCCCATAGACAAATTTTTAATTAGTGGAAATTTATATTGTTTATATTTTGAGATTTTTAAAAATTTGTAAAACAATTTTTTTTATTGCAACATATTTGAATACAATAGTGAAAGTTATTAGTGGAATTTATGGCTATGATTTACTGGTAAGTTAACCAATGGATTAATCAATTGCTTAGAAAATAATCAATAGATTAATTGAAAAAAATAATGAATTCTTCTATCTAAAATACCAATATATTAATTGATCCAAGTCTTTAGGGTCCTGGTGCTACTGTATGGTTGTAGGACTTGAATATTAACTAGTGACCTAAGATGATGGCTGGATGTCTTTGGTACCAGGTCTCTTTGGAGGATCCTTGGGTACTGCAGGAATGACTTTATATCAAATGAGCGGATACTTAGGGAGACTAAGATGAGGAGTGCCACTTACATCATGAAAGAACATCAGCTACAACATTTTGACTGTGGTTTTCTCTGGTCATGTTCCAGTACAAAGATACCTCAATGTTGAGGACGCCAACAACTGGAAAAGGTCAAGGACACGCCCAAAAGTCACCTGGCCGCAACAGATGGATGGTTACTTTTGGAGAGGTGGGGTTGTCTGCCTGGGTGGTTACCATTCAGGAGCCAAGGTTGTTCTGTAATCTGGGGAATGTTCTAAGAAACGTGCATTTAAATGGTAACGTGCCAGGTTCCAGCAAACAAAAGTCTTAGAGGTGGTGACAGGTGACAAATCCGACTGGTGTAATTACACACCTGCACTTAATGAAGAGATTCTACACTGCGTAAATAGCAAAGTCGAGTTAGACACGACCCATTTAGGCCGTGTGCTACAGAACACCAAGCTAGGGCCACCTTGCGAATCATTTTTTCCTCATTAAATGCGGAAAAACTAAAATTGTCAATTGAAGCTGCCAGCAGTTTAATAAAACAAACATAAAAAGGTCAAATCAAATATGGAAATTTGACTCCAGAATGCAGCAATCACACATTAAAACCTTTTCAAAGTCTGGAGATAATAAGATATTAACTATATTACAAGTTCAGGCTGTTGTCAAAGGTTCCACAGCAATAAATGCAACTTCAAACGCCCATTTGCTTTTTTAATCTAGTCCAAATGGTGTCATGGACTTTTAAAAAATGTGCTGGTGATTTGGCCTTATTCTCAATGATGTAACCCCTCTGGATGTTTTACAGTTAAAGTCATAAAAAGGTTTTTTGGGGGCTTTTTTCCCCCTTAGTGCTCATATATGGATTCTAAATATGACCATTCTTCTCACAATGCTTTGGAAAGAATTTAGGATTTTAATTAACTTGAATGAAGACACAGTAACAAGATGCCACAACCCACCGGGAAACTGTTTTACAGCATGCCGTTTGACTACGGGACATGATGGAGCTTAAGAAACTTGGTCGACCTTCAAATGTGACTAAAAGGACTTAAAAAATTTAAAAAGATAACTAAAGCTGGACAATATCTTGACATATTTCACACAAAAGTGTTACTGGACACAAATAAGACAATAACACTCACATGGACCTGCTGTGCCAGTTGTCAGTATTAACACTAACTATATTCACATTTTAACTTGGTTTCCCAAAATGAGTCAGTGGGGAAATTATCATTTTATTAAAGCTTTGTTTGATGCACTTTCTCCGAGTTGTAAAATGGAAATTGTGAGTTCCCAGTTTCCATTGAATGCAGCATGAAGTTCACACACTGTGCATGTGCTCGACCCTCATCTGCAAGATCTCAAAGAGGAAACTTACTATATTTACTTTGGAATCCCTCCAAAATTAAGAACACATCTACACAATAACAAAAAGTATTTTTTTTTTTCATTTTTGCAAAAAACTTTTTCTTGGTGCTTGCTGGGCAACAGAACATTTGTAAAAAGTCTATGAAGAAATTTGTACTAAATATCACAAAGGTTTCACAGCCCAAATGAGCTCCAATTTTTGTGGACTAAATCAAGTCTAAATACTAAATAACATTAAAGGAGGGCAAAAACAAAATTTAAACTGGGTGCCCAAATTAACACATGGGCCTAACTGCTATAACAGTTCAACTACAGAAAAAAATATATTTTTCTCATTTAGTCATTGAAGTAATTACAGCATTTAATGTTATTCTCATCTAAAAATCCTAAAATATACGGAACAAATGTCATTTTTCTAAGTGAATGAATGAATGAAAGACAGTGGAAAAAATAAAAACACCCATAAATTATTTTAGGGGCATCACTTATAAAATAATCAAATCTATTCAACAGCTAAAATACAAAACTCATAATAACGGGTTCATTTCATAAAGTGTGTGGTTAAGAACATAAACTTTATTTATTTATTTTACTTTTACTTGCGTCTGTCAGTGTGTTTAAATAAATTTAAATGATGTGGTCATTAATTTACTAAATGTCCCAAAAGCAGCTTAACGAAGAATCGATTTTTCCCCCTCCAGTATTCACATATCGATTTACCGATTTTCTGTTAAACGTGACGACAAAAGTCTTCTTCTTACTGTCGACCGAGAATAAACACAACGAAAAAGTTCTAAAAAGCAGTTTGTTACCTGAAGGAATGAAGTTTAAAGAGTCGCGGCGACATTTCCTCCAGCGAGTCTGTCGATATTATCGATAAAGTGTGGATTTTTTTTTCATCCGAACGGAACAAAGTTGTGAGCGGGTAAAGAATGTGAGAGGAGGAGAACGTCACGCTGCAGGATGAGGAGGGGCAGAGGAGAAAAAGAAGGAGGCTTTGAGGAGGAGAAGTCAGTCTGTGGCTGCTTCCCCTGTTAGCTAACAGCTACTGACTCAGCACTTCACTCCGAGAAATGTCTCACACGGCTTTAAGGACATCAGCTCGAATCCAAACCTCAGCTGACTCATGAACACAATCTCATCAAACTTACGGCTGGAACCTCCAGTGCTGAAAAATGAAGCCCACGCAGAAGTGATACATCATGCAGTTCCATGAATGGCCACTTGAGGCTGGCTCCAAAACTGGTTCCAACATTCAAAAACAGTTTGGTCTTCATAGCTAGTTCCCCCTGTTCATCACAACTGAACAAAGAGCATTTTAACACACACACACACACACAGCCACACACACACACAAAAAACTCCTCAGTGTAAGCTATTTTAAGACACAAAGCTATGAATACCTGGGGGCACTTTGAGTGACATATGCACCCCAGCAAGAGAAGTCTGGACACCAGAACCCTGCTATCCAAGACTGCTAGCTGCTGTGGACTCCATCGTGGCCATGTCTCTCAATTAAAGGGCTGCATCCTTTGAAGGGTACATTCATCAACCACGTGAGTCATAGTGGGGATGAGTTGGATGTCCCATTTTAGAAGAGTCCATATACCAGAGCCCCGCTAGCCAAGACTGCTAGCTGCTGTGGAGTCCATCATAGCTGTCTCAATTCAAGGGCTGCATCCTTTGAAGGCTACACTCTTGGACCACATGGAGCACAGTGGCATGACTTGTCCACATGGATACAAAACAATCTTTGTTTTCACAGTGTTCCATAAACACAGCAACGTTTCAAGATTTATCTGTGTCCACACTGAAACGGTCAAATTGACCAAAAAAGCTGTAGTACATATGCCAGGCCTGTATGTGGCACTGTGTGTTGTGTGAGTGCGCATGCATGCGTTTTCCGTCATTCAGTGGACTTTCTACAGCTGGAAAATGAGAAGGAGAGAGACATGAGTCATCACTGGATAATTAGCTCCTTTCTGTGGACTTTCTATGGCTGGAAAAGAACACAGCCATGAAAAATACACAGACTGAAAGAAAGTCACGCAACTTTTATATGTGAGGTGATGTGTTGCTTGTGCATAAATCCAGCGTTTTCAGATTTACCCACTCTGGAACCCCTTTTCAAATACTGTCATTTTTGGCAATCCAAAACAGCATTTACATGTGGATGAAAAGTGGACTCCCTGGATCGCCGCCTTATCGTGGTGGAAGGGTTTGGGTCCAGTGATCCTGGGAGCTGTGCTGTCTGGAGCATTAGATCCTGGTAGGGCAACCCTTGGCAAATGGGTCCCAGGTGAAGAGACAGACAAGGGGCGATGTTTATGACCCTGTATGATGGGCACAAGTAGGGATGGAGTCACCTCACCCAGAATAGGGATACTGGGGTCTCTTCCTGATGCTAGACATTGGGAAGGAGCCTGCAGGCAAGCACCCGGTGGCTTGGTCTACCACCATGAGACTCAGTCGGGTTCAACCTGAAGAAACAACACGGTGTCTTCTTCATGTGGGCTCACCACCTGCATGGAGTTTGTAGAGGATCTGGTGCACTGTTCTTTTGGCAGTGGATGGGACAAATCCCCACATGGACTGACACTCAGTTATGGAACTTAACTCTGGGAATGTGGAACATTACCTCTCTGGTGGGGAAAGAGCCTGAGTTTGTGCAGGAGGTTGAGTGATACCAATTAGAAATAGTTGTGCTCACCTCCACACACAGCATGGACTTTGGAACCATAGTCCTGGAGAGGGGCAGGACTTTCTCTTTTTCTGGAGTTGTGAAGCGTGAGAGGCGCCGGGCAGGTGTGGTGATATTCACAATGCCCTGGCTGAGTGCCATTATTTTTGAGTTTTCCCCGGTGAACAAGGGGGCTCTCTCTATGCGACTTCATGTTGCAGAGAGGAATCTGACCATTGTTTATGCATATGCACCAAACAGCATTTCAGATTATCCAGCCTTCTTGGAGATTTTGAGTAGGACCCTAGAAAAGGTTCCTGCTAGAGACTCCTTAGTTCTACTGAGGGAGTTTAATGCTCACGTAGGCATCAATGGAGAAATCTGGAGGGGAGTGATGCGGAGGAATGGCCTCCCTGATCTTAATCTGAGTGGTGTCTTGTTGTTGGACTTCTTTGCTGGTCATGGATTGTCTATAACAAACATCTTGTTCGAGCACTAGGGTGTTCATAAGCACATGTGGTGCCAGAACACCGCAGATCCTAGGTCGATGATCGATTTTGTAATCGTGTCATCAGACTTGTGACTGTGTGTCTGGGAGACTCAAGCGAAGAGAGGGGTGGAGCTGTCAGCTGATCACCACGTGGCGATGAGTAGGCTCAGATGATGGGGTAAGCCATCGGGCTGACCTGGAAGACCTCAACATGTTGTGAAGGTTTTCTGGGAATATTTGGTGGAAGAGCCTGTCTGGGCAGCCTTCAACTCGCACCTCCGAAGAAACTTCTCCCAGATTCCGAGGGAGGCTGGGGACATGACAACAGAGTGGTCCATGTTCAAGGCCTCCGTTGCTGAGGCAGCTGCTTTGAGCTGTGGCCAGAAGGTGGTTGCTGCTTGTCATGGTGGCAACCCAAGAACCTGCTGGTGGACTCCAGTGGTAAGGGAAGTCATCAAATCAAATCAATTTTATTTATATAGTGCCAAATCACAACAAACAGTTGCCCCAAGGTGCTTTATATTGTAAGGCAAAGCCATACAATAATTACGGAAAAACCCCAATGGTCAAAACGACCCCCTGTGAGCAAGCACAGGGGGTCATCAGGCTGAAGAAGGGGGCCTTTCATGCTTGGTTGGCACAGAGGTCTCTGGAATCGGTGGACAGGTATCGGTAGGTCACAAGGACTGCATCCTCAGTCCTTGTGACCTACCGGTGGTGGCTGAGGCAAAAACTCCAGCATGGGAGGAGTTTGGGGAGGCCACGGAAAATATCTTTCAGTCAGCCGCAAAATTGTTCTGGCAAACTGTCAGGCGCCTCAGGAAAGGGAGGCAGTTCTTAGCCCAGGCTATGTTCAGCAGGAGAGGGGAGCTGCTAAACTGGACTGAGGATATCGTCAGGTAGTGGAAAGAGCACTTTAAGGATCTCCTCAACCCTACTGACACGCACTTCATCAAGGAGGCAGGAATGGAATACCCTGACGGATCTGGTGCCATCAATCTAGCACAAGTGACTGAGGTAGTCAAAAAACTCCTCTGTGGCAAGTCGCCGGGGGCGGACAGGTTCATCCTGAGTTGCTGAATTCCTTGGATATTGTTGGGCTGTCAAGCTTATTGTTGTGTGGGCCGCTGAAGAGGAGGTACTGCTGGCCCACCACCACCAGAGGGCGCCCTGCCTGGAGTGCGGGCTCCAGGCACCAGAGGGCGCTGCCGCCTTATGGGAGCAGCCTGGGTGACAGCTGTCACCCATCACTGGACCCAGCTGTTCCACTCAGCACAGAGGTATATCAGGAGGACGGCGTCTCCACCTCAGTGCCGAGATATCGCCTTTAGACTAAGGTAATGTTCTCTGCATTTATATTCTGACTAACAAAAGACTTGTTAAACCTTTTTCAGGACAGCTGATTACTATAAGCTAAATTGCTTGGATAAGTACTCACCTGCCTGCCAAATTGTGACTAGAGGTGGAGGCGGCTTCTCCCCTCTCCGTTACTGGGTGCTGTCGCATCCACGCCTGTGTTGTTGCTCTCTCCCGCCAGCAGTACCGGATCCGACGAGCGGAGGCAGTGGCCACCTGGGACTTCGGGACTTGGCGGTTCCAGTATTTCCAGGGTTCGGTGGCAGAGGAGATCTGGGTGGTTCCGGTTCGACTGAGACGGACCTCTCCTACCTTCGCGCCTGCCCACACGACACCAGCGGATTCGACCCCAAATTGTTGATTGTTGTATTCATTGTGCTCGTTTCACAATAGTAAACCTTGTTATTCACCTTCCTCCATTGTCCGTTCATTACGCCCCCTGTTGTGGGTCCGTGTACCTACACTTTCACAACACTTATACTGTGTTGCATGGAAGTCAGGGACAGTACCTCTGGAATGGCAAACTGGGGTGGTGGTCCCCATCTTTAAAAAAGGGAACCGGAGAGTGTGTTCCAATTATAGAGGAATCACACTTGTCAGTCTCATGGGAAAGTCTATGCCAGGGTACTACTACAGAGGATACTTAGACTGTTAGTTGAACCTCAGATTTAGGAGGAGCAATGCGGGTTCTGTCCTGGTCGTGGAACAGTGGACCAGCTCTTAATGACAGTTTGTGCAGAAATCCTTTGGTTCTACAAATCAATTGTTGCAGCAGCTGTCCAGATGGCTGGTCTCAGAAGATCTTGGAGGTGAACATTCTGGATGTGGAGGTCCTGGGCTGGTGTGGTTACATGTGGTCTGTGGTTGTAAGACCGGTTTGATGTACTGCCAAATTCTCTGAAACGCCTTTGGAGACGGCTTATGGTAGAGAGATGAACATTCAATTCACGGGCAAAAGCACCGGCGGACATTCCTGTAGTCAGCATGCCAACTGCACGCTCCCTGAAAACTTGTGACATTTGTGTCATTGTGCTGTGTGATAAAACTGCACATTTCAGAGTGGCCTTTTATTATGGCCAGCCTAAGGCACACCTGTGCAATAATCATTCTGTCTAATCAGCATCTTGATGTGCCATGAGGTGAGATGGATTATCTCAGCAAAGGAGAAGTGCTCACTAACACAGATTTGTCAACAATAATTGAGAGAAATAGGTCTTTTGTGTGTATAGAAAATGTTTTAGATCTTTGAGCTCATGAAAAACGGGAGCAAAAATAATTGTGTTGTTTTTTATTTTGTTCAGTGTAGATAGATAGATAGATACACAGACAGATAGAAGAGGTCTTAGTGAAATTGTATTGTATCTGCAATACCTGCAGTACTGGTAACTGTCCACCAGGTGGTGATATAGCTCCATTTCAAGAACCTTGAGTACAAGCTGCTGTGGGACATGAACCAACCTGTTGGTAATAATAGTAGATATGTGTTTATTTTATTCCAATTCTTATTTCTTTTGTGCTCCCGACTATGAACTTTGCACATAAATTCCGATGCACCCATACTGTCTACGTCTGTGCACAAACAAATGGCAAAATGTTTTAACCTTAAAAAAAAAAACTCTTATTATCAAACATGACACAATGAAGGACATGGAGCAGCGATGGCCAGAAGAAAACTGTATTAAACCTTAAACCTCCCGTCCCACCTTCACAAAAAGCTTCATTACCTGAAGCCTCATTTAACAGCTTGTTAGATTACTGACATCTACTGGCCAAATAATGTATAGCACTTACTAAGAGATTATATGGTGGAGGTCACATAGTACAATCCCTGTGGACACATAAAAGCAAACAGTGTTAAAGTTCCTATTGTCCAACTTAGAATAGATTTGGTGGATAACATTTTTTATCCATCATAGACCAGATTTTAATTAATTAAAGTTTAATGGAATACAATTTAGTTTACAAACATCAGTTCATTAGATGAATTGATACTGTTACCAGCTTGTGTAGGACAAACCTTTTTATTTTTAAATAGAAGAGGTAGTAGCAAGTCTAATACAGATGAAGTGTCTTGTCCTAGGACCCAGACAGGTAGTCTGACCAGGAATCAAACTCGTGTATGTTTAAAAGTCGTCCCGCTAGTTTTGTAATGTGACCTATCCAACAAAAGTGCCTGTCACTCCCAAACAACCTGCCAAGAGTTTCAGTTTGACCTCGGTTTAATCAGACCGCGACTCATCGGTCAAACCCGAACAGGTCATCGACTGTGAGCAGTTTAATGACCCGTTTTTCGCAAACTGTTTTTGGAAGCATGGAGGCAAAAAGTCAAATAAGTCAACGTGACAGTTGTTTGTGACACTGATGCTTCACTCTTTGGTGCAACTGCAGATTCAAATGAGTCCGCGTACAAACTGGTGTCTTTTACTTTGATACCAATCGTTTAATTTCTTTTAATTTGGTTGACCTCAGAGGCCACTTGGACTTTTATACCCAGTGCCGTTTCACAGGAATTGACTTCCACACAATGATTATCTACCACCTGAAGTATTTCAGAATAAATGTGCTTCACTCAATAATTGCCTCAATAAACTGTGACATTTTGTTGTGATTTGGCGCTATATAAAAAAATTGATTGATTTTAACCACTACCTCCAGGCAGGGGGAGCTGCTGTTCTCCTGGCACTGCTAACAATCCCTTTTAATCTGGCCAATGGGTATCACCCCTGTGGACTGTAAGGACGTGTAGTCCCATCTGGAAAGGGTGATCATCTGGACTGGAACATCTACAGGGGTGTCCCACTGCTCTCTGTGCCGGGGAAGGCGTTTCCAAGGACTATTAACAGGCTCCAGTCCCAGTTACTTGCTGCTCAGTGACCACAACCAATGCCATGCTGAAGTGTCTGTCCACAATTCATAGAAAACACTTCTTCGGTTCTTGATGGATTTTAATTCCGATGGTTTTGATTCACTGTCCTCCCTCAAAGATTCATCAAAATAAGACACTATTCAAGAAAAGTTCCACATTGTCATCAAGATTTTGGAAAACAACCTCAGATACCAAGAACATTTCCAGTAGAGTGTAGTTTATTATCTCCCAATCCTGCTGGAAACACCTCAGCTGGTACTTCAGGATTCATTCAAAAGTTATTTTACACAATGTCAATGGCAGCAGCTGGAAATTTTCTGAGTCATTTTAGCAAAGAATTTTATTTACAGAACGTCATCATTTTCTTTGACTGCATAGTGTGGAAAACGTTTGGAGAATCAAACCGGATGAGCTGTGTGTCACCAAGGCTGAACAGAAGTACTTCCTTAAATGAAAACAGATTAACTCTCCACTCTGGTCTCCCATGTGCCTTCTGGCAAACTGTTACTGAAATTTCAGATGTTTTAAAGAAAACCAGTCTCTGTTCCACCATGACGCTGCTTAAGTGACAATGCAACATTCAAACGCTGCACCGTGCAGCTTCTCCATCTGCAGAAGCCTTTATCTCCTGCAGAGTTCTCTGGGTGTCCTGGTGGCTCCCCTCACTTGTCTCCTCCTTCTTGTAGAATCACTAAGTTCTTAAGAACTGTTTAAGACACATTTACCAAACAGTTTACCATACGGACTGTCTTTAAGCCAAGAATTTAGATGTCAAATTTCAATGTGACTTTTGCTGTAAAGAAAACAAAAAGCGTTCGTATGTAGGAAAACTGTAGAATGTTTTATTTCATCGACAGTACTTGAACACAAATGCAGAACTGACCTCTGACCTCCACAACTTCAGACCACAAATGAAACCAACATAAGGCAAATGTACACATTAAAATGTTACACATCAGATGAGAAAAAGTACAACCGCTACAGCTGTATGCATAACACACACACACACACACACACACACACACACACACACACACACACACACACACACACACACACACACACACTGTCTCTTGATGAGCGACCTCACGTGCAGCTTATTCTTCAGCTTCTTCTACAGACATCATCTCCTCTGTTTGTGAGACGATGGTCATCAAGCAGCGTTCCAGTATTCAGTAATATTCAGTAAACATTTCAGTTATTCAAAGTCAGACGGAAAACTGAAAACCGGTTTGATCGCTTTGTTCAGCACAAAGACTCGACAGAGGCGACCTCCTGCTTCCTGACCTCCAACAATTCCGAAGGTGTTATTGGAACATGTTGGGAGAAGCGTCTGAAATGTCATCGACATCTTACCATGACAAAAAGATGATAAACACAGATGAACACCACGAGTTTATCAGAATGTGTGCCCCCCCCCCCCCCCCAAGTACAACATCCAGCTGTGCAAAAGTTTGAAAAAATGACAAAAAATGTTTTAAAAAAATATATGAATAGAATTGTTTTGTGATAAAATGAAATGATGTTTTAGCTGGTTTCTGGTAATTTATAGGAAAAGCAGCTTATATTACTTAATGAAAAGTTTAATATCATATTTTCCAGAATAGCACATGTGCACACCGCAGCCTGTGCTGTTTCTTAACATACAGTAGTGTTCAGAATAATAGTAGTGTTATGTGACTAAAAAGATTAATCCAGGTTTTGAGTATATTTCTTATTGTTACCTGGGAAACAAGGTACCAGTAGATTCAGTAGATTCTCACAAATCCAACAAGACCAAGCATTCATGATATGCACACTCTTAAGGCTATGAAATTGGGCTATTAGTAAAAAAAAAGTAGAAAAGGGGGTGTTCACAATAATAGTAGCATCTGCTGTTGACGCTACAAACTCAAAACTATTATGTTCAAACTGCTTTTTTTTTAGCAATCCTGTGAATCATTAAACTAGTATTTAGTTGTATAACCACAGTTTTTCATGATTTCTTCACATCTGCGAGGCATGGAGTCAACCAACTTGTGGCACCTTTCAGCTGTTCCACTCTAAGATTCTTTAACAACATTCCACAATTCATTGACATTTCTTGGTTTTGCTTCAGAAACAGCTTTTGATGTCACCCCACAAGTTCTCAATTGGATTTAGGTCCGGGCATTGGGCAGGCCACTCCAAAACATTCATTTTGTTGGTTTGGAACCAAGATTTTACTGGTTTACTAGTGTGCTTGGGGTCATTGTCTTGTTGAAACACCCATTTCAAGGGCATGTCCTCTTCAGCATAAGGCAACATGACCTCTTCAAGTATTTTGACATATCCAAACTGATCCATGATACCTGGTATGTGATATATAGGCCCAACACCATAGTAGGAGAAACATGCCCATATCATGATGCTTGCACCACCATGCTTCACTGTCTTCACTGTGAACTGTGGCTTGAATTCAGAGTTTGGGGGTTGTCGCACAAACTCTCTGCGGCCCTTGGACCCAAAAAGATCAATTTTACTCTCATCAGTCCACAAAATATTCCTTCATTTCTCTTTAGGCCAGTTGATGTCTTTGGCAGATTGTAACCTCTTCTGCACATGTCTTTTATTTAGCAGAGGGACTTTGCGGGGGATTCTTGTAAATAAATTAGCTTCACACAGGCGTCTTCTAACTGTCACAGCACTTACAGGTAACTCCAGACTGTCTTTGATCATCCTGGAGCTGATCAATGGGTGAGCCTTTGCCATTCTGGTTATTCTTCTATCCATTTTGATGGTTGTTTTCCGTTTTCTTCCACGCGTCTTTGTTTTTTTTTGTCCATTTTAAAGCACTGGAGATCATTGTAGATGAACAGCCTATAATTTTTTGCACCTGCGTATAGGTTTTCCCCTCTCCAATCAACTTTTTAATCAAACTACGCTGTTCTTCTGAACAATGTCTTGAACGTCCCATTTTCCTCAGGCTTTCAAAGAGAAAAGCATGTTCAACAGGTGCTGGCTTCATCCTTAAATAGGGGACACCTGATTCACACCTGTTTGTGCCACAAAATTGATGAACTCACTGACTGAATGCCACACTACTATTATTGTGAACACCCCCTTTTCTACTTTTTTTTTTTTACTAATAGCTCAATTTCATAGCCTTAAGAGTGTGCATATCATGAATGCTTGGTCTTGTTGGATTTGTGAGAATCTACTGAATCTACTGGTACCTTGTTTCCCAGGTAACAATAAGAAATATACTCAAAACCTGGATTAATCTTTTTAGTCACATAGCACTACTATTATTCTGAACATTACTGTAAGGGTCCATAAATTACAAAATTGAGGAAGATATACAAATAAATGTGCATCAGACAGCATACTGGATGTTATTTGAAACAGCGTGGACAGACAAAACTGTCAGACGGAGACAGACTGTGTCCACAGTGTTGGAAACACTTCAGGAAAAACGTGAGACCATTTGATTTTGTCGTTTTACTACTAGTGTTGGTTATTTTATTTGTGGCGATGTATTCTGTTAAGTGTTTGGATTCCTGGGAAAACACTGAATAAACAGAATGTGTAATGTTTCAGTACAGAACTTGCTGAATTGGTGGATAAAACCCAGGAACCTCCAGCTGAGACGAGGCACCCGGGAAGACCCAGGACAGCCTGGAGGGAATACATCTCCCAGCTGGCTAGGGAACGCCTTGGGATTCCCAAGCAAGAGGACAGGGAAGTGTGGACTGAGGTGTTTGGTTTTCTGCCACAGAGACACAGACCCGGATAAGTGGCAAAAATGAATGAATGAACTTATCCTGTAGAAAATACAGTAAATCCTTTAACATTAAGTGATCATACCAGACAGTAACCCCCGCCCCCCACAAACTGTTACTTTGGAAAAACTTTTCAAAGTCCTGTTAGAAATGATTTTTCATAAGATAAATCAGATGTGATCAAATGTCAGGACGTGTTTAGTTCATGTACTTGAATCAAAGTTTTTCTGTGGTGAGATAACACTGGTTTTCTCTGCTGTGCACAATGTGTCTTTGCTTTTTGGCACTTGGTTTCCAACTGATAACTGGAAGACAAACGTGAACCTCCATCCAATGTTGGTGGTATAAATAAATCCAGAACAGAAAAATGAGAGTTACTGAGGCACTTCTGACTGAGATATAATGCAAAATGTACACCACATGGGCTTTTCAATATTAAATTCAAATGTCCACAAAATCCACCATCTGGATCAGATCTGGATCAAACTTTGTCCGGTGATAGTGAGTGTCAGTCTGCACCTCACTTTCAAATATGAGAGTGACTGGGGCACATTTGGTTAAGATATAATGTAAAATACACATTAAATGGGGTTTTCAAAGTTAAATTTAAATGGCCACAAAATCTTTCATCTGGATCAGACTTGGATCAAACTTTGATCCTTTTGATAAAGGATAACATCCTACGTAAAACTCTCAAATAAAGAAATTCAAGTTCAAATTCGAGTTATGAATGACCTCCACATGGAAGCAACTGATGGGAGACACGGTGCACGTTCTCTAAATCGGTGACCAAGAGCAGCTAATTAAAGTGCAGTAAAAACAAGTAGCTCAGCTTTTAAAAGTCGCCTGAATTTTGATTTATTTTCGCTCCCTGCAGTCTTTGTGCTGAACACGAAAACTGATGGCGGACGTTTGAAGAAGCGTATTTCCTCGAAATGCCTGAGTAATCCTTAAATATTATGGCACACCGACAAAACCCATTTGAAGTTGGCTAACGTTTGATGTAACCACCCCAACAGCAGGTGTCACTGTTGCACCAAAATAATTCACATCGAGTGGCGTTGTTTGTTTGATTTTAACAGCCGACATAAAGGACGCCATTCTTCTGGCTCTTCAGCGACGATAACCCGAATAACACCTTCCACAAAACTGACAAACAGTTGACCTTAAAGGTCGTGTTCAGGTCATGAAGTACACAGGAAAAAGCAAACAAACAAACAAACAACAAAACTTCACAATAAAAGTGCAAGACTGAAGCAGTGACTCCAAATGAGAGACGTTTGGGTTCTGCTCAAAGGAGACGTCACGTTCTTGAGGTAATCACATCAGTAAAATGCTCACTTTATTTCAGAAACATTCCCCGGAATTAATCACAGAGTTCCAAACGGTCAGATAACAACTATACAAAACAACCGCAGCTGCACACATGAACGGAGAAGAACACCGACCGTTTTTTTCTTCTTTTTTTGTTTTTACTGGAGGCAGACACATTTATTCTGTGTTGGGTTTCCACATGTACGGAACACTAAACCACAAAATGACGGTCAGATGGGGGCGCTATTACAGAGAGACACCACGGCTTACATTCACAAGATTTCTCTAAATGGCTGAGGACGCTTTGCTTCCAGTAACAGTGACGGCTCAGGTGGGAAAACTACGGGCAAAAATGGAGGCACGGTCCTCTCCTGAGGCAGACGGTAAAGGAGGACATTTTTTTTCTTTTTATGACAGACTCTCGTACCATTTCAGCAAAGAATCCGGGGGCCGGGGGTAGTAGCCGGTGGTGCAGGGTTTGTCTGGAGAAAACCGGGGGAATTTGAAATCCAGAGGAAGGTCTGCAAAAGGGAAGAGTGACATCACAGAGCAAGTCAACGGGAGGATGAAATCACAGCAAAAAGATATGGTTCACAGTTTGAATCTTATTTTCAGAGAGTAAGCAGAAGGGGTGGAAGGTTAAGCTCTGTTCAGTGTTGGTAAAGTGTGTAAATGAGTTTGATTCTACAACCATAGTCATGTGAAATGACCGTCAGCAATCAAGCCTCTGAGTGCTCAAAGCTGACAGTTGCTTCCTTTGTACCAAATCCTTCCTCTTTAAAAAAGAAGAAATAAAAGAGAGTGAATGACCTTATGACCCCCAAATCAACAGGCTTCTTGAAGCCACAATACCGAACACACATACCAAGTTTGGTGACAACCAGGGAATTGGAAAAGAAGTAATTGCACTCACAAGACATTTACAATGTACACTGACCTTGACCTTTGACCCCCAAATCAAAAGGGTTCTTGGGGTCACAATGCCAAATGCATATACTGATTTTCAGTAACAATCGGCCAGTACAACTGTACTTATCTTACACACAAGGGAAACGCTGCAGGACCGACCCACTGACTCCCTGCACACAGTCAGAGAGACCACTGGTTGCACCGTGGGAAAAATACAAAGTATACCAATTTGTATCAATCCTACGGTTGTCTACAGGTGGAAAAATATGTTTTATACGACACATTCATGTAACTGTGTAGCAGCTGGTCTGCTCTGTGTCAATCTGATCCCGTCAGATCTCAGAAACTAAGTTGAGCAAGATTTGGTTAGTACTTGGATGGGAGACCTCTTTGGAACACCAGCGGCTGTGTGTGTTTCTCCAGGTAAAACTGGAGTTGTGTCAGGAAGGGCATCCGGCATAAAAGAAACTTGTGCCAATTCCCAATGCAGATCTGGCTGTATCCGCTGTGGCGACCCCGAACAAAAACCGGGAGCAGCCGAATGAACAACATTCACGTCGTGCCTATGTACAAAGTGCATTACTGGAAGATTCCACCAGAGGTCACACTAATGTACGCAAACCGTGCAGAACTTCTGTTTCCATGTTGAGTTCTAAAATTTTGATGAACCCGTCGCTGTGCAACGGCAACGCTCACCATCCCACTACTGTCCCTACTGTTCATGTATTGCACCTAGTGGACGTGTGACAAGACATACAGGTCCTTCAAACCTCGGACCCATTCTCCTGCAAAGACACCCGCACTGCCAAACACCTCCATCCAGCGACCTCATCAGGATGTAAAGGGTTCTGTTAAAGATTTTGTATATATGTTATCACTGTTAAACGTTTGTACATTTGTCTTCTTTCTCATGAGAACGGTGTTGTGCTATTTTGCACTTCACCCTGAGAACGTACGTGTTATTCAACCTTGTTTAGCTTTGTCTTCTTTCTCATGAGAACGGAGATGTGCTGTTTTGCACCTGTCTTAATGCAATCCTGAGAATTCAATTTTGTTTTGACGTTTGTGATGTGGTGTTTAGTGTGAAGGAGTGTGGAAGACAGGACACTTCAGGCAGATGCAGAACAGCTGATACCTGCAACAGACGAACGAGATGTGCTGACCTGAAGTGTTCTTCCTTACAGCTGCACTTATTGACGTATGCGTTTATGTTATGGGAAGAAACTTGTCTTGCGTCATTACCCCCACCCTTAGGACAAGTTTCTTGTTTATGTGATGAGGGCGTCTCTTAATAAAAAGAGCGGAAAAGCAGGCCAGACTTTAGTGTAGCCTTGGTGTACAGCCTGGCCGCACTCCGCGCGTAATATTTGACTTTCTGTCTCACTGGTGTTTCTTGACTCTGTTTGTCTTGTTAAAGGTTTTAAGAATGTTTGGAGGAGAAAATACCCAACATTGACTGGGGGCTGGTCCGGGATCTCAACAACACCGGAGGTGTCCGGCGGAGGTCATCAAGTCCAGACGTAAATCCTTGGCCAAGGTCTGATCGATCGATTGATCGTGTCTGCAATTGTCGACCGCCGCTGGCATCGTCTGGTTGACGAGATTTTCCCGAAGAAGACAGACAGGAAGTCGAGTCAGTGAGTAAAATTTCTTTGTAAACAGTACTGAGTGAGTGGTGATCAGATCACATAAACAGTTAAATTCCGCAAGCGATGATACAGAATCGCCTGTTAATGCAAAGCAGTTAAACTCTGTAAGGAGGGTGCGGACTCCTCTGTTTATATACGCGTACCGGTAGGGGATAAAAGTGATCACATAAAACAGTTAAATTCCGTAAGCGATGATACAGAATCGTCTGTTAATGAAACACAGTTAAACTCTGTAAGGAGGGCGGACTCCTCTACGGTTGCGAGGGACGCACGTAGTTAAATTCCGGAAGGAGGATACGGACTCCTCTGTTTTAATACGTAAAGGAAATCCCGGGTAGAAATACGTGCACTGTAAAAAAGCAGTTAAATTTGGCAGGGACGGCGGAGTCCCCTAATGCAGGACATTAGTTAAATTTCACGGGAGGGCGAGCTCCCCTGGCATAAGAATACGCGTACGATTATTAGGAGTGTTTCTATGTGTAAATAGTGTTTTGCGCAAGTGTAAATAACTGTGTGAAAGTGTAATACTTTGGACAACGTTAGTGACAACCGTGCGTGTGGAAGCAGCAGGCAAGTGATTCCGCTTCCTACGGGGAGGTGAAAGGAATCAACCACACGACGGCAAATTAATTGTCACGTCCAAAGAAAGTGTGAAACTTCAGATTTAGAACACCCTAGGTGTGCCCCCGTCTGAAGTCCAAATTATAACAAGGGATAAAAAAATATAATAAAAATGGGGGGTAAGACGTCTAAAAATAAGGAAAATTTATCAACTGACGACTGGAAATTTATGGAGGCAAAAAATCCAAAAGCAACAAAGAAATTGGAGACCTGGATAAATAAACATGACTTTGACGGACGACTGAACCTGATCAGCATACAGAAGCTGAAGAAGGAGTTAGAACGGGAACATAAAGGTGATGAGGAAAAGATGCAGAAAGTAGGGGCAGATTTAGTGGCATTTTGGGAGGAAGAAGCAGAGAACAGACGGAAGGGAGCAGAGAAGCGACGATTAGAGAAAGCAAGGAAAAAGAAAGCTGTAGGTAAGGCAGAAGAAGATGTGATAATTCAGCACAGAGAGCCAGAACAGCCTCAACAATCACCGCCGGCTGGATCGTCGGTGACAAAGAGACCTTTATCTCCTCTACCAGAGGATGACGATGTACCGCCACCACAGTATGATTTGGCAGTAAAACCTAAGGTAAAAAGAGAAAAACCAGAAAAACCACAAACACGCAGTCAAGCGAAAGTGCCTACAGCCCCTCCCATGGTGGAACATAGTGATCAGGGAGGTGCCTATCCTATGATAGAAGTACCAAATCCTCGTGCAGGAACAGCAGGACAGCTACCAACCATGCTCGTTTATCGGACATGGAATGCTGATGATATCAAAGCAGCAGTCGACATGATACCATCGCCACATGTCGATATTGAGGGATTTATGCAGGATATAGAAAACATTAGAACATCTTACCACCTTAATGGACCTGAAGTCCAACAGGTGTGGATGAAAGCATGTGGCCCTAAATGGAGTCAGGTACGCGGAGACTGGAATCCTGCAGATCAACAAGGCGTGCCACTGACACATGATGATCCAGTCTTGAAAACAAGAGTGGAAGCTATGATTACACGAGCAAAAGGAGTGTTAGGACCAAAGATAAATTATACTGAAATTACCAGGACAACTCAGAAAGAAGGAGAACCATGGACAGAGTTTAGGTGCAGATTTGAGAATGTATTTAGGGTCCATAGTGGCATATTGCCAGAAACACCTGTGTATGAACAACAATTGAAAAACGCTCTGATCCAACATTCCAATAAGGATATAAAAGCTTGGATACAGAAACATTGGATTGGATTGCCTACAGGCACATTGGAAGACACACATACACACTGCTGTCATGCAGAAGAAGTCTTAAAACAGAAAAAGACAAGAAACAGCGACAAAGGAGTGTATGTAGCACATGGAGATGATGAAATATATTACCAGCAGGGTAACTTAAGACAGCAGAAGCAGTGCAAACGCCCCAAAAAGCCATGGCAAAATAGACAAGGTGGACAGCCACAACGTCAAGGACCATGGCAACCACAACAGCAGGGAGGGCCACCACGTGGTCCCCTGATTTGTTGGAACTGTGGAAGAGAGGGACATATGTATAGAAATTGTCCAAATCCACCTACTGAGGGAGCAGCAGGGAGAATTCCACAACGGAATAATCCTCCGCAGCCACAGTATCCACAATGACTAGAATCCATAATCCATGATTCCATATCAGATAGGCAGTCTGAATCTGTATGTATGGATCTGTGTGCCTTACTGGGAAATCCGGTACCAAAACCAGAAGTGACTTTGTTGGTAAATGGACGACCAGTGACATTCCTTTGTGATACAGGAGCATGTAGAACCACATGTAATGACAACATACCTGTCCATCAATTAAGCAACGAACTCTTTAGGGTTCGCTCTGCAAATGGACAAACATCAGACGTCCCTATCACCAAACCCATAACGTTGACAGATCCATTTGGCCTGACGTGTACTATGTCAGTGTTGAGCATGCCACAATGTCCAGTTAACCTCCTAGGATGAGACGGATTGACTGCATTGGGCTTGTCCATAATTGTGGAACAAGGGAAATTAGTTGTTGAACGCACAGGAGGCGTTAACATGGTAAGAGAAGAAAGCGCTGACCCCACATTCCACTATTACTATACATTTGACATCTCAGAAGAAGATGCTGCAGGATGGGGTAAAGATGTCGTCTTGCAAGCGACAGCCCTACTAAAAAATCCTGAACAACAGATGTCACCACCTGACCTGCATGTCACAATGTGGCATAAAGATCCTCCAGGTCCGGATGGTGACTATGAAACTAAATTGAAAAATGTTTCACCTGTGAAGCTGACAATGACCGATTTGATTCATGATGGCAACTCAATAGCCGTCATAACAGTAACAGGCGCCACTGAAGATGTATCAAAATTGAAATTCACAGGTATGCCATTACATATGTCACTTTGTAAGCCATATTTGACAGAATGGCAAGAATTGGGACTGACAGTCATAACAGCTTTGTCAGCCTCTGATTGGAGTAGAGTTGGCCCACGAACGGAGTTCAGTCCATCAACCAAGTTGTATAAAGTGCCAGTTAATGTCTCATTGGTGCTGACAGCTGGAACACACATTGATGCGTCCACTTCACAATCCTGAGTGTTTCAGTTGAGTCCTGAAGAGGATGATCTTCTCTCTTCAGTACCGTCAGGATTGTGGACAACAGGTCCTTCAGACGTAGGACTGATTAAAAATGCACAACCTGTAGTTATAAGGCCAAAAACAGAATACAGACCATGTGTAAGACAGTATCCATTGAAACCTGATGCAATTGACGGAATCAGGCCAGTAATAGAGGATTTATTAACAGCAGGAGTAATAGTGCCATGTCCAGATTCACCATGTAACACACCCATATTTCCTGTAAAAAAGGCTCCGCCCTCAGTGGGGTGGAGAATGATTCAAGATCTGCAGGCAGTAAATGCTGCTGTGATTAAAAGAGCACCATGTGTCCCAGATCCACATACCTTGTTAAATTCGCTGAGACCAAATTCTAATAGTTTCTCAGTAATTGACATAAGTAATGCATTTTTCTCTGTGCCAGTGCATCCAGATAGTCAATTCTGGTTTGCTTTTACCTTTAAAGGACAACGATATACATTCACCAGATTACCGCAGGGTTACGCAGAGAGCCCAACTATTTATTCTCAAGTCATGTCAGCATGTTTAGCCAATTTCGTTCCACCGGCAGATAGCCAACTATTAGTGTATGTTGATGACATTTTGATTGCCTCTGACACACGAGAAAACTGCATAACTGACACAGTAGCATTATTATGTTTCTTATTTGACAATGGCCACAGAGTGAGTAGAAACAAAGTTCAGTTGTGTAGGAATAAAGTAAAATATTTAGGACATGAGTTATCAGCCACAGGGCGCACGATCCTGTCTGACAGGAAGGAAGCAATTTTACACGCTCCAAAACCACAAACCAAAAAGCAGATGATGTCATTTCTTGGATTGACAAATTACTGCAGGGCATGGATTCCCTGCTATGCAGAATTGACTAGTCCACTTTCTGATTTGATGTACAAGGATGATATTTCAATGTCAACCGTGTTGGAATGGAACAAAGATGCTGAGGAAGCTTTTGTAAAAGTAAAACAAACATTAGTGTCATCCACAGTTTTGGCACTACCAGATTATAGTAAACCATTCATTCAAACAGTTGATTGTAAGAATAAGTTCATGACTAGTGTTTTGGTTCAAGTGTATGGCTCAAAATTGAGGCCAGTTGCCTACTACTCATCTAAATTGGATGCAGTAGCAAGTGCTTTACCACCATGCGTACAGGCTGTTGTTGCAGCCTCTATGGCTGTTCAAAGTAGCAGTAATGTTGTTCTATTCCATCAGTTGACACTGAAAGTTCCACATGCAGTCTCTGCACTTTTGTTGCAGACAAACATGAGCCTTTTGTCCCCAGCAAGACATCTTTCGTGCATGTCCTTGCTATTATCACAGCCACACCTTACGATAGAGCGATGTACAACATTGAATCCCTCCACATTGATACCTTTACCTGAGGATGGTGAGCCGCACAATTGTCTTGATGTAGCAACAGTTTGTACAAAAGCACGCCCAGACCTCCGGGACACACCCATCCCAAACAGTACAATCGTGTATGTGGATGGTTCTTCCACCAAAAATGCTTATGGACAAACGCAATCTGGATATGCTGTTGTCACAAATTCAGAAGTATTAGATTCTGCTTCATTGCCATCGTCATTTTCAGCACAAGCAGCTGAATTAGTTGCTTTAACTGCAGCTTGCTATCTGTTTAAAGGTACGGCTGTAACAATTTATACAGACAGCCAGTACGCTTTTAGCACAGTGCATGTGTTTGCAAAACTGTGGGAGGAGCGTGGAATGGTGACATCGTCTGGAAAGCCAGTGACTCATGCCACTCTCCTAACTGCCCTACTGCAAGCTGTGAAGTTGCCTCAACAAATTGCTATATGCAAATGTGCGGCTCACACCAATGGCTCTGACAGTGTTTCAAAAGGAAATGATTTTGCTGACAGAGCAGCAAAAGAGGCAGCAGCAGCTTCTTCTATTTGTGTTGTACAGGAAACTACTCCAGATTTGCATTTAGGTCATACACTGCTTGCTGACATGCAACAGCAGGCAACTGACAGAGAGAAACAAATGTGGATAGCTAAAGGCGCCACGTATGCAAATGACTTGTACGTATGACCACAAAAGAAACCCATATTGCCAAAAAATATGTTTAAATGGGCAGCTATTATGAGCCATGGCGTGACGCATGTCTCATCAGGGGGTATGATATCGCAATTGCAATCTATTTTTTGTCTTTATGGGTTCGAAGCATATGCAAAACAGCATTGTAGAGCATGCATGATATGTGCAAAACACAACTCACAAGGCAATTTGAGACCCCAAAGAGGTAAATTTCCAACACCACAATATCCCTTTCAAGTGATTCATATGGATTATATACAGCTGAGTAAACATGAAGGGAAGGAATTTTGTTTAGTCATAATTGATGCCTTCTCAAAATGGGTAGAATTGTTCCCTACAAAACATGCAGATTCACTTACAGTGGCTAAAGCATTATGCAAAGACATCATCCCACGATTTGGAATACCAGAAACAGTCTATTCAGATAATGGAGCGCATTTTGTTAATGCAATAGTGCAATACGTAGGAGAAGCGCTACAGGTTAATCTAAAAAATCATTGTTCTTATCATCCACAAAGTGCCGGATTAGTGGAAAGGATGAATGGAACAGTAAAAAACAGACTTTGAAAGACAATGGAGGAAACAGGCAGACCATGGACACATTGTGTAGATTTGGTAAAAATGTATATAAACATAACTAGTACCATGGGGTTGACACCGTATGAAACATTGTTTGGCAGAAAATATCGACTGCCATATTATGGACAAATTTGGGATGTACCTGAGGAAGCCAATTTGGCGGATTACATGAGAAAAATGTTAGAAGGACAACGAGGGAGACTTCCAAACACTGATGATCCCATTTCTCCACAGGAGGACCCTAAAGTGGTACCTGGAGACTGGGTGTTGATAAGAAGCATCAAGAGAAAACACTGGCATTCACCTAAATGGGAAGGGCCCTATCAAGTACTACTCACAACACCCACAGCTTTGAAAATTGGGGAAAGAAGTACATGGATTCATTTAACTCACTGTAAGAAAGTCATTTCTGCAGACACAGACAAACAGTAAGAACAGTAGGACAAGACTAGTAATAGTGTGCGAGCTTGGTGTTAAGATCCAGGTTAGACACGAAAGCTAGCAGAAGACATTAAGAAGCCACTGTTCTGAACATAGGTGTGCTGTAGTGTGCAGAAATGGCGAAAGAAAAAAATAAAAAGAACGGGGGTTTCTGGACCCCACGGACAGTCCTTGTTATGCTACTTTTCTTTTTTGAATTGGGATTATTATTAAAAGCCATGAGCACGGGACATGATAATAAGGATCACATCCGCAGATTGCAGAGACCAAAAAGAAGTAACAAAGACCCCAGTCCAATAATCAATGCCACAGTACATAGCTGTGATGGGAATAATGCATACCGATTTGGTGTACAGGCCTGCATTCCTAGAAATACTTCTGTGATCATCTCTGTACCATATAGTGCTCTTACCCATGGAATGCCGGATGGTGACAGAGGGACTAATTACGGAAATAGTTTCTCATGGTATATGACCAACGATCAACAAGATAGGAGATGGGAAACGTTGGTAGCCGATGAATGGAGTAGATGGACACCAAGATGGGCACAAACCGAGTGGGCTAAGTACCAGAGTCAAAGTCTCAAAATGTATCAAACAGATGATAAGCTGTCTATAGTGGTGAATACCACAGAAAAAGGAACCATATTCCCACCTGATATAGAGGGAGACTGTTGGTTGTTCCTCCTTTGGGTATACAAACAAGGAAAAGACCCGTATTTCCATTTCTTCCTCTGTGAGACAGATAGAGTACAGCAACCAATATTGACCGAATTAAGTACGTCAAAGGGGGTGTCCATACAAGCAAAGGGGGTGTCTGTACAAGGCACAAAAGACATGAAGGCAGATGACTGGTTCCTAGTAACTACAGGAATTAGTGGACAAAATAACAATTGGCTTGTAATGGCAGAACAAGCAGGACTAGCAGCAAAGAAGGACTGTGTTGTGTGTATGGGACCCAGACCTGTATTACAGGTAATACCGGCAGCATTACCCAAAGACTGTCTACTGACTGCTATGACACAGACATACATTGCGGTAAACAACAAGTGGGACAAGATCTATCCAGTGACCAAATTAACTAAGATCAAACCTTTATTCTCAAGCAAAGTTGGGCATGCTAACCATACATGTGTACACTTGACAGGGACAAGTAAGACTTTGGGTAGCTTAAACCACACCGCCTGGTGTAAGAATGTGGTCCATAGTACTCCCACATTCAAACCTGTCGGGAGGAGTGACGTATGGTGGTGGTGTGGGGATAACAGAATCTTTGACAGACTGCCACGAAATGTGTCAGGTTATTGTGCATTAATATCATTATTGTTACCAGTTGAAGCCATACCCATGACCCCTGAAGACGTTACGACATATGCAGCCTCTCTTATTCCTGAAGATTGGCAGAAAGGCGTAGCCAGACAGAGTGAAAAGAGATTGGAAAGGAGTGGGAAATCCAACATATATTGACGCAATAGGAGTCCCCAGGGGAGTGCCTGACGAGTATAAACTGGTTAATCAAATAGCAGCTGGATTCGAATCTTCCATCTGTTGGTGGTGCTCAATTAATAAAAACGTGGACAGAATAAACTACATCCACTACAATGTACAGAAATTAGGAAATTGGACTGAGGAAGGATTTAAGGCTGTCCATTCACAGTTAGAAGCCACGTCCCTTATGGCCTTCCAGAATCGCATTGCTCTGGATATGTTGTTGGCAGAGAAAGGAGGTGTTTGTGCCATGTTCGGAGAACAATGCTGCACATTCATTCCCAACAACACAGCTGCAGACGGCAGTCTCACTCAAGCCATTGACGGGCTGAGGACGTTGAACAGGAAGATGAAAGAGCACAGTGGAGTAAACACCGAAGGCTGGGATTGGTGGCTGGAAGGGATGGGAAAATGGAGGTCTTTGATTTCTTCACTATTAGTGTCTATAGCAGTATTTGCTGCAATTCTAACATTGTGTGGATGTTGTTGTATTCCATGTCTCCGAGGCCTTGTAAATAGAATGATAACCACAGCAATAAGTCCAGGACCAGGAGGGGGTCCAGCATCATATCCACTTCTGGGGACAGATGACGACAAGGAGGACGATGGCTCTCCTGACCTGTACCCAGACCAATGGAAGTATGATGACCCAGACACCGATGATGGTGACAATGATGACATCACCTCTGGGGTGTAAGCCTAGAGAAAACATACCATGATGAACCTCTTAGTGAAAATCTCAAAAAGAAGTGCTAAGCTGAGTGATGCCTACTGTATGTTTTAACAGGCGATAAACAGGAGGGGAATGTTAAAGATTTTGTATATATGTTATCACTGTTAAACGTTTGTACATTTGTCTTCTTTCTCATGAGAACGGTGTTGTGCTGTTTTGCACTTCACCCTGAGAACGTACATGTTATTCAACCTTGTTTAGCTTTGTCTTCTTTCTCATGAGAACGGAGATGTGCTGTTTTGCACCTGTCTTAATGCAATCCTGAGAATTCAATTTTGTTTTGACGTTTGTGATGTGGTGTTTAGTGTGAAGGAGTGTGGAAGACAGGACACTTCAGGCAGATGCAGAACAGCTGATACCTGCAACAGACGAACGAGATGTGCTGACCTGAAGTGTTCTTCCTTACAGCTGCACTTATTGACGTATGCGTTTATGTTATGGGAAGAAACTTGTCTTGCGTCATTACCCCCACCCTTAGGACAAGTTTCTTGTTTATGTGATGAGGGCGTCTCTTAATAAAAAGAGCGGAAAAGCAGGCCAGACTTTAGTGTAGCCTTGGTGTACAGCCTGGCCGCACTCCGCGCGTAATATTTGACTTTCTGTCTCACTGGTGTTTCTTGACTCTGTTTGTCTTGTTAAAGGTTTTAAGAATGTTTGGAGGAGAAAATACCCAACAGGTTCACAGGTGTTTCTCGACCTCAAAGGACAAAGACCGTGTGCAGAAACAATTCTGATGGTCGAAGCCAAGAGGTCACTGAAAACTGAACAGAGTCTCGATCCAGAACCATCACAAATCCAGAGACTGCGATTCCTCACTCAGCTTCTGAAATGCTGCTATCAGGGTATCGGTGGATTCCACAAAGACCACAGCATTGTCCACAAAGTCAAGGTCACCACTGGTTTTCACAACCCGACTCAACATGTAAACACAAAACTGTCGGATCAAGAATATGTTGGAATTATGAGTCGAGCACTTGTATACTTGATTGCTGACAAAGTTTTCTGAGTAAAGTTGGCAAAAAGGTGAACTGGGGAATAACAGAGAAGATGTTTAGATGTTTATATTCAATAATGTCTCACTACATCTACAAGTTTATACTAAACTGAACAGTTTTTGGTTGTTTCAGCAACATGCCAGTAGGTGGCGAAATCCTTCACCGACCTTCCGTTGACTGGATCTGATGGTCTTCGTGTACCTGCTATGTGCTCCACACTGGGGATGGCCATGGTGCTGTATTTGTGGATGCAGTGGCAGCACCACGTTAGTTTCCGAGTTTCCTCCTCTCCATCTCCATCTCTGTGCACGTCAACAAAGTAGTTCCCCCACTGGTCGGACTCAGCCGAAGGCGACTTCATGCCCTGTTCCTGAAGAGAAGAAGGTGGGAACATTTTACCCAAACAGCTTTTGAGATCAACACTCAGGTAGCTCAATATGTATTTGGATGAATTTGGACAAACACCGGCTCCAACCAGCATCAGGGCCTACAGAGGACTTACAGGGAGCGTGTGCCGGTGCTACGCTTTCCCACATCCAGAACAACATGGAACCACCTTGGGTCCTGGATGGCAACCACTCAGGCAGACATCCCCACCTCTTAAAAGTAAGTATCCATCTAGTCTTCTGCATTCTGTGGGGTCCTCATCATTCAGGAACCATCATGTCCAGAGAAACGAGCCACATGGCCAAAATGTTGTGATCCTCCTCATCTTAGACTTTAGTCTCCTTCAGTAACCACTCATTTGAAACAAAGTCATTCCAACTGGATCCAAGGATCCTCTGAAGAGACCCGGTACCAAAGACATCCAGTCATCGCCTGGTTAGAGTCCACGTCTCACAACCATGCAGTAAAGGGCAGAAGCACCGGGACCCTGAAGACTTGGACCTATGTTCTCCTCTGTCACTTCTGTCCAGCAACCTCAAGACTCCACAAGTTCCTCCCGGGCATCTCTGAGAACGGCCTCCTGGAGACATGTAGTACCACACCATGGACACAAGGTCCAGGGAGTACACACAGGGACTCATGTCAACTCAACTGTGGTCGCAACTGGTCCGGAGAAAAAACACTGACATCAGCAGGTCTGACTGACTGAAACCAGACAGGAGCGACGGAGCTGACAAACAGGAAGTTAGTTATAAAGGATGTGATCCAGATCTCACAAGAACCGCAAAGCAGAACCAGATCATCAGTGATTCTGTAGGAGACGAGACTTTTGACCTAATTCAGCACAGATGACACAGACCAAGATCCTCAGACCATCCTCTGCATGGGAACTGGACCTCTGCAGCGCACGACACCACGCGAGGATTTAGCGTGGAAAACAGAGATAGCGCCGAGAAATGAAGACGAAACATAAACAGGAAGTGGACCAATTGGTTCAGCTTTTGACTTTTACAGAGATGAATAAGGAGGCGCTCGTCCTCCTGGTTCAGTCTGTTAACGAACATAAACAGAAGAGGTCACATACGAAGGTCAGAGCTGACCCGGGGTCAGTTCACGCTGCCTCCAGTTTTTACAGTGAAACTTAAAACTACAGTGTGTAGGATTTACTGCCATCTAGTGGTGAGGTTGCATCTTATTGTAGGTAATTCTAGACTAATGAATAGATTGTTCAGAACACTATTTTCCCTTTCTGCTCATTAGTCCTGCACACTGTAGCTTTAAAGGGGCCTCACTGTGCAAAACCATTTTTATCTCATTTTCATCATCACATCACTTTCTGTTAATGTTCAAAGTCTTTGAATTCCATGACTGTGTGTGTCGAAGTTCTCCTGCACGGAGCAAAATTTAAGCCTGAAACGATTCGTTTTACATCTATGTGACATATGTAACGGTGGCCCATATCAAATCATAGTAACCTGTGGTTACTATTAAAACACTAACAGGAAGTCACACATCACATCCCAACTGTTCACATGACCTCTGACCTCAGATGACCTTGAAATGTCAAACACAACGTCAAGACTGTGTGGCTTCAGTCTGGTTGAAGAGTTGTGCGTCAGTCAAAGTTAAAGTGGTTCAGTTTGGAACTGTTTTAATGTTCAGGCCGTAGGAAAAAAAACGTGTGATCAGCAAATCAGAAAGAATTAATTTGTGGCTGTTTCATTAATTGCCCGTTCGTGTTCTGTTTGAAGGTGTGGTCTCGTCTGTTTACCACCACCAGAACTGTTGGTGACACTACCATTTCTTCTGCTTTGCACCCATTTGCTAATCACCGCTAGCATTAGCCACGTTATTAGGTGGTATTAGCATTAGCTTCTCCTGTCTCATGAGCTCAGTCTTCGCCCAACTCTCTACTTACTGTTTGTGCTTTGGGCAGCACATTTGTGCAAACCTCATTAAGTTTGCACCTTTAATGCCGTGTGCGTTCTAGTCGTCCACACAAAACGGTCTCACCACACCGAGTGCGTAATAATGGAGAAATGTGCACAAAACCCATTTTACCGCAGTCATGTGAACGCAGCATCAGCAACAAAAAGGTTAAAATGCACATGTGGAACGTGAACGCATCCTTCCCTGGACACAGTGCGGCCTGTAATCTCTGCAGCCTTTGACCTGACCTCTGACCCCGTGGTACAGTCCACTGTGGGATCTTTTACAGACAGGTAAAAATGTTCTTTCTTTCTTTTTTGAATTGTGAAAATCTTTTTGCGTCATCATTCCGGAGGAATGTTCCAGATGTTAGCAGGAGGCTGCCTGTGTACATTCATGTCGACTCCCAGAAGGAGGTGAAGGTGGCAGCGGTGCACAGGAAAGAGGAGGATGATCAGACAGTAGGAGGCGGGGTTTAGGCTATGGAGGCCGTGTCAGCGTGCAGAATGGCGGCTAAAACGGAAACAGCTGCTCGACTCAACTTTTACCTCAAACTTTCCCTTTTTCTCCAGCGGCTCTGCCTGGGCCTCGCTGGACATGGCGGCGCAGCTCTTGCGGACACCCTCGCCCTCCATCTCCTCCACAACCATTACCGTCTCCCACCTGCCGAAGCTGCTGGCGGGAAACATGTCTGACCGCAAGCTGTCTCCAAAATACACGACCTGGAAGTTTTGGGAAAAAAAAATAAAAGAGAGAAAAACAAACAGGATGAGTGCGGCGCTGAAGCCGTCTCCTCAGCCGGCAGGACGCAGACAGAAGGAACGAGACCAGACACGATGATCTGTGAAAGTCATCGCAGTGTCTCTGACCGTCACGTCTCCACAGTCGTCTGGAAAGAAAACAAGCTGAGACAGGCTTTCACTGTGCAGCATTCCAGACCTCACTCTGCTCAAAGCCTCAAATCCCACTCCAGCACTGGGAAATAAAATTACACCGAAATATCTACAAAATCATCTTTAGCTTCTGTAAAGTGACAGATCAAAGGAAAAAATAAAACAACATTCCTGACCTCGTCCCACTGCCGGCACAAAGCAGGAGACACCGACTTGTGTTGGTGGCTTCCCTCACTTGATGCCTTTTCATTTCTGAGAACCATACCCGTACTGTGTGTATTTATTTAATAATTGAAGAAGATGCAGTCCAAGACGTATTCACTACCAGCTGGAAAACTGGCTATAAAAGTGATGATTTGTATCAACAATAATACTTAGATTCTGTTTGTCCAAGTACTTATGGCCTCTGGAAATCGAGGGAATATGTGCAAAAATGTTCAGGTGATATTTCTGTTAATGCGCTTGAATTAAATCAAAAAGTCTGCACTCCAATAACATCTCGATTGTTTCGTTTAAACTCCTTTGAGGTGATTACACTGTCCAAATACTTATGGACCAACCTAATCTGTGCGTCCTGGAGTACAGGGGTGTGTCTCAAATATTTTACTGGTTTTAGGGTGTGAAAAAACACCATTTCCTTCAACGCAAAGATTACAAATTATTCTTCATGTCATAAAAGTGCTTTTACAAAACATTCAAAATGATGCACTTTACAAAAACTGCCTTTGACCAACAATAAATAGAGAATGGCACAGAATTTTTATGCCCCTTGCGGCACATATAACATCCGGGTTGTCTGTCCGTCTGTCCGGGCGCAGACGGACGGATTTGTTCGCCGCAACGTAGCTCGGCACCTATTGCTCGCAGAAACTTCATATTTGGTGGGTACATGCTTTGGAGGAGTACTTTGCATGGGTTTGAAGGCCAGTGACCTTGACCTACTTTCCAAGGTCACCAATGGTCACAACTGCCAAATCCTTTGCCGCAACGTAGCTCGGCACCTATTGATATTCATTCATATTTGGTGGGTACATGCCTTGGAGGAGTACTTCACATGGATCATAAATCCTAAAAAAAAAGTCACAGGGAGGACATAAAAACATTCCAGTAGTTCAAACTTTCCCGGTGTGAACAAACGCTCAGGATCATCATTAGCTGCTGTGAGGAATCTGATTCCTTCTTGACGCTCCCTGAAGGGGTCTCAGATGGAGTCTGAGCTCAGCGCCACCGCCAGAGTCACAGGAGCCGTAGGAGAAATGTTTACGGAGACCTGAGATTCCAGAACGCAGGAAGCACGTACGTGCACGCGGATACAAAGACCTGCAGCAAGCCAATCAGACTGCAGGAAACAGTTCAGTCAGGCTGCATGTTCTTTTCTTTTCAAAGCACAAAAACAGTTCTGTGATGGATGGCGGGCCTGTTCAGGGTGAACCTCTCACCCCAGGGCCGCTGAGACAGCCCCCCTGACGCGGGACTGGAATAAGCAGGATGGATGGGTGTCTACGGGATGCTAAATATAGAATCTGGTTTGTTTTAATCCATAAACATAAACGTCAATCAATCAATCAATCAATTTTATTTATATAGCGCCAAATCACAACAAACAGTTGCCCCAAGGCACTTTATATTGTAAGGCAAGGCCATACAATAATTACAGAAAAACCCCAACGGTCAAAACGACCCCTGTGAGGAAGCACTTGGTGACATTTGGAAGGAAAAACTCCCTTTTAACAGGAAGAAACCTCCAGCAGAACCAGGCTCAGGGAGGGGCAGTCTTCTGCTGGGACTGGTTGGGGCTGAGGGAGAGAACCAGGAAAAAGACATGCTGTGGAGGGGAGCAGAGATCGATCACTAATGATTAAATGCAGAGTGGTGCATACAGAGCAAAAAGAGAAAGAAACACTCAGTGCATCATGGGAGCCGAGAAGACGATCAAACTTGACTATCTAGAGGAAGTAAAAGTCGTAACAAGGTTTCCGTAGGTGAACCTGCGGAAGGATCATTTACGTGAGTGGATTAGCATGTTAATAAGGTCGACTGTGAGCACGGCCATGTTGCCGTCTGTGAAGTGGGACGGACTTCAGCTAAACTCTGTGGAGAGACGATCGATCCTCAGGTCAGGACGGATTTCATGGGATTTCTGTGGTGTTCTACAGACGTGTTGGTAGTAACCAGTTTGATCCTGTTTTCTGACATTTGATCCGTCTGTGGTTCCCGGCTGTTCTGGTTACTGGGACAGCGAGTCCACCTGGACCCAAAACACACAAACACAATTTTTGAAAATAGGATCCAAGACATATTTTTTGATGTTCAGTTGTACACTTTGGATGATTTTTGAAAGTTACTGTAAGGTTCTTGTTCTCTGAATCATTTAAAAAAAAATGTTATTTTTTGTCCGGGTGGATTAAATGAACATCGTTAATGACTCTTTAAAAATAAAAAAAAGGTGCACAAGTTTGAAGTGATTTTGTTTGTCCTTTAAAATTACACATCCAGGCTGATAAATACACACACACACACACACACACACACACACACACACACACACACACACACACACACACACACACACACACACACACACACACACACACACACACACACACACACACACATTAATATCTGGTTCAACGTCCTTCAATCGGATGCTTTCGGTCACCATCAAGAGCGTTCTGACATTATTCTGTCTGATATTTGACCACTGTTCTTGGCAGAATTAGGAGAGTAAAAAAATGAAAATGCAACATGAAAATACAGGAACAAACGTTAAGAGATTTTTTTTTTCTTAAGTGTCCTAATTCCTAAGTATGATGTTACGTTTGTAGGTGATCCATGAGGGTGATGTGGTGTGAGGACGTCACCCCAATAAGGACGACCCCTGACTCTTGAAAATCTGTGTTTTTTTTTGTTTTTTTTTTATTCAAACCAATCTGTCCTACCTACTGGTCATGTGATTGGACCCCATCAGGTTAGGGACCATGAGCTGATGCCATCAGTCACGGCTTCCACTGTACGTTGGACCTGTGTTTGGGTCCTGATTGGCTCCCACCCACTGTGACCGCTGCTCCTTCTTCACCCCCTGAACTTAAGCTTCCACCTGCTGCTGCTGCCAGGTGGAACAGGGGCGTGTCCTTGGTCTTCTTCAGTTACCGAGGTCCTCAACACTGAGGCACCTGGGTACTGGATCACAACCACAGAGATGCATCTCATGGGCAAAATATCTAAACTACCCCCCCTTGTACCCAGGGATCCTCCAATAAGACCTGGTACCAAAGACCTCCAGTAATTGTCTGAGGACACTGGTTAGAACCAGGGACCCACACAGTAAGACAGGAAGCACCAGGACCATGAACACTTGGACCTTCATTCTCCTGCAGACGTCAGCATCACTAAACACCTCTGACCTATGACCTCATGGCTCCATCAACTATTCCCAGACGTCTCTCACTGTCAAAGGCAGAGGACAGAGGTCCACGCAGACCTGCTGTGTGGTGAAAAGTGGAGACCAGTGAAAGCACTGATGGCCTCAGGTCCCTCTGGAGCAGCGTTTAAAGCGGCCATGAGTACAGGCTGACACTGAATACCACAGGATCCTCCTCCATGTGCCTGAGGAACAGAGGGGGCATTGACCCCTGTGAAGGAGGAGGGACAGGGTAGCCGGGGATCAACACCACCCGGTGGAATGTGGAGTGGAACTGTTTCTGTACTGTAAAACTCTGAGCCAGAAAAAGGTAATAATGAAACAGAAAATTTTTCTCTGCTAACATTTGCAAAAACACACACTAAATGTGTTTCTATGGCACTTTAACGTCTGGTGCAGACGCTCAGCTGTCCACTGGATAACGTCTGGTGCAGACGCTCAGCTGACCACTGGGACCAACCGGGGGCTTAAGGACCTTTCCTCAATCTGCCTGTCCGATGGGGAATCGAACAGAGAATCCTCTGGACACTAGTCCACCTGCCTAAACTCCAAGTCACCACCTCCACTCAATGAAAAAACAATCAAATGGGCACTCTGAAGATACATCGATATTTAAGGAGGAAGAATGTTCTTTGGAACGCAGATGGTTTTAATGGACTGTTGGGATTGAAGGGACAAAAACCAATTGTTGGGTCGGGACAGTCTGAAGCGGGAAAATGGGGGTGAACATATACTGTGAAGGATGGGTGGAGGGAAGCCTCTACAAGAGAGTTGGGGGGCGTGGGGGGGTGGAGGAAACAACAGCTATATTTACATGAAAGGCTCCAATCCAAATGAAATCTACACACATCTTCAGGGGTTCCAAACCCTGGTCCTCAGGGACCCAGTTTAGATGCACTCAACACTACTGGATTGGTGATTATGGTGTATTCACGCCTGGTCAAATATGTGTACTGGATAGTACTGGTGTTTCGTATACTCTGGTGTAATTTGTTGTACTTTGATACATGTTGTTTACTTCTTATATGATCGACTACACAAAAAAAATCCAGCAATGATTATTATTTACAACAGAACTCAAACATTAGAAATAGACTGAATCACAATATTCACTTAAAAGGTTTCGTTCAGAGATGCCTTCCAGAGTGTTCTGATAAACTGGTCCTTTCAAATCTCGGTTGTCGTCCTGTGTCCTTGTTTTGTCTCTGTGATTATTGTTTTTTTGTGCTGATGGGATTTTTTTTTTTTCCTCATTGCCGCTGTGTAATGCAGCAGCTATGAGGGTTTTTTTTTCTTCTCCTTTTCCCTCGTGTTTTGTTTTCATATATATGTTTTATGTACCGGGCCGGCCTATGTGTTGTGTGTTGTGTGTGTTGTTTGTTATGGGTCGGTGTTGGTTTGCTCAGCCCTGCTGTTGACCAAGGCAGGGATGTACATCTGGAGCTGGTCCCCGGGCGCCTAATGGCGACTTCTGCTCCTACTGGCAAATAGGATGGGTTAAATGCAGTAGCCACATTTCATTGTGCAGGGAAGATGTTCTTCTGTTCTGTGCATATGACAATAAAATTTCCTTGAATTCCTTGAATTAAGAATCTGACATAATGGGAATATTAGAAGGAAGACCAACTGGGAATTTTTTTTTTTTAGGATGAAATGGGAAGTATTTTGTAGATGACATGGGAATAGAAAAACTGGGCATGAACCATTTTGACATTTTCAAAGTAGCTGCTGTTGCCCTGCAATTTCACTTCATGGACAGACACATTTTGGGGTAAACCGGAATATCTTCTGTTTTTGCTGCTCAAACTGCAACAGGAGAGATTTTATCCTTGGTGAATGTGGCAAAGCACAGCAGCAGCACACATTCCCGGACTCGTCTTAAAAGTTTTCTTTTGTTGCATTGAAGAATTGTTGGTTCTTGAAGGCACGGCATCAATTAAGTCATTATTCTTATTATTCCGATAAATTTGGTCCTCATCTTTCCATTTTTGCTCACCAGGAAAGGAATGCCGTGGCACATGGGCAGGAACACACGCTGACCTTCTTGCTTGCAATAAACTAACCCAGAACACCTTTGATCAGATTTGGATTTTTTCTTGACGGCTGAGAATCGCAGCTCACACGGTGGTTAAAATTCAGATTTACAGGACCGACTTCAGAGCAGTTCTCACAGGTTTTATAACCGTGACACCACTTCATCGTGAATTTTTCTTTTTTTACATGTGCACCTGTCCACATTGTCTGGCTGCAGATGAGACATTCCGCCGATGGACAGTGTCTTTACCGAAGCCAAGTATCTTTCACTCTGTGCTGTTTTTTGTTTTTTTTTAATAACTAGCTCAGGATCACTCCCAGACTTTTGACATCTCACATAAATCAACATTTTCTTTTAGCTCCATTTAAATCAAATCAAATCAATTTTATTTATATTGCGCCAAATCACAACAAACAGTTGCCCCAAGGCACTTCATATTGTAAGGCAAAGCCATACAATAATTACGGAAAAACCCCAACGGTCAAAACGACCCCCTGTGAGCAAGCACTTGGCGACAGTGGGAAGGAAAAACTCCCTTTTAACAGGAAGAAACCTCCATCAGAACCAGGCTCAGGGAGGGGCAGTCTTCTGCTGGGACTGGTTGGGGCTGAGGGAGAGAACCAGGAAAAAGACATGCTGTGGAGGGGAGCAGAGATCGATCACTAATGATTAAATGCAGAGTGGTGCATACAGAGCAAAAAGAGAAAGAAACACTCAGTGCATCATGGGAACCCCCCAGCAGTCTAAGTCTATAGCAGCATAACCAAGGGATGGTTCAGGGTCACCTAAGATAAGATGGGACCTGATTATTCAAAACCTTATAAGTAAGAAGAAGAATTTTAAATTCTATTCTAGAATTAACAGGAAGCCAATGAAGAGAGGCCAATATGGGTGAGATATGCTCTCTCCTTCTAGCCCCCGTCAGTACTCTAGCTGCAGCATTTTGAATTAACTGAAGGCTTTTCAGGGAACTTTTAGGACAACCTGATAATAATGAATTACAATAGTCCAGCCTAGAGGAAATAAATGCATGAATTAGTTTTTCAGCATCACTCAGACAAAACCTTTCTAATTTTAGAGATATTGCGCAAATGCAAAAAAGCAGTCCTACATATTTGTTTAATATGCGCATTGAATGACATATCCTTATAGTGGGCGATCAAAAATGACTCCAAGATTTCTCACAGTATTACTAGAGGTCAGGGTAATGCCATCCAGAGTAAGGATCTGGTTAGACACCATGTTTCTAAGATTTGTGGGGCCAAGTACAATAACTTCAGTTTTATCTGAGTTTAAAAGCAGGAAATTAGAGGTCATCCATGTCTTTATGTCTGTAAGACAATCCTGCAGTTTAGCTAATTGGTGTGTGTCCTCTGGCTTCATGGATAGATAAAGCTGGGTATCATCTGCGTAACAATGAAAATTTAAGCAATGCCGTCTAATAATACTGCCTAAGGGAAACATGTATAAAGTGAATAAAATTGGTCCTAGCACAGAACCTTGTGGAACTCCATAATTAACCTTAGTCTGTGAAGAAGATTCCCCATTTACATGAACAAATTGTAATCTATTAGATAAATATGATTCAAACCACTGCAGCGCAGTGCCTTTAATACCTATGGCATGCTCTAATCTCTGTAATAAAATTTTATGGTCAACAGTATCAAAAGCAGCACTGAGGTCCAACAGAACAAGCACAGAGATAAGTCCACTGTCTGAGGCCATAAGAAGATCATTTGTAACCTTCACTAATGCTGTTTCTGTACTATGATGAATTCTAAACCCTGACTGAAGCTCTTCAAATAGACCATTCCTCTGCAGATGCTCAGTTAGCTGTTTTACAACTACCCTTTCAAGAATTTTTGAGAGAAAAGGAAGGTTGGAGATTGGCCTATAATTGGCTAAGATAGCTGGGTCAAGTGATGGCTTTTTAAGTAATGGTTTAATTACTGCCACCTTAAAAGCCTGTGCTACATAGCCAACTAATAAACATAGATTGATCATATTTAAGATCGAAGCATTAAATAATGGTAGGGCTTCCTTGAGCAGCCTGGTAGGAATGGGGTCTAATAGACATGTTGATGGTTTGGAGGAAGTAACTAATGAAAATAACTCAGACAGAACAATCGGAGAGAAAGAGTCTAACCAAATACCGGCATCACTGAAAGCAGCCAAAGATAACGATATGTCTTTGGGATGGTTATGAGTAATTTTTTCTCTAATAGTTAAAATTTTATTAGCAAAGAAAGTCATGAAGTCATTACTAGTTAAAATTAAAGGAATACTCGGCTCAATAGAGCGCTGACTCTGGCTACAGTGCTGAAAAGAAACCTGGGGTTGTTCTTATTTTCTTCAATAAGTGATGAGTAGTAAGATGTCCTAGCTTTACGGAGGGCTTTTTTATAGAGCAACAGACTCTTTTTCCAGGCTAAGTGAAGATCTTCTAAATTAGTGAGATGCCATTTCCTCTCCAACTTACGGGTTATCTGCTTTAAGCTGCATTTACTGTGAAACATCTTGTCCTGAACATTTGATGTTCCTCTGTGACAGCTGACATGTGATTCCTGTGCTCTTTGACTCAAATTTAAAATAAGTGCACAATTTAATTAAATTTTTCCCCCTATATGTTTTTTTTTATTCACAACTATACGTGGTGTTTGTCTGTCTGTCCTTCTGGCAAAAGTTCTTATCTTAAAATTCAAGACATGTAAAACTCTCAAAATTGACATTTATATCCATTAATACCGTGAGGCCAATTCTGAGTTTCAAGTAGGAAATGTACCAGAAGCCCTGAAATGCTCACATCACCCGCTAGATGGCAACAAAACCTTCTCAAATTAATAAACATTTGGCGAAAATAAGAAAAAAAAACATCTTGTTGTGTCCCTGCCCTTATGGGCAACTTACCTGTCTGTATTTCTTACAATTCAATATGTTATAAAATGCTGTATCAGCACCATTCTTAGAAATTTTAAATCGGTGCCAATATGTAGACATGGGTTCAATTCCCAGTCAGGCTACCCGTCTGTGTTCTTGGTAATGTGCATTGTCTCTGTCCACCACACTTGTAAGTGGACCCTCAGCTGGGGAAGTAACTGGTGATGGACTGGCGTCCCCTCCAGGCAGAACCGTAGACTTTCATTTGTCTTATGCTGCAGAATCCAAGGCTAAGCACCGACGCACCTCAGGGCCTGTGTAGGACTTCCAACGTCATGTTTTGAAATGTGTGTGTGTCCATGTTTGTGAATAAGAAGATGCCGGCAAGTCTACCGGCTTGGACTGATCCACATCCCCAGTGTCCTCGCTGTCTGCATAGTGGGTTCATCATCTTCATAACCATAACAGAAACACTGTGTTACAAAGTGAATTCCACAAAAAAAAAAAAGTACAACTTGGACATTGTTATTTTTTTTCTCTTCACAATGCATTTTTTTTTTTTTGATATGCGACTTATCCGCCAGAAAACACGGTAAGTTCTTTTGTGTATGGGACAAGTGCAATGTGGGATGAAGACAATGTGGGATCAGTGCAATATGAGACATATGTCTGACTGGAATGGTGTCATTTAGAACAGTTTCTGAGTTTGCCTCATTCTTCACCCCCACTCCCCCAAATTTCCTGATGTTCTTAATATTTATTGAGGTATGTATGTGTGTGTGAGGGTGTGTGTGTGGGTAAGTTTGTTTTTGAGCATTGTTTTTGAGGATGCACAAACAAATTTCATTGTGCTGTTTTACTGTGCAATGAGAATAAAGGTGATTCTGATTCTGGTTCTCCAGTTTCCTCAGAGTCACCACAGCAGAACCTGTGTGGCTCCAGATGTTGATTTGGCAGAAATTTTGCTATGAATGTCCTTCCTGATGTAACTCCAGATGAACAAGGAGAATGGCGCCTTGAACCAAGGACCTTCTAACGTGCGTGTACTAATTATGTCGATAAAATCTTGTTTATTTATTATATTTATTATAATTATTGTTTCCATCCTGGAACAGAAACCAGATTTGCAAAGAGGAACAGAGTGAGGAAATGCTGTATTTCAATAAAATTAAGATAAAGACCTTTTGGACCAAATTAACAAGAGCTGTAGGAGCTCATTTTTGTTCTGACCCTGTGAGGTGGGATGTGGGAGTTCTAGCACAACAGCCGTCCTTAGTCACACCAGCAGCCACGTTCCTCCTGTCTGTCAGACCCGTGTTAATCTGCCTGACACGGTTTATCACCAAGTCTTCATTACTGTGTAGGTCTGCCAGAAACTGGACCTGGATCAGACCTCAAAGAAACCCCCCCACCAACTCCCCTACCTTGGGCTCTGGTTTTCCCGTCATGTTCCTCAGCAGGTCGTGGAGGTGCGGCCAGTTACCCTGAGAGTACCAGCCGGGCTTTTCCAGAGAGGGCAGTCCTTCGCTCTCCTCCACGTCGTTCACTGCAGAGCAAAAAACAACAACAACAACAACAAAAAGGTTTGTGATCCACAGCTCAGCCAACCAGCTGCTGGCTGCACGAGTGGACAAAACCACGAGGCCTCCTGCACCGAACCTCAGCGCCAAAGCTGCAGGGACACGTGGGCTGAGACCAGCAGACGGTCCAAGTCCCTGCCGGTGAGTCCACACATCTCAGAGACTAAATTACAAATCAAACATATGCAACATCAGCCGTAATCTGCCTGGATTAGGAGGCTGAAATTCAGACCGACATCACCCGGATCTCCAACAACACAGGATGGATCATCAGACCCCACGCCGTCTGGAATTACTTCAGCAAGATATATATATATATATATATATATATATATATTTCCATCTGTAATGGAGTTTTTGATGGTATGATATAATCATGAAGTCATTCATACCAATCACAAATATTTTGTTGATCAATATATGAGTTAGATCATCAGTCTAGGCTCCTTGTGACTTGTCAAACAAAGTCACCATCTCAGCATTAACTCACCTGTCATTTTTTAAACTCAGACCCACTCTAGTTTATCAGAGTAACCGCAAACAAATAAAAATCTGAAATGTTTTGAACCCCAATTCACATTTAGCTTTTCAATGAAGAAAAAAAAAATCTGTTTTTACAGTTGCTGTTCCCCACCACACCCACAAAGCAGCAATAGCAGGGTTTTGTTTTCACTGGCATGTCTCTGTGTGTGTGGAGAATAACTCAAATACAGCTGGACAGAGTTCAATCAAACCTGGTGGGAATATTACTTGGATAGATATCGAGAGGTGATTCGATTTTGGAGTAATTTGATCAAAAGGTCAAGGAAAACATGGACTGAAAAGCACCTTATTTTTTAAAAATATCTCAACATCCAAGAAGCCTAGACTGATGATCTAACTCATATATTGATCAGTAAAATATTTGTGATTGGTATGAATGACTTCATGATTATATCACACAGTCAAAAGCTCCATTACAGATGAAAGTGTATATATATATATATATATATATATATATATATATGAAGAAAAAAAATCAGATCAGAGAGTTTCTATGGTGGTGTAAGTAGAGTGCGCGGGTCGGCACCGGCCCTCTGATGCTGTTCATTTTCTTTGAAATGTTAACCTGCAAGTGTTTTACAAGTTATTATTGTTATTGTTGCATCCAAATAGGAAAAATGCAAGTAGAATTTTCTAAACTAAGAATGTGAACGATGTATTTTTCATTTCAAAAACTATTTAAAAAGGAAAATGAGAAGGTGCAGCTACACTTATTCAACATTTTTTTCAGGAAATGCAAAGTGTTTTCTTTCCTTGTTCTTTTTTTTTTGGTCTGTCCATTATGAAGGTGTGTCGGGTTTGATTCTGATTTGTGGAACAGTTTGAGCCGGACGCTCCACACAGAGGTTCCATGATTCCTGACTGCTCTCTGCAAGAATCCAGACAAACAGAAAGGATTTAATCGGGCCGATGTGCAAAGAATGAAAACCAGACTGTGACTGGAAGTAGCTCGGCTCTGAGTGGGTCGATCAGAACCAGCTGGGTCCCTCTCATCTCTGTTCAGCCGGTCGCTGCACCACGTGTCAGATGCTGAAGATCCCAAAGCCTCAAATCTACGCGGTGAAACGTCTCCGGAACTCAGTTCGGCCACGTGAACCCCGACGAGGAACCAGACCCTCGAACAGAACCATCAGTGCCAGACTCACCAAAAGCACCATGAAGGTGAAGAAGAGAGCAGGCAGGGTGGAGTGAGTGGAGAAAGGTGGCAGGAGTGATTTGAAGAGGAAAGTCTACAAGACAGTAGTGAGACCAGCTATGTTGGACGGCTTAGAGACGGTGACACTAACAAAAAGACAGGAGGCGGAGCTGAAAATGTTGCAGTTTTCTTTGGAAGTGATGAGAATGGACAGGATTAGATCAGAAAGACAGCTCAGGTGGGACGGTTTGGAGACAAAGTCAGAGAGGTGAGACTGAGATGGTTTGGACATGTGCAGAGGAGGGTCCAAGGGTATATAGGGAGAAGGATGCTGAGGATGGAGCCACCAGGCAGGAGGAGAAGAGGGAGGACAAAGAGGAGGTTTATGGATGTGCTGAGGGAGGACATGCAGGTGGTTGGTGTGACAGAGGAAGATACAGAGGAGATGGAGATGACTGATCTGCTGTGGCGCCCCCTAATGGGAGCAGTGAGAAGAAGAAAAAAATCAGAGGACTGAGCATGACTTTTTCTATCTCCAGTAAATGAACTGTTTTCCTCTTCAATAGTGACGTCCTGTTTAAATGAGCAGCTCCAAAAACATCCACGCGGAGGTGGACGTGTCCGAGTCTGAACGCACTCCCTCTTTAACGGGTCAGAAGAAGAAGTGATCGGTGACAGATGCCAGCGTGGCAAAACGCCGGTAGAAACAGCAGGAAGAACGGCTCGTCTCCCGTCTCCACACATGCTCCCGTGCTTCGAGGCGCTGCTGTTGGTGCCGTGTCGGCCCAGATGACGGACAGATGATCTCACGATCAAAAGCAGCAGCTAGCTTAGAATTTCCTCCAGCTGGGTGGTGCAGGAAGGCATCATTACGGCTGGATGTCATTAAAAAGGACAATTACTAAACAAAAAACAAAACAAAACAAAAGGAACAAATCTGTTGTGAGATAATCCAGATGAAGGAGGACGTTTACTCTTGGTGTCCTTTTTCTGATGGAATGTTCATGTTTTCCTTCAGAGTTCAGCTTGCAAACATAATGACAGATTCCTGTGACGTTCTGCTGTCAGATCTTCACTGCAGTCCGTGAACGCACCGCTGTCAATCATTTTTCAGGCACTTGCCAAGTCTGTGCACCAGAGTAGCTTGTTTGTTATGACTTGTGACTTGCAGGTTCCAAAACCAAAGGGTGACCTGACACTTTGGTCTGGTTTGCTGTTCTTTAGAATGTTATAACTTTTTGAAAAGTGCATAAAACAACCAATCAGAATACTGCATTTCCTGGAACCCACCACAGTTGCCATCTCGAATTTGTAAAAATGGCATCTTAAAATTTGAGTTTTTTTAATATTCTTGCTTCTAGATGACCTCGGACATCGACTCCAGTGGCTAAACACACATTTTCAAAGGCTAGAAATCTGATGGTGCTAATTATAAAAATGGATGTCATCATCCACACTAAAACATCCAAGATGGCCACCCATAAACATTACTTTTTCCACCTGTAGATTTTTTTAATAAGCACCATTGGATTTTGTGACTGTGAAAATGTGTATTTAGCCACTGGAATCGATATCCTCGATCATCTAGAAGCCTAGATATTGAAAAACTCCAATTCTGAACGGCCATTTTTACAAATCCAAGATGGAGGCTTCCAAAAAAAAAAAATCTGATGGGCTACATTTGATTGGCTACTGCATGCATGTTCCAAAAATGTCTAATGTTATTACTTGCCACAAAAAGCTAATGAACCTGATGAGTTACTTTTACCCACTTTTTTAATCCTAAAAATGTTAGATTAGTGTAATTAGCAGAATAGACTGAACACTGGAAAAGTTATAAAGTGTGTTTGTTGAGGGTTATGGGTCACCTTTTGGCGGTTCTGATCTCCATCTCACTCTGGTTCTAGTATTTATCTACTGCGTGTGATTATTATTCTCCGCATTTTCAGGTTACTTTGTCTCTGATGCTATGACATTGATGTCTTGTCTACATTTGTCTCTGTGTAGCATAATTTCCCATTTCTGGTCTTCTGGGTTCATATGTCTCCACACTTCAATGTGGAATTGTTTGGATGCTTTTTAAACTGCTGGTAGAATGTCACCTCATCGCCAGATTGTCTAGGTTCCTTCCTGCTCTCTCAACAGATGGTGACATTTGATGGAGCGGTGAGACCTGTTGTCTGCCTGGATGGTTGCCATTCAGGAGCCAAGGTGGTTTTTTGGATGTGGTGGACACAGTGACATGTGCCACTGCACACTCAAGCTCCAACTTGTTCAGGTCAAATTGTAAAGCATGTGTGAAGTCCATTAATCAGGCTCGTGTGCTTTTGTGTCCAGTTTTAAGCTGCTTTAACACCTGGTCAGGTTCGTCGCCGGGTTTTGGCCTCAGCATAGCTCGTGTGTGTGATGCGGAGGTCGACATCGATTGGGAAGTCAGGAAAGTACTTTAAACTCATGCTGGATTTTAACCCTCTGGGGTCTGAGGGCATTTTTTGGACAGTTCACTTGGCTGGCATAAATGTTTTATTATTGCTGTTAACAGCTCTCCCTGCATCCCACAATCACGTTTTATGTCTTTTTTTTTCAGGACAACCTGTGCTTTCATAATATATATGCTATAGTTGTGTTTTATAAGTGTAATAAAGGTCAGAATCAGAAATAAGAAAGGAAAAAGTAAAGCGGAAAATAATTTTACACGCACATTTATTCAAAACACACAGCAAACTATAATAAACAACTGTTTTGACAGTTTATAAAGGTAATTTGGGGTCTTATGTGAAAGACTATACAGCAAAAAGGTTCTAACAATAAACACAAATGCACATTTTGAACAATATATAGAAAATGGTCTATGTGTTTTGTTTGTCTTCGTCTCGAAGCAATTTCTGCCTGCTATTACACAAAGGTCACATCACAAACTGTGTTTGGAGTGTTCTGTCCTGCTCTGAAAGCAGCTTTCAAACTCTGGTCCATTTACACTCTGAGGAGCGGCCCCTCCCTCCTTGCTCCATTGATATGGTAAACGGTGCTTTACGTCGGACTTAGAGAGCTTGCCACAGGCTTAAGCCCCTTTCACACCAGACCTGCTTAGAGTGTGACGTCATGACGACGCAGGAATATCTGCATCAGGTGTGCGCAGCAGGGGGCAGAGAGGAGGTGAGAACGCAGCCTGCAGGTTCTCTGCACAGAGAAATCAGAGTGCAGTTTGGCTGCAGCCAGACTGTGCACTCTGATTTCTCTTCTAGTTTATATTTGTTCTTGTGCAGGGCTGCAGGGCTGCAGGGCTGCAGCGCTGTGCTCTGAGTTCTGTTATAGTTTATCTTTCCTCCTGTGACTGCGAGATGCTGTGGCGCCGAGCTGCATCGTCTCGGCACTAGGTTGCTTCCACGTGGCGTCATCATGACAACACACGACGCAACTGGGAGCAGCCCCGGTGTGAAAGGGGCTTTGTCCAATAACATTCACAGGCAAAGACTAGTGGAGCATCTCTGAAACTCACACACTCTGTGTTTGAGCATGTGAGATTGTATGAGAGGCCCCCTGTCTGCTCTGTCTGCTCACTTTCACTGATCGCTGTGCGTAACGGCGCAGGGCGCATTGGAGCCAGCAGCCAGGGGGCTATTCAAACGGGCCAACTAGTAACACATTACTGCTAAAAACAATCTTTGGTTCATCATGTGAGGTAAATCTGCCCTACCACTGGATTTTGGAAAACCATGTGACGGTGACCCAATTCCGATTGGACACTCACACTGCGCATGTCATCACACAGTTTCTATGAGGAGTACAAAGATGGTGGACGGTGGCTCGAAAGTCAGCGGAGTTAACTTTTCAGAAAAAAAAAAAAAAAAAAAAAAAAAAAAGTAAGTTTCTACCTCATATCATTAAAAAGGTATTTATAATTTAGTAAAACTTGGTCTCAGCCGTTGTATACGACGGCGTCGGCCCCAGAGGGTTAAAGTGTTCAAGGTTTTGTGAAGCACAGGTGGACTACCAGCTGTGTTGGCCACCTAGTACTCGAGTTGGGATGGACTGGTGCAGACTTAAATCTGCTCTGTGTCCAATTATGTTATAAAGCACAGAAAGAATGACCTTGAGATAAAGCGTTGTGGACAGAATGCAGACCAAGTTCATCTGGAGGTGCATCGAGTTGAGCGTGACTGTCCTGAATTGAGCGTGGGCAGAGCCGAGCTACTAGGCAGGACAGAAAAAAAAACAACTTTTCCCGACCTTTGCCAAGTGGTGTGCTTGTTCATCAGGACTCTGCACCAATCAGCTGAGGCGCACCGAGTTACATCACATCCCAAACTCCGGCAGGAGTGAAAATGACGTGTTTTTCCTCAGAAACCCATCAGGTTTAAGCGATTCAACTCGATTACTGCATTTTGGATTGTGGATGAAAAGATCATTATTCTAGCATGACTCATTAGCGACAGTATCACGCAGTGCATTATGGGTGTTGGCAGTGGGAATGCGAGGGGTGTGTCGGTACTCACCGAGGGTCCTGAACGGCCTCTGCTGAGGAACCAAAGAGAAGAAACCTGGTTTCAGAGCGTTAGTGATGATAACATCAAACATCTCCTCAAAGTCCTTCCTGGAAAAGTCACAAGAGACACGGAGAGAAATCTGAATTCGTGCAGGAAATATTTGGACAGCGTCCAATCACACTCTACTTACACAACCAGGAATTCCTCAGTGAAGAGCGCGCACACGCATGCACGCACGCACGCACACGGTGGAAAACAGAACAATAATCAGTGTCCGAGTCCGACAGCGTGGAGGGAAACTTCAATCTAACAGAGTAAACACTTCAGAGGACGCACAATGACACACGAGGACACACGAGGACGGACGGTCCATCATCTTTTCCATGAAAGGTCAGATACAAATGACGACTCAACAAAATGCCAACGACCTTCAGTGTGAATTTATAAACATGTCAACTAATCAGACAGATGACGCGTCCATAATGAGTCAGTTATTTTATTAAACAATGAATGAAGCTGCAACGATTAATTAATGACTAATCAACTATTAAATTAATCCAAAACTATTTTGATAATAAATTTATCATTTTGAGTCATTTAAAAAGATCCAAATTCTTTGATTCAGCTTCTTACATGTGATTATTTTCTGGTTTATTTAAAAAAAATGTCAAGGCATCATCTTGGGCTCTGGATCACACAGACCATTTTTTTTTAAACATGTTATGGACCTTGTCCTAGACTAATTGAGAAAATAATATATCGATCAATTGATAATGAAGATAAGCATTAGTTGGCAGCCGTACTGACGAGGCAACTGAACTTGTCATAAATGTGCAAATATACATTTTAAAGTAAATTTAAAATATGGGAAAACTTTCAGGCTACACAGTTAGTCGGCAGTGTGACTTTACGCTGATTTTTGGCATGCGCTCATCTCGGTGGATCGGCTGCTTTGATGGATGTCCTGAGACTTTGTGGGACCTCGACATGTTACTGGACATCATTAACCGGTTTATACACAGGTGTAGACTGGAGGCGGAGTCTATGACTCCAGTGAATCTTGGCGTTCCTCAGGGATGTGTTCTGGTTTATTCTCTGTTCAGTACTTGCACAGACCATGTGTTGGGTCAGGCTGCAGAAACAACTCCTAAGGTGCCTCTGATAAAGAGTAAAGCTCTGTCAACTGCGGCTTCCTGAACGATGCTGTGATCTTTGTGGAATTACGGGACACCCTGAGGACTGGGAGTGTCTGGGTTTGTGACGGTCCTGGAGTGAGTGAATCCCTGCCAGCTGAGTACCGTGAAAAACAGTTGTTCAAGTTCTACTCACAAACAAATCAAAGTTAAAAAAAGGCACTTTAAAAATTTATATTAGAACTCTTTATGATAAAACTAAATGTTTATATTTATGTTTGTATACGATACAGTTTGTACAAATTACCCAAAATTTCCACCAGTTAATTTCCATCACTTCTATAAAGTTCTGTTCACAGTACATATTTTCATATATTCACATTAATTCCCAATATTCTGAATTGTTTTAAAAAAAAATTCCTGGTGAACTGTCGTGATCCCAACATGAATCTGCATCTGTGACACTGGAAAGTGGTTTTGAGCGCAAACCCTCACACACAGCTGGTTTTCCAACTTGTCAGTTTGGGAAGCGACACATGCTGCGGTGCTGAAGGTCACGGAGGAAAGAAGGTGGGTGGAGCCAGTGAGGCCATACTGGGAATGGGAGGGGAATGACGGCCGCTGTGTGAAAGGACAGAGTGAAAGGGGGTGGGGCAGGGCTGCAAAAGCCCCGTGAGACCAAACGGCTTCATTTTGACCTCTGTTCACCTGCAGAGTGAGAACGGCAGGCTGTGAGTTCAGTGCCCCCAAAGAACATGTCCAGCAACACGGGATCAGCACTCACCAATTATGACAAAAAAATTAAAAAATACATTTCAGGATGTTTTCTTTAAATTGTGACCTTGACCCCTGAGAAAGCGTTCATTAGTATTCAGCAGATAACCGCTGTAGGAGTGCATGCTGGGATTGGCTCCACCCCTTCACAGCGCCTAATGGGATGAAGCTGGTGTCAATAAGAGACAGGTTTTGGTTTCTGTTTGGTCGGGTCGGGTCTGGAGCAAATTAGTTGAGGGCAAAGGGCAAACGTTGATTTTTCTCTCAGGTGCTGTTGGTGTCATGTGTTTGGTCACGGTGACAGCGCTGGGATCGGTTCCCGGGCTGGGACCGGGCCGCGGGTCTGGGCGGGCAGGCTCACCCCAGGATGTGCTCACAGATGAGCCGGCAGTAGTCGCTGTGGGAGCTGGTGATGAGGAGCAGGACTTTCCCGGCGTCCTTCATGGCGTGCAGCCAGGACTTGACGGTGTCAGAGCAGCGCTGCAGGTACCGGTCGGGGTCTCGCTTCACGCTGGGGAAGTAGGTCCCCGTGTCTTCTGTGGACAGACACAGACCTCAGAATTAGCTATCAGACCTGGACTTTGGAACTGAAACAAACTGAAGTATGAGCTCAGAGGTTTTTGGGAAACAGGCTGCTGGAGGACGGCAGAGATTCATAAACCGTCCTCAGGAACCCCGCCGGACAGACGCCGCCTCACACTGTGGCTGCAGAAGTCCTACTTTCTGAAAGGTTAAAGTTTCAAGGTCAACCAAGCTCAAAAGGTCATGTGACCAACAGAAAAACTAAATACGCCCTCAGATTAGAGTTTCATAGTAAGAACAGGTGCATCTTTAACCTGCTCCTCAAAATACCTCTTCTAATTATTCCCATTATATCAGCATTGGACCAAAAATTGACTTTGGCCTGTGACCTTGAACTTGGACCAGTTCCTCTCAAAATCAAACCACTCAGTCCTTGGCTGATCATTTTTATGATTATATTGTAATTAATCTGCAGTATTTTAAGGTTCTGGTGCTTCCCGTCTTAATGAAACCAGTGACCTAAGGTGACGACTGGGTGTCTTTCAGTACCAGGTCTCTCTCTCTCTCTCTCTCTCTCTCTCCTCGGGTCCTAATGGAATGACGTTTTGTCAAATGAGCAGTTACTTAGTGAGACTCGGATGAGGAGGATCACTGACACTGTGAGGGAAGGTCAGCTTTGACCTTGTGTCCATGTGGTGCGTTTCTCTGGACACGATCCAGCACGTTGGAGCCTCCGTGCTGAGGACGTCCGCGGCTGGAGAAGGTCACGTGTCCCCTGGCTGCAGCAGAGAGACGGTCACTTTGGAGAAGTGGGGATCAACTGGTTGTGTGCTTGGATGGTTGCCATCCAAGGTCCTGGATGGTTCTGCACCGGCTCAAGTTCTCACACAAAATCTCAGCAGCTGTGTGATGGATGATTGCCATCTAGTGGTTGGATACAGACATTACACTGAGCAGTTAGTTTCAGGTGAAATCAAATCAGGTTCATCCCATTTACTTAAACTGTGAAAGTGGAAATTCACTATTTCAAGACAAAAACGGGGGGGGGGGGGGGCATGTTTCTCCCCACACTGAATACAAAGACTGTGTGACATCACACTCAGCTTTATGATGATCTGCTCTGTTAGACAAACATCACTGAACACCTCTTCAAATTCAAAGAACCACGCGGCGCCTTCTCCGGTCTCCTGCGGGCAAAACCCTCCTTCCTGTGAGCCAGAAACTCCAGCAGCAGCATGAGTTCTGCAAAAATGTGGAAGACTGAAGCGGGTCAGGAATCCTGCAGAATGTGGACATGCTGCCCTCCTGTGGCCAAACATGGCAGGCGCATGAAGCTGGGGGGGGGTGGCAGACCTTTGCATAGTTATACAGCTTCATGACGAAGTGGTATAGAGGAGGATTTCCTTTAAAAGAAGACCTGAAAGTTTAGCTACAAATTTCCAAAAGGTACAGCTGAGATTCAAGCCTACACTGAAAAAAATTCGGAGAAATACGTATTTACTTGAAAAAAAAAACCTAGGCATGTTTTTTTAGACAAGTAAATTTTACAAGGGAAATTCTTAAGTAAATTGTACTTGCACATATTAGTTTTTCTAAAATAATAACTCAAGTAACATTTACCATCAATTATCAACTGAACATTTTCATTGACTGTCTTTAGTCATACAAAGTAAAACATTTCGGCTGTTCCCCCTGTTTTCACTCAAGGTTGCCACAGCAGAATCTGCATGTTGATTTGGCACAAATTCTACACTGGATGCCCTTCCTGATGGACCTCCACATTCCATGGAGAAATGTGGCAGGCGTGGGATTTGAACCAGGAACCTTTTGAACTGAAACCAAGTGCACTAACCACTTGTCCACCATCTCTGCACTGAGTTTTAAGTCCCTTTGACTGCCCTTGTTTTCACTCAGAGTCACCACAGCAGATCTTGGATCATTAGTTCCTGAATGTGTTCATTATAAAACAACCATTGATGCATCTTTTTCTAAATAGAATTTCTTTTGTCTCACTGTCTGACAAATTTAAGTATTTTTATTAATCCATAGAAGGCAGAGGTGGTAGCCAAGTGGTTAGCACACTTGGTTTCGGTGCAAAAGGTTCCCAGTTCAAACCCCACCCCTCCCACATTTCTCCATGTAATGTGGAGATGCGACAGGAAGGGCATCCAGTGTAGAATTTGTACCAAATTAACATGCAGGCAACCTTGAGTGAAAACAAGGGGAACAGCTGAAAGGTTTTACTTTTTATGAAAAAAATTCAATGAAAATATTCAGGTGATAATTGCTCGTAAATGTTACTTTTCTTCTTTTAGAAAAAAGAATATATTAAAGTAAAATTTACTTAAGAATTCTCCTTGTAAAATTTACTTGGAATTTCTGAGTGAAAAAATTTTCCTAGGGTTTTTCAAGTAAATATCACTCCAAATTATTTTCAGCGTAGATCTGATGTTTTGGTGAAAGAAAATCCTTCTCCGCTCTGCTCCGCTATGAAGCTCAGAGTGATGATACAAGATGCAAAATGTGCACTGTGCACAATTTCTCCAATCACATTCACAGAAGCCTATAATTTCTTCTGGGTTGTCTGGGTGTCTTGGTGGCTTTCCTCACTCCTTCTTGCAGTCAGTTTTTGAGAACGGTCAGATGTACCATAGAGTGTCATACTGTTTGTATTTCTTCACAACTGATGTAAATAAAGTCTGAGACGTATTCAGTGGCAGCTTCACCATCAGAGGCCTCGTCCACAAACGACCACAAAAAACTCCAAGCTGTCAGTGAGGTTAAAGGGGGCAACACACAGTGTGAAGAACAGGGGGATGGAAACTTATGATCAGGGTCATTTTTCATATTCTGAAAAATGGCCAAAAAAATAAGAATTCTGCCAGAGTATGTAAACTTTGGAGCACAACTGTATAACAACAGTATATATAACATATATAAAATAAAAAGCTGATAAGTTGGTTTGGCCTTTTGTTTCTGGGCTGTTCCTCCTTTGGGACGTGGTGCCAGAAAGAAGGTTCTGCCTAATTAGCAAACCCTGGGAGGTCAGTTAACGGTAAAGGAAGTTCGTGTGTGTGTGTGTGTGTGTGTGTAATAAATAAATAAATAAATAAATGTGACCCTCCTTGTGTTGTGTTATTTGAGCACAACCTGTTTATTCTGCAGCTGTTGGTGAAAAATTCTCACCAAGTTAAAAGTCGACTGTTTCTAACCACACACACACACACACACACACACACACACACACACACACACACACACACACACACACACACACACACACACACACACACACACACACACACACACACACACACACGTGAAAATTTCACATTCTGATTTGTTCTCGGGTGGTAATGACGCACATTTTAACCAGAGGTGTGTTTCCTTTTCTTGAGACAAGAAGCCAGAAGGACCAAACGTTCTGGACCTACTGGACCCACAAAAACGTGTTCCTGGTCTCTGTGGACTGACACTCCACACTGCCTGAACCTTTCACACATTAAAAAAATTCTTACATCAAATTTCAATAAAAAATATATTCTCTAAAATTCTGCACTTTAAAGCTACAGTGTGTCAAATGTAGTGCCATCTAGAGGTGAGGTTGCAGACTGCATTCTAGTGCTTTGCCTGTGGGGATTGAAGCTGCACTTCTGTGATTAACAATACGTACGAGGTCCAAAAAATGAGGGTTCTCACACTTGTTAGCCCGTGCTAGCAACTAGCGGAACACCTTTCTCACGGGCTGCAAAATACAAAAAATGGAGTCCGTATGTTTTGTTTGTGTGACTGTATCAATGTGGAGGTGCAACATGGCATCCTCCACGAGGGGGCCGGCTCATTCTTAAATCAAGAAAACAGTTGATTCGTTGTTAATTAATTACACACTAACAAACACATGGTTCCGACTGTTGCTAATAAATACGACAACTTTAAATTCAATGTAAAAAAAACACGTTTAAACAACAAAAACTATAAGCAGTAGAACATGCTTGTAGATGGACAGACCATGCACAACCTGTAGCTGCTTATGCACTTTGTATTTTATCATGTTTCAACAGCAGGGGGCGCAGATTAACAGGAGTGTGTGGAAACACTGACACCGTGAGGCCTGGTTTAGCACAGCACTCATTAACATTCTTTTCATGCAGACGCCAGAACAAGGTTCTGAAACGCAGACGGCACGCAGTGTTTCCAGTTTGCCGTCACTAATCTTCAGTAACAACAAAAAGTTACGGTATCATCCTAAACCACACATTCTTTAATTCCAGCTTTAGCTTTGTAGTCGGCTGTACACGTCGTCCTGCATCGTGTTTCTCACCACAGGTGCTAGCTTAGCCTGTTAGCTGACGCTGACTCTACTACAGGTGTTTGTGGTTTTTGATGAAGCATCCAGCATGTCTAATAGGCAAAAGAAAGTGGGTATTTTGACTGATTTGGTGCCTCAAAGTTCATGTCATACGAATCACTTCATCCTCTTTATATGCCCTGCTAATATATGGAGAGTTACAAGATGACAGCTATTTTTGTTTTTCAGTTATTTCTTACACTACCTGGTTGGGATCAATCAATCAATTCAATCAATTTTATTTATATAGCACCAAATCACAACAAACAGTTGCCCCAAGGCGCTTTATATTGTAAGGCAAGGCCATACAATAATTACGGAAAAACCCCAACGGTCAAAACAACCCCATGTGAGCAAGCACTTGGCTACAGTGGGAAGGAAAAACTCCCTTTTAACAGGAAGAAACCTCCAGCAGAACCAGGCTCAGGGAGGGGCAGTCTTCTGCTGGGACTGGTTGGGGCTGAGAGAGAGAACCAGGAAAAAGACATGCTGTGGAGGGGAGCAGAGATCGATCACTAATGATTAAATGCAGAGTGGTGCATACAGAGCAAAAAGAGAAAGAAACACTCAGTGCATCATGGGAACCCCCCTGCAGTCTAAGTCTATAGCAGCATAACTAAGGGATGGTTCAGGGTCACCTGATCCAGCCCTAACTATAAGCTTTAGCAAAAAGGAAAGTTTTAAGCCTAATCTTAAAAGTAGAGAGGGTGTCTGTCTCCCTGATCTGAATTGGGAGCTGGTTCCACAGGAGAGGAGCCTGAAAGCTGAAGGCTCTGCCTCCCATTCTACTCTTACAAACCCTAGGAACTACAAGTAAGCCTGCAGTCTGAGAGCGAAGCGCTCTATTGGGGTGATATGGTACTATGAGGTCCCTAAGATAAGATGGGACCTGATTATTCAAAACCTTATAAGTAAGAAGAAGAATTTTAAATTCTATTCTAGAATTAACAGGAAGCCAATGAAGAGAGGCCAATATGGGTGAGATATGCTCTCTCCTTCTAGTCCCCGTCAGTACTCTAGCTGCAGCATTTTGAATTAAGTGAAGGATCATCTAACTCACTCACTCACTCAGCTGCATTGTTGCTGTCCAAACCGTATGCTGTTACCAGCACAGAGACAAGTATCAACCAAGCTAAAATGATGTCACGCACAAGCACAATAACTAATTCTTAACTTTTACAGCCAGTTTTCTTTCATCCAGTCAGGGGATGGATACATGAACATTTTCTTCAACTTCACTTCCATCAATCATCAAGAAATACATACAGTATGGAACTGTGTGGTGAATCTGTCTGGAGTAAGCAGTTATGAAAACACGAGTGACCGTGGAAGAAGCAGAGGTGTGAGGGAAACCACCAAGCCACGAGGAAAACTCTGAAGAAGTTAGAAGCTTCTGTGGCTGTGACTGGTGAAACTGTGCACAGAGCAGGATCTGCCTGCTACATCACCCATCACACAGCTTCATGTCGCCGTGGAACACAAGGATTTTCTTACAAAGAATGTGACTTTCTGCTAGTCTGCCAGAAGGCACATGGGAGAGCCATAAAGCTGGCTGTAAAAGTGATGATTTGCACTTAAAATAATCCTTATATTCCAATGACACATGGTCTGTGACAATGATATAAAAATTTCTAAATGGCTAATTTGATATTTTTGTTAAATATTCTAAAGTTGAAAGTCAACAAAACACAGAATGACAAAAAGTCACTGTCCAAACACTTGATTTGGACCTGATTGCACATACAGGACAGAGGAAAAAACCCAACAAACTAACAACTCTAAGAGCAACAACGACTCAGACAAAACTGCAGAACAAAGGAAAGGAAAGAAGAAACCTGCCAGGACACACAGGAATCAAATCCATGACCAGTAAAGACATGTTGCCAGATCTCTACATAATCACACATAACTCTGGGTAACATAAAACCTTAAAGTAAAATTATAGATAAAATATGTTTTTCTTTATTGTTTATTTTTATGACCATTCGCAGTTCCTTTACAGCCCACCAGGGGGCCTCAGATTTAGGTGCGTTTATAAACATTAAGCGCCTGTGAATGGATGTGATTTGATGAGCCTAGAATGAGCCTGTTTCATCTACAGCCTCTTAGTGAGCCGCCATGCTGATACGGGAGCCTAAAGGTGACATATGTTGCAGACTGAAGTAAAACGAAGAGAAACCCACGGCTGTTCCTCCAGACGCCGTCTTCTGGGTTCTTGTGCAGGTCAACAAATGTGAGAACTTTCATTTTTGGGATACTGAGGATCAAACATATAGATTAAGACAAAAGAAGACAACAGCATACTGATGGCATAATGCAATCTGCAACCTCACCACTAGATGGCTCTAAATCCTCCACACTACAGCTTTAAAACAGCCTCTGCCCCATAAAATGGTGCAGATTTAAAATATAACATTTCATTTCATGATCTGTGTCAATGTTGTCTTCTCTCCTTTGTGACTGGGAAAGGGGAGTGCTTTATCAGTGCGGTTTCACTGAGCGTGCATCTGCATGCTCTGAATGTGGGAGTGACGAGCCCTTGGGGCTCCGGGGGCCGTGGTTGGACACCGTGTCGGGCTCAGCCGGGATGCTGGAGCACCGCCCAGCATCACACAGCAGCAGGACCACGAGCAGCTCGATGTCCCGCACACAGGACACGCAAATCAACAGCTGGAGGGCAAAAGAGGGCGAAGCACAAACAGTCTGAGCAAACGTGACGAGGGGCCGAATTCAGATGCACGCTTGTTTTCAGGGAGGGAAGACAGAGATTATCAAAACAAGGCTTTTATTTTTATCTTACTTTAAAAAAGGAGGATTTCTTCATGTTCCAATTTAAAACCTGCAGAATGTCATTACAGACAAAAGTGCAATCAAGTGTTTTCTCTTAAAAAAAGTTTCCAGATTTTTCCAGCACCTGGTGCAGCAGTCGTTAGGATGCATTCCATTTTTAAACAGAGTGGCTGCAAATTAACGCATAGGTACGGTGGCCAAGAGAGACCACAACACTTCCAAATAAACGCATAGGTACAGTGGCCAAGAGAGACAACAACACTTCCAAATAAACGCATAGGTACAGTGGCCAAGAGAGACAACAACACTTCCAAATAAACGCATAGGTACAGTGGCCAAGAGAGACAACAACACTTCCAAATAAACGCATAGGTACAGTGGCCAAGAGAGACAACAACACTTCCAAATAAACGCATAGGTACAGTGGCCAAAAGAGAGCACAACACTTCCAAATAAACGCATAGGTACAGTGGCCAAAAGAGAGCACAACACTTCCAAATAAACGCATAGGTACAGTGGCCAAAAGAGAGCACAACACTTCCAAATAAACGCATAGGTACAGTGGCCAAAAGAGAGCACAACACTTCCAAATAAACGCATAGGTACAGTGGCCAAGAGAGACAACAACACTTCCAAATAAACGCATAGGTACAGTGGCCAAAAGAGACAACAACACTTCCAAATAAACGCATAGGTACAGTGGCCAAAAGAGAGCACAACACTTCCAAATAAACGCATAGGTACAGTGGCCAAAAGAGACAACAACACTTCCAAATAAACGCATAGGTACAGTGGCCAAAAGAGACAACAACACTTCCAAATAAACGCATAGGTACAGTGGCCAAAAGAGACAACAACACTTCCAAATAAACGCATAGGTACAGTGGCCAAAAGAGAGCACAACACTTCCAAATAAACGCATAGGTACAGTGGCCAAGAGAGACCACAACACTTCCAAATAAACGCATAGGTACAGTGGCCAAAAGAGACCACAACACTTCCAAATAAACGCATAGGTACAGTGGCCAAAAGAGACCACAACACTTCCAAATAAACGCATAGGTACAGTGGCCAAAAGAGACAACAACACTTCCAAATAAACGCATAGGTACAGTGGCCAAGAGAGACCACAACACTTCCAAATAAACGCATAGGTACAGTGGCCAAGAGAGACCACAACACTTCCAAATAAACGCATAGGTACAGTGGCCAATAGAGACCACAACACGTCCAAATAAACGTATAGGTACAGTAACACTTCCAAATAAATGCATAGGTACGGTGGCCAAGAGAGACCACAACGCTGCCAAATAAACACATAGGTACAGTGGCCAAGAGAGATCACAACACGTCCAAATAAATGCATAGGTACAGTAACACTTCCAAATAAATGCATAGGTACAGTGGCCAATAGAGACCACAACACGTCCAAATAAATGCATAGGTACAGTAACACTTCCAAATAAATGCATAGGTACAGTGGCCAATAGAGACCACAACACTTCCAAATAAACGCATAGGTACAGTGGCCAATAGAGACCACAACACGTCCAAATAAATGCATAGGTACAGTAACACTTCCAAATAAATGCATAGGTACAGTGGCCAATAGAGACCACAACACGTCCAAATAAATGCATAGGTACAGTAACACTTCCAAATAAATACATAGGTACAGTGGCCAAGAGAGATCACAACACGTCCAAATAAATGCATAGGTACAGTAACACTTCCAAATAAATACATAGGTACAGTGGCCAAGAGAAACCACAACACTTCCAAATAAATACATAGGTATGGTAGCCAAGAGAGACCACCTGTCACACAGCCTGGGTATCTTGGTGGCTTCCCTCACCTGCCTCCTTCTCACACAGCCTGGGTGTCTTGGAGGCTTTCCCTCACTAGTCTCCTCCTTGCACAGCCTGGGTGTCTTGGTGAATTCCCTCACTTGCCTCCTTCTTGTAAAGTCATTCAGTTTTTGAGAACTATCTAATCTAGACAGATTTATTGTAATGTCCTGTATTTCTTCATGATTGATGGAACTTAAGTCCAAGATAAATTCAGTAAGTTGGACATGTTCATGGATTCACCCCCTGACTTAACAAAAAAAAAATTCTTCAATATTTTTCCATCTTCATTTTATGTCCACACACACACACACACATATATATATATATATGTGTGTGTGTGTGTGTGTGAAGGTATTTTGTTTTGTTGCTCTATTTGTATTAAACTGATTCTTTTGTATTTTTTGGGAGATGTTTAAATCCTGTGATGCCATATTGTCCATCAGGATCAGACAGGAGGGAAAGTGTGTCCATGTGCGCTCTGGAGCGCTGCTCTGATCCGGAGTCCTGATCCAGAAACTGAGACTGAATGAAAGTAAACTGTGACACAAAGGACATCAGTCACGGTTTGAGGAGGCGTCTGCTCAGAGGAGACGCGACGGTCATTAAACAAAACCAACCTGTGTATGTTTAGCTCAAAGTATTTTAAGGTCAATCGGGAGGATTCAGAGGATGAAGTCATGAGCCCAAAGGTGCAGAAAACTCTGCCCCCCCCCACCCAAAAAGCTTAAATACAGAACTCAAAATTACCTTTAAATTAGACACGAGTGAGTCATGTGAACCTGAGCGAGTCCCGCCGGGTTCCTCTAACCGCCCGTCTCCTGCTGTAATTTACAAAAACAATATGCTGAAATCAGCCCCCAGGTGCATGCTGGGACTTCAATCTCAAGTCCCTGCAGAAACCTGCGCGTGTCAAGAATGAAGATCCACTGTCACGTGAACTGGTTTAGAGACACAGAGGTCCGCTGTCTTACGGGACCATCTCACTGACCTCACAAATCCAGAAGCTTTCTTCATGCAGGGTTTCTGAGTTCAGAGCTTTTGGACCATTAATGAGATGCCTTCAGGTCAGGTCGGGGAGGACGTGCCGTAACAATCCATCAGATGACAGTTCGGATCCTTATAGTCACTTCCTGCAGACCAGTGATAGTGTCGTGTTTCTGATGTTCTGTATGTGACTTGCTTGCTGTTCTTGATATTTTAAATTTAACTGTTCTTAAGGATGGATGAATCTAATTTATTGTTGCTCAGTTCAATTTATTCATATAACACCAAACCACAACATATGTGACTTTGTATAGTTTAGGTCTAACCTAACAATCCCTTGGAGCAAAGACGTAGGCAATGGTGGTCAGGAAAAACGCTCATGATTTTCTTATGTTGAGCACTTTTTATATATATTTTTTTTTGTTAAAATGCTAAATAAAGAAGTAAGTTCAGGGACAACTGTAGGTTGATTGTTGGTTGTCAGTCCATCTTATTTTTTTTTTAATCAAAACTTAGCTTCTCAAATGAAGAAACTTTTGAGACCTTGCCTCACATTTGAGCAGTTTTTTGTCACCATCTAGTGGGAGATGTGAGCATTTCAGGGCTTCTGGTACATTTCCTTCTTGAAACCTTATAAATGTCAGAAATGCACAATTTTTTGACCTGCAGATCTTTGACTGCCCCGTATTAACGCAGAAAAATTTAGATTTTGAGAGTTTTGCAGTTCCTGAGTTTTAGGACATGGAATGTTTTGCTGTACAGAAGGACGGACAGAAGGACAGCAGTAAGCGAAGTCGCTATTTCAGCAGGAGCACGCTAGCTCTTCTGCTTAAAAGAGCAGCCGGGAATCGAACGGTGGTGCTGGTGTAATGTGTACACATACTGACGATGTTTGACAGGCTTTTTGATGAATTTCATGTACAGGAAACATGAACATCCATGTTTGTTTACGCAGATCGTAACAACCGCTTTAGCAAAGATTCTCTAACAAACATTTTGAAGTTTAGAAGTTTAGTGGCACACTCCATCCTTCTCCCTGTCCGCTTTTTCTTTGTTAATCTTCATGGGGTCTGGTATCGTTTTTCCGTCATTGGTTCTAAGCAGTGATCCACAATCAAAAATAATCAAATTCACCAGTCCAGCTCTGAAAATGATCCAAATTCATCTTCATATCATCCATTTTCATCAATTTCGTCGGTCCCACCAAAATCGAGTCCGTTTTTACGTTGACTGTTTCTACGTCGCTATCAAAACATTGGCACTTTATTGCTTCAGGGTCAAATTTATCACGAATGACCTTTGGGCGTACCCATGATTCATTGCACTTTACAGCGCAGCTTACAATCAGGAAAAAAATAACATAATAATGATTTTTAACATTATTACAAGCACAAACCCGTCCTGTGGGGGGGGCGGGGGGGGGGGGGGTATGTGTGTTAGGGGGGTTGTGCAAGTGTGGAGGGGCTTCAGTGTGTTTTTTTGGGGGGGTGAGCTGATACATACACACATACATATATAAGCTACAATCGTTATAGTTGGATTATTATTATTATAGTGACACCTGCAGGTCGGACGCGGGACAAACTAGATGTTTCTGGGATTTGTAAACTGAAACACTTTGACCGGATTGGAGCATTTTGACCCCTGACCAAAACCTCTGCCACCTTGAAGAGAAACACACAAGTCAAAGTTGTTCAGTATCCTTCAGGAGACTCAGAACCACTTTCAAATCTGGTCCTGGAACATCAGGATTGTTCGTCCGCTAACTAACGGGACCCAATGAAGGTAGAACTGAGCAGCACTGCAGTGCGGCGCTGCTCGGCGTCGGTTTATCACAGATCTGCGCCGCTGCCTTCAAGCGAGTTTTAACGAGCTGAAGGAGAAATTGTTCAAAGTGCCCGTGAATGACACGTTAGAACCGCCCACAAACGTAAGTACAGGCTGCTTTACTGGCGTTCCTCCTATAATCACATCAAGCTGTAATTTTTGTGGCAATTTAGTTTTTTTTCTCAGTATTATTCTATTTCCACCAGCAGCTTGTTAACAGCCACCGCTTTGACATGCTGGAAGCAGACATAGTTTTAAAACTTGTTTTAAACCAGATAGCGAACATTCTGTCTCGTTTGACTGGAACGTGTCTCTCCTGTGCACCACGCGTGTCGCGCCGGTGCGAACTTCATCAACAGCAAACTGCCGACTGACAGCAGCAAGAGTTGCTGCAGAAACGACACAAAAACAAAAAACTTTCTCATGTTGTGGAACCACAGGAGTCAAAAGTTCCAAACACACCAGATATTTCAGTTGAGACAGGCGCGGCGGAACGAAACACAAATGGACTAAACAGAGACAATGAAAGTCAGACGGTGGAACAATCACTGTCAAAACATGGACCTACATGAAGTCCACTGGTGCTCCTCTCTGGATTCCAGCACATAAGAGAATCGATGTCTTCCCATGAATTCCCCACATATTCTCCATGAGGAAAAGTCCAGACTGCAGATAGGCCGCTCCAGTATCCGTACCCTCAGCAGCCTTTGTAATGTGTGCAGAATGTGGTTTTGTATTGTCTTGTTGAAAAGCGCATTAATATCCCTAGAACAAACGTATTGAAGGCATCATATGTTAATCTGCTTTAATGCTGTAAATTACTTTTTCTAAGGACACTGACACAAATCCAGACCATGACAGAATCTGGCTTTTAGACCTGTTGCTGATAAGTCTGGATGGTCTTTTTTTTTTTTTTTTTTTGGTAAGGAGCACATTTTGCTAATTTCTTCCCCCCAAAAAAGATGTGGAACACTTATTCTTCTGACCACAATGCACATTTATACTGTGTGAGATGTCTTCACGCCTGGAGAAGCCCTCTGAACATCTGAGTTGGATGACACAAAGTTGAAACTACTGCTGGACAAGGTAACATGAGGTTTTGTTTTTTTGCACAGTGAAGATTAAAGTGCCATTTGTGATTGTAGTGCTTGATAAAGGTTTCCCAAAGTCACCCCTTGGCCATGTGGTTATATCAGCTATTGATGAATGACGGTTCTTGTTCTTGATGCAGTGCTGTCTAAGTGATCAGAGCTCACAGGTGTTTTTCCTCCAGATTTCTTGAATCGTTCAATAAAATTATGCACTGTAAAAAGAAAAATATACAAAACCCTTCCAATCTTTCTTTGAGGAACATAGTTTTTAAATAATTCCATAATTTTCTCATATTTTTTTGACTAACTGGACATCCTCTCCCCATCTTTGCTCCTCAATGACTCAGACGTTCGTAGATATTTCTTTTGTACATCATCATGATGTTCTATACCTGCTTACTCCTCGCCCAATACGTTTTCATGTGTTCATTGGCCAAAAGAAGCCTTTTACCCTGAGCTCCTTGTGCCTCCTGCAATAACATTAATGAGCCCGTTAGCTTCTGCTTGCCAAAGCAGCATTTGTATTAAAAATGATGTGCCACCTTTTCAGTAATTTCAAACATTTAATTATACTGCAGGTTCACCTGACGTATGATCACCTGCTCAGTGGCCAAAAGAAGAGCTGCTTCTCAGCGTTGTTTGCATCTCATACAATAATACTCATTCATTTTCTATATCCGCTTATTCCAATCAAGGGTCACAGGGTATTGGAGCCTATCCCAGCAGACATAGGGCGAGAGGCGGGGTTCACCCTGGACAGGACGCCAGTCTGTCACAGGGTCACATATAGACAAACAAACACATTCACATCCACACGCACACCTACAGTCAATTTAAAAGGTACCAAATTCACCTCAGCTGCATGTTTTTGTAAGTGGGAGGAAGCCGGAGGACTCGGGGGGAACCACACAACTAATCACTGAGCCACTGTACCACCCCTGTTTGAAAGATCATCATTTATTTTAACCTCATTACTTGTCCTAAATTGTCCCCATCTGAACTTTTCTTGCAGGCCTGAAATGCAGGAATGGATACACAGTATATTAACAAATGAAATGAAGTTGACACAAAACATGAAATATCTCGGATTCATAAATGTAAGAATTTGGGTTTTTTATTTGCATTTTCCATTTTGTTCCAAAGTTTCCTGATCAGGAGTTGTACATTGAGAGAATAAGACAAACTGAACTTTCAGCAGAAAAACAGAAAACAAGGGTCCGTCTCCCTCAGACCCGAACCATGGTTTGGTCAGAACAAGCAGCTTGAACATTTCAATGAATTAATTAGAAATAAATGAGTATCTGGAAGCCTAACGCCAGTTTTTGTGAAAACCGTGTCGTGAATCCTGCAGCAAAGCTCGGATCCCACAAACCTCGCTGTCCTCTGGAGGTGTGTTTGCTCACTCTGCATCCTGCAGTACGTGTACGGACTGGGAGTGTTGCATGCAAAAGAGACATTTAGCTTATCTCGGTGCAAACACAACTCAGATCAAAGTGCAGACGAAGCCAAGACGTGGTTTATTATGTCAGACATCAACTGTGTACGATCCCACCCTGATGTGCAGCGTCTCACAGCGCTTTAAAAAGACTAACGACGGCCAGAAACACCCAGACGGCGAATCTCAAACATGGCACTCAGCTGGTGTCACCGTACAGGAGAACGTGCACGAACAGCTGACGCTGGGATTTGTGTTGTTTACATCCAGCGCTGTTGTCGGAGACAGGAAGTTTGTCAGGAGGAGGGAAGGTAAACGCAGCCTTTCCTGAACGCAGCGTTGAGCTGGATGATCGCGGCACCCAATCACAACGCTTCAAACGTACAGAGCAAACACACAAAGTGTGCACAATGTCCACACGTCTCACAAACGACACATTTAAGAAACAAAAACTGATTTAATCCAGCAGAGACTGTTTGAACAAACTCGTTTAGCGGGTAAAGCAGGAAGAACACCGGGGGGGTCCACCAGGGTCAGAAATAGATGAGATAAGATCATCTGTCCTTCTTCTACACAAACATTAATCAGGAACTCGGAGACTAATGCGTCTCATTAAGAAACATCTTTTGATGACATGCTGGGCCACATCATCGGTGAGGTCACCTGGGGGTCATCGGGTGTTTGGGGTTTTTCAGACCTCATACGACCCAACCAGGGTTGATCAGACCGTAACTGGTGCACCGTGGACCTGCCCTCTCCAACCAGGACGCTGTCTCTGCTGTGTCCATGGTGGGATAAGTGTCTCTTCTTCGCCTCTCTCCCGTTTTTCCAAAGGCAGGATGTGATTTTCAAAGGGATCGACCGGCAAAGCCCCGACACTCAAACCCCACAGGTCAACATCCAGCTTTCCACTGTTGCTTTTTATTAGTTGTTCTTTAGGTTGTCATACTTGATCCTTTTCCGCTCATTAGCCTCCTCCACTCGATCCTCCTACGGCACGATAGGCTCAAGCATGAGGACTTGTTTCAATGAGTCAGACCACAAAACAATATCTGGCTGAAGTCTGGTCTCTGTGATGTGGGGAGGAAACTGCAGCTGCTGATACAGACCAGCCACCATCTTCCAGTTGCTGAAGAGCAATCCGGTTGATTTCTGGTGGCTCTTTGATGGTGCCTCCTTGACAAAAGGAACGATGTCACTGGTCACTTCTATTTTCCAGCAGCTCTTGAGAGTGCTGCAGATGGTACCAGCTATAATCCAGAGGACCTGATCATGCTGACTGGCAGTAACTCAGAATGTGTTCAAGTGTAATTACTCCACCACACAACAGGCATGATGGTTGATCTATGAGGCCATGACAGTACAGGTTAGATGGGTGACAGAGGACATCCTACACTGCCTGGATGAGAAACTTGATGTGGCATAGTTCCATCTTCCAAAGGTCATTCCATGTGACGTCCCATAGCCACTGATCTGCTCGTCCCTTCCTCCTCTACAGTTTCATTTCTTTTCATTTACATAGCACCAAATCACAACAAAGTTGCCTCAAAGTGCTTCACACAAGTACGGTCTAACTTTACTAACCCCCACAGCAAGAACACAGGCGACAGTGGTAAGAAAATACTCCCTCTGATGATTTGAGGAAGAAACCTCAAGCAGACCAGACTTAAAGGGGCGACTATCTGCTTGGGCCATTATACACACACAAATTACAAAACAATTCACAAAATGAATATACAGGACATGTTCCCGGTGCACAGGACAGGAGGCCTGCAGAAGAAGACACCCACTCCCATCTCTGGATGGAGCCGCACCTCAAACAGAGAGAAAAAAAACTGAATCAGGCATCAGAAAGACAAGAAATACAGTATAATTTGTCAGCATTAAACAACAAGAAAAACAGAAGAAATACTAAGGTGATCGCCGGCCACTAGCCCTAAGCTTCACTAAAAGACCCAGACTTCAGATAAAGTTGAGGCCGCGACACGTTTACTAATAAAATGAATTAATAAAAAGCATAGAAACATATTGTACCAGTATGCTAGTCATATGAAAGGGAAAATAGGTGCGTCTTAAGTCTGGACTTGAAAGTCTCTACAGAATCTGACTGTTTGATTGATGCAGGGAGATCATTCCACAGAACAGGGGCATGATAAGAGAAAGCTCTGTGACCCGCAGACTTCTTATTCACCCTAGGGACACAAAGTAGTCCTGCACCCTGAGAACACAGAGCTCAGGCCGGTACATAAGGTTTAATTAGGTCAGCTAGGTAAGGAGGTGCCAGTCCATGAACAATTTTATAGACTAGTAGCAGAACCTTAAAATCTGGTCTCACTGGGACAGGAAGCCAGTGAAGAGACGCCAAAATGGGTGTAATGTGGTCAAACTTTCTGCTTCATGTCAAAAGTCTGGCTGCAGCATTTTGAACCAATTGGAGAGCCCTAATGCTGGACTGTGGTAAACCAGAAAATAGAACATTGTAGTAGTCCAATCTAGAAGAGACAAACACATGGATCAGGGTCTCAGCATCAGTCATAAACAGGATGGGATGAATCTTCACTATATTTTGCAGGTGGAATAAAGCAGTCCTCATAATATTTCTAATGTGGAGGTCAAAGGACAATGTAGGATCAAAAATCAGCTGCTCTAACCTTCTCGTGCTTTGCCCAACTGTGGAACATCAATGCCTCTAAGACCCAGTCTTCCCTTGGTAACAGTTTCCACAAGCAGCTTATGGCCAACCGCGCCTTCCCCTGCAAGTCTTCTTCTACAAAAACATTAATCAGGAACTGAGAGACTAATCTACCATACTGACCTGAATATAAGACAGGTGTTTGTCCAGGAAATACACTGAAAAATACAGGGTCATCTTATATTCAGGCCAACACATAATTTGATATTGAAAATAATTATTTGCAGCCCTTTGAAATATGTTGGGATTTTATTTCTGTCTTGCTTCGTCTCTGGAAGAAGCAAAGGTTCTTCTTCTTCTTCAATAAATAAAACTAAATATAATAAGTTTTGGCACTTCATATCCTCTATATTTTGGGATTTCCTTTTAAAAAATGTATAAAATAAATATGTTTATGGTAAAATATTTGAATATAGTGGGAAGTAAACAGGTTGAAAATCGGCTCATTCTTCGAGGCCTCATATCTACATATAAAAGCCTCAAGGCCAACCTCGAGGCTGACCTCAAGACCTCCGACCCTGAATCCTCTGCTGCTTCCCTCATCGTGTCTGTTGGACTGATCACCCGTTTGTCACTATCAATAAGTGTTCTGTAAACACACCACCATATAAAACCACTAAACACTATTATATACACCAGGCCTGTATGTGGCGCTCTAACGCTCCCACAAAAATAACACAGAGGATGTGGAGCACGTGCCCTCAAAGCTTGCTCGCTGTACACAAACACAGAAGAAGAAAATGACTTCAAGTTTCACAAAAGTTGCACATTGGTTGTACATATGAAAATCCAAAGGTGGCGTTTTGAGATTTGTCCTCTCTGGGACCCGTTTTCAAAAAGTAGCATTTTCAAGCTCCAAAAATGTTGGCTGAAACACAGATGTGATACAAAACCTTTGCAGGACCCATGTAAACGGGTCCTAAACCTGTTTTTACCCCATGCCGTTGTGGTTCTCTGCGCTGGGGTCTATCTGCCGGCCGATTGAAAGTACTTCATCTGTATTTGACCTCGAACAGGATGAAGACGTCCGACAGCTCAGCAGCTTCTCTTCAAACACTTTGAAATACACGCTTATGCAAAAAACATTGCTCTCATCAAATCTATCATTTTTCCCACCAGTCACAGAGCACGTTTGTCTCCGCGTGGACCCGTGTGCGTCTCACTCACTCCACAGGAGGAGAATGAAACCATGAAACAGCGTGTTGAGGTCCACGTGCATCTGAAGCTTATCAGCCGCGCGTCACGCTGGCTGAGCAGGCGGCGTGGAGCTAAACGGCCTCTGAGCGGCGGATGCTGAGGTGAACGAGTGGTCGGAAAAGTGGTCGGCTTGATGAGAGCAATTTGGTATTTTTACTTTTGCATTTTGCTTAATACCATGTTTGAAGTGAAACTGCTGACTTAAAAGGACTCTTATTTTAGATTTGCAGGATTACTATAAAAATAAAATAAAATAAAAAGCACAAGACAGTCCTGTGTTTTATGGATGGACGTCAGCGGGACGTTTCTATCCTGGGAGACGTTCAGCGGCTTCAGACCCACAGCCGCCATCGTGTGCACTTTGCTAATAAAACGCTATTAAACGCCACATCGCCGAGTTGCAAAACATTCAATACAATTTAATTCATGGTTCTTGTTGCTATCTGTTGGACTGAATGTGTGCTTAAGACATGCAGTCAGGTCCAGAAGTATTTGGACAAGGAGACCATTTCAGCAACGGAGCTGAAATGAAGCCGTCAAAATGTCACCGTGGAGACTTTCAGCTTTAATTTAAGGGAATGTTTGAACAAAAATATTGGATCGACTATTTTGGACTCACAGACACTTTTAGGACATAAGCCCCAAAACTTACAGAGGAATGAAGACTGCAGCGGTCGTTTTCAGCCAGGTGGCGCCACCGAAGAGTTTTAAAGACACAGGTTTTGTTTTTGTCGTCTGCACCAGTCGGTGCGTCGTGTCCAGACAGTTAAGTGGACACACGGGGTCTGGATTTTAAATCTAATCCGTTAGTGAATCAGCGCTGATCAGTGATGTGGTGGAAGAGTATGAGTGGGACAAGTGGAGATGTTTCTTCAGATGGACATGCAGTCGTCTCCGACGGACTTTAATTAAGGGTTAATACTGCTGGAGATGAAAGGCCAGACGGACCGGGCGTGGCTCTGACAGAAGGGTGTGGCTTTGAGTTATAGGGTGGTTTAGAGCTGACAGTCGCAGCTTCGAGGAGCGTTTTCACATAGGAAGACAGATCACGTCCCAGCTGGCATCTCCCATGTGCCTTCTGGAAAAATGCAGCTGAAGGTTTACATCTTCTTTTTAAGAAAACCCTCCGTTCAGCTGTGATGAATCCGACAAACTCTGCACTGCTCAAAGCATCTCGGAACACGGCAGCCCACAAGTCCTTGAGAGTGTCTCCATGTCTTGGTGGCTTCCCTCACTTGTCGTCTTCTTCTTACACAATCAAGTTCTTCAGAACTGCCTCCTCCAAATGGATTTATTTTTTAAAGACTGATGGACATAAAGTTTAAAATAAATTCACTGACTCAAAAATGTTCACGTGATTATCCACTAACTTATTGTAAAAACAAAAAATACACCCAACAATAAACAAACAAAAGCACAGGTGATTTTTTTTATAATAATCTTTATATTCAGTTTTATTTACCGTGTAAGTCGCACCATTTTTCTGTATCATCATCTCTTTAATTTGGGGTTTTCGTGTGTTGTTATTATCTATTTTTTCATTATTAAAGTTTATTTTGTTTAGACATTTGATTCCTGGTAAAGCCTGATATAAACAGTCATTATGATTAGTTTTAGTCGTAATTAATGTGTGATTTGTTGTTTTTGGCGTATACCCCGTTCTCCCATCAGAGGGTCCAGAGCTCTCCACACCAAATCTTGCCTGGGGGGGTGGACGACGACGCATGAGCACATCAGGATGCCGATTTCAACAAAATGCCTAATTTAATCACAAATAAAAAATATATCACATATAAATCACCTGATTGTGTCCATGTTTTGTCCTTTTCTCATTCATTAAATGTATTCCATGTTATTTCAGGTGGGTGTTTAACCAACTCTCAAAGAGCCTCCCAAACTAGTTAAAAAAAGAAAGCAACTGTGACTAATTACTCTGTAAAATCTGGTATTTATCTTTAGTTTTTGGTTTTATCTCAGCTTCACTGTGGTGGTGTACAGAGACAAAATTACAAAAACTGCATCACTGTTCAAATACTTTATGGAAGTGATGATAAATCTGCTCTTAAAACTCACTAATGTTGTGCTGTGCTGAGTGAAGAGAAGAAGTTCAAGTACCTCGAGGTCTTGTTCACGAGTGAGGGGACGATGGAGTGTGAGATTGGCCGGAGAATTGGCGCAGCAGGGGCGGTGTTACATTCACTCTACTGTACTGTTGTGACAAAAAGGGAGCTGAGCCAAAAGGTGAAGCTCTTGATCTACTGGTCAGTCTTTGTTCCTACTCTCACCTATGGTCATGAGTGTTGGTTCATGACCCAAAGAACTAGATCGCGGGTACAAGCGGCCGAAATGGGCTTCCTCAGGAGGGTGGCTGGTGTCTCCCTGAGAGATAGGGTGAGAAGTTCGGTCATCCGTGGGGAGCTCAGGGTAGAGCCGCTGCTCCTTCATGTTGAAAGGAGCCAGCTGAGGTGGTTCGGGCATCTGGTAAGGATGCCTCCTGGAACACCTCCTTTGGCATGTCCACCTGGGAGGAGACCCCGGGGAAGACCCAGGACTAGGTGCAGAGGTTATATCTCCACACTGGCCTGGGAAAGCCTCGGGACACGAACTCGGATAAGTGGTTGAAAATGTATATATGCAAGTAATGTTGTGCCATTTTTAATTACCAATCAGTCTTATTCTCAATTATTTATTTAGTGTGAAGACACACACACATTGCAGAGAAATATGAAAACACTTAAAATAACATAAAAATGTAGTTTTTAGATGAAACGGATAAATCAAAATATTCAACACACACACACACACACACACACACACACACACACACGCACACATGCGACTTTAAAGAAAAAAGGAGGAAAAATATCCAGCTTTGTTCTATAAATACCCAGAGTGCCTTTTCAGCCACTTTGAGCCCAAAGTTGTTTTGTTGCGGTTTTATGATTCGATCATCAGCTGTGCTAAACATCACACCAGGAATAGTTGGAGCTTTTGTAAATAAACGCTTTTCATGACCAGCTCCTTATTCCGTTCCACCGGAGGGTACTGACGTATTTTGGAAGAGAAAATAGGCCCACGGTTCCTCAACCTCCTGGCGTGTTTTTCCCAGAGTACTAAGAATGGTTCTCAGCAGTCTTTCCCAGCCTGACACCTAAAATAAAATCAAAACCCACAAAAACAATAACAGACCTGAGCTACGAGTGAAGCCCAATCAGAGAAATCCAGCCAGTATATTTAGGATTTAGGCCACCGTGCTGATAAGCACCGGCTTCAAAATAACATAAAGACATCCTACAGTTCTACATATAATGACCGAGATGAACTTTATTCACTTCCTGTCCGGCAGCTGATACATCTGGGTGGCCAAGAGTGTTTGTAAAGTGAGATTCAAAACGCAGGAGTTTAGCTGTTAATCATTTTCTTTTGGCTGTAATAAAGTAATTTAGAAACAAACAAATATGGAAACACAACGTGGTTAAAACGTGACTCTATTGTGTGAACCGCCGAACCTTCTGCTGTACGGTGGTTTAAGCCTTAAGGATGGTTAAGTAGGTAAAACTGTGTAAATATCTTTAATTCATGAAGCTTTTTGTCCCAGTCCACACATACACACTGTTTTGGAAAACTAAGCTCTTCTTATGCGCTTTGTCCTTTTGTCCACATGCAAAACTCAGCTAAAGTCACTAAAAACGAAGCTTTTGAAAAACTGCTTCCAAGGTGAAGCTTTTCAGAAACAATTTCAGTGTTTACGTGTAAACAAGAAGTTTTTGGTTTATTTTCCTGCCAAGACTTCTGATTGGCCAACTTGGCTACAGGGTAGGATTATATCGCCACCTGTTGGTTTGGCATGTTCTTGACAGCATTTACAACACGATTTTTGGATTTTCACACGGACAGAGGTATTTTTTTTTAAATAGTGCTTGTGTGGATGAGATTTTTTTTTTTTTTTCTACCAAAAGGTATTAAATCCTTGTTTTCAAACACACTCTTGTATGTTGGACTTTGTCTTAAACCTTGAAGGAACAGATCTGATAATAATAAATCTGGATCAAATAAGAGAATTATAGTATGATTTTGTTTTTTTTTTTTTGCACAATCAAGCAATCAATCAATCAATTTTTTTATATAGCGCCAAATCACAACAAACAGTTGCCCCAAGGCGCTTTATATTGTAAGGCAAGGCCATACAATAATTATGTAAAACCCCAACGGTCAAAACGACCCCCTGTGAGCAAGCACTTGGCTACAGTGGGAAGGAAAAACTCCCTTTTAACAGGAAGAAACCTCCAGCAGAACCAGGCTCAGGGAGGGGCAGTCTTCTGCTGGGACTGGTTGGGGCTGAGGGAGAGAACCAGGAAAAAGACACAGGCGGGGATCAGCACTTCCTGTTTTTGGGGCCATGTTGGCATCTTTTAAAATGCACATTGACGTAACAAAACATATCGAGACAGATCGATAATGTGTCTCGTGGTGTCCTGGTGTCCATGAAGGCCACTGGTGCTCATTTTAACTTAACACGCAAACTGCTCTTTCACCTTCCTCACCACCTTTTCCCTGACTAGGTGGGGACTGAACATATGTCCCTCTGGTCACACAGCCTCTTGCTAATTACCCTTCTGTGCCTCACTTTCCAAACCGTTTCCAAACAGTCTGAAAGTGAAAAGGGTTAATTAAACCTCTTCCACAGGAGCCGATGGTGTTTGTGAACCTGCAGGATCTGAGCGCCGGAGTTTCAAAGCAGGCGTCACGCTTTCCAATTCTGGTTTCGTGCCCCGTAATTACTCTGATCTCTATGTAATATGGTAAACACCGGCGCTGCTTCCAAAAAAGCACAAACATAATAGAGCTGGAGCTGTTTAAGACGTTGGGTTTGGCCTCCAAATGCCGTCTCACCACTAACACCATCATCACTTCCATCGTTAGTTCGCAGCCGACCCGAGTCCTCCAACTACCCAAAGCCATCGGGGAGCAAGGGAACAAACGTGAGGGGCAGGACGGCAAGAGGGGCTTCCAACGCACCGGCCCATCAATGTGAACTTTGATGGGTCGTGAAACCGTGTGCAGCGGAGACGCGAACGGCCTCACGATGACCAACTGAAAGTCTGGGCTTTTTGAAGAATGCAATCTCTAACTCATTTCCAATCCCAATGTGGCCAAAGAAGATTCTAGCGGTCAACAACCCTCCGCTTCACCAGGACGTCACCTCTCAGAGTATCTCTGAAAACACAAGCAAACCCGGTGACGCTCACCGCGGAACGAAAGATACGCTCAAAATAACAATGAGATTCCAAAAAGTAAGAGCCAGACATGAAGGGACGTGTTTAAGTGCTGACGGAGACCAACAGCACCGTTACACCCCCCGTGAAAGCTGCTGATTATGAGGAGGTGTGGTTTAGAAGAAACCCGCAGCTCGTTATCGCACTGACTCGCCTTTGATTAAGATAACTGGCCTGCAAGTAACTCATTACCTGCTCCAAGAATAAATCCAAAAATGAGACAAATTCTGCGTCTCTGGCTTTAATTCCTTTTCTTCAGAATGACCCCCGCCCCCCCGCCCCCCCCCCCCCAGTGTGCAGAGGGATGGAACAAAGGTTCTTCTGGTTGCTATTCTGAATTAGTCCTGGGTTTGCCAACCATCCCACCATGATTTTTGTATTGGGTCTCTATAATTGGACCCAGCGCTGAGCCAGGAGGTCCGGCTTCAATCCGTGCATTCATAAAGCTCTAAGTGCCTCTTAGTGGCATGTTGGGTTTATTAAAACGTTAAATCTAAGACACTGTCACTTCCCAGCCGAGGCGCTCTATCTTTAGCTCCCACTTTCCATGCTTCCCCGCCGGCTTAGTCATATCAACCTGCAATTATTTTCTCCTTTTTCTCAGGCAGCGTGGCATCCTTAAATCACCGAGACCCAAACGGAGACAAGAGAGCCAAAAAAACAAAACCCCAAACCAGCAAAAAGACAAACGCAACACCGCGATGTCAACAACAAAGACAAAACATGAAAATGTGTCTTACAAAACAATGTCACTTGTCAAAAGAAAAGACACATTTAATTAAAGGATGACTGCATGTAAAGAGGTGTTGATGTCAGGATTCTTAGGTGATCAACAGGTGGCGCCAGTGAGCGAGTTAGAGGGGAGGTACAGGGGGAGGAAAGGAAAACAAGTCAGTGGGTTAGTGCTCCTTATGTTCACCGTTTACAAAAACTTGGACACTTCACCTGCATCAGCCCAGTCCACCCGGCTCGCAGCCTGGGCTGGGGAAGTAACCTGTAACGCACCGGCGTTCCATCTAGGTGGAGTCGTAGACTCACATCCGCTCCATGCTACGCAATCCAGGGATCAGCACCGATACCAGGTCTGGATCGGACATTATACAAATGATTTCAACCACAGGTCTCTTCGTTAGTGACGGGTTTGCGTCAGTAACCTGTCACATTACGTATGAGGAGGACAAGCCCACGACTAGGTTTATCCAGTGTTCTAATAAAGGTTACTGGTGAAGACCAGTAAAATAATTCTGTGATTTGTAAAAACGTAGAAAGCAGAAATGTTCCACACCCGGATTGACTGTGGATAATCACCTTTGATTCACAGATAAATACCTTTTGGATTTTGACCACACAATGCAGAAGTATTGGATAGACTGAAGACTTCCTCTTTTGAGAGGTGGTGTATTTTTCTGACCCCAAAAACTTGCAAGGTTTCAGCCCGTTCACAACCTAATTCAAGCATGTATCTGGCAACACCCAGCCAGACCAACGTAACAAATTTGGCTGAGTTGGGTCCCACAGGTAAAAAGTTTTTGTTTTTTGTTTTTTTCCCCAGGTGGCAATAATTTTTCGGGTTGCAGGCCAATCAGAACGATAATGATATATGCAACGCTCCACCCCCAGCAGAACCCACGTACCAAGTTTTGAGCAGATCAGCCCAGCGACCGCTGAGAGGTTGTCCAGAAACCTCTACATAGTGCACGAGAACTAAGAGTGCTGAGGGTCAACGTACCCGAGAACAGATTTAAGTGTGATGAAACCGTGTTACCATTTAAAATTCTACAACTATTTTTCAGGAGATTATTCAGACACTTGCCAGATCAAGAACACTCTCCAGGTTGCTGATTGTCAAAGACAATTATAACTGAGAAGATGTCAACAGAGTAAACGGGCAGAGTTCAGCACAACCACCCAAAAAACTGGAGCCTTACAGTTTACCGACAAACATTAAAAAGCCCGTGTAGGTCAAGAACCAAGATCCTGTGGGCCAAATGGGTTGGTCCCAACCACCCAGAGCAGCAAAACCTTTGAGGTGGGATTCTGGTTACCAATCTTTTGTCTCGGGTCAGAGGTCATGTGGTGGCCCCGTCATGAAGACAATGAGGTGGAACATTTGCACCTTATGAAATCACAACGGTAATGGGTCAGAATTTGAATCTCTGTTGGTTGGACAAGTTAAAAGTGGTTGTCATGGTTCCAGTAGTTCCTCCTGAGTCTCCTCTGATTGGCTGATGAGCAACGTTCACACTCGTCATCCTTCAACTCTCATCCCAGCAGGATAATTATTCCGTTTAATTAAGTGACTTATAAAATGACTGCGTTTATGAGTTATTACTTACATCGAACACTTCATTAAAGTCATTAAATCCACCTGATGAGCCTGAAGTCACGTCTGGAGTGACGCGAGCGCAAAGAGGTCGTTCACAGCGGATCCTTCCCACCCTACCACCAGGAACGAGAAAAACATCATATACCGTCTGCACCCCCCCCACCGCGCACGCCTTCATGCACGTAGAACAGCAGAACATACAGCGTGTGACTGTGAGGATCCGTTTACATTAAACGGACGGCAGATTCAGAAAAGGGAGGACTTCATTTAGGAGAAGAAACGCTCCCAGACGGAGCCTGGCTGCGGTTCTCAGTCACTTTCATGGTGAGATACAATGACATATCTGCAGCTTAAGGACTTCTTAAATGTCAACTCCACCTCCAGCTACTCTGTCATTTAAATCAGAGAGTTTACCAAATAGGGCCACGGCTCAGCGAGCCCTGAGACGCTGCCGCTTTCCACCAGAACCAGCAGAATGTGCAGAAATCAACACCGTGGATCCAAAGCACGAAGTCCCGCTTTTGTCTGGACTCGGCCTGTGAGCGCTGTGGTTCTGCACAGAGATGCTGGTTGTGTTTTCTAGCTTCTGGACTGGCTGCTCTCCAGTACAACCACAACTTTCCTCCCCAGTTCAACAGCCGCCAGCAAACCTGAAGCACTCGGGTGTGAAAACGTGAGAACACTGCCTCCTGGTGTCAGAAAGCTGCAAACCACAGGCTTGTTGAGGAGGGAAAAAAGAAAAAAGAAAATCATAGCACTTGGTTGAGTGTGTCCCTCACAACAGAACGTTCATCCTTATTAACACTAAAAGTGCGTTTAAAGACTGGTTTTGGCTTCCAGGCTGAATCCAAAATGACCCCGTGGACCACTTAAGCACACAAACCTTAACTGTCGTGAACAACAAATGAAAATCACCAAAGGACTACAAATTAGGCCAACAAGTCACTCTGTAAATGTTCGAGGCTTGCTTCCATTCATTCCATTCATTCTTTGGGCCCTATCTTGACAGCCAACAGTATACAGTCTAAAGCACATAGTGCAAATGCGCTTGGGGCACGTCCAACTGTATTTAGCTATGTACACAGCGTGTACACTCACCAGCCACTTTATTAGGTGCACCTTGCTGGTACAGGGTTGGACCCCCTTTCGCCTTCAGAACTACCTCTTTGTGTCATAAATTCAACAAGGTGTTGGAAACATTCCTCAGAGATGTTGGTCCATATTGACATGATGGCATCACACAGTCGCTCATGGCAAATACCATGCTGCTGTTTACAAGGTGCACTGGAGAGAGATTTTCTTGTGAGTTAACAGGGCCACACACAGCGTGACAAGTGTGTGAGCATAAAACAGCCACCAAAGCTCCCCGAGGTGAAGCAGTGAAAGAGAAATGCTGTTTTTTTTTTTTTTCCTTTCAGATTTTTGTTTCTTTCTTTTACCTGTTGCTTAATAAGCGTACCTGAATACTGCACCGTGTAAACAGCAGAACCACTTTGACATCGACTTTAAACCAGGCCTTTTGGTCATCTATGCTACAGCACAGAAAGACAATACAAAAATCTGAAACTCTGCAAAATAAAAAAGTGTCTTTGATCCGCCCTCGGATCCTGATCTGCCTCATAGTTTTCTTTCTCCACGTCTCCACTGCTTTTATTTCAAATCAGTCCCTGGTTACAAACAAACACACAACCCACAGAATGATGACTTACTGTGCGGAGTGACATCAACGCCCGGATCTGGATCCAAACACTGAGGCTCAGGGACGTTTAGACATGGCCAGCTGTGAGAGACAGGTGGACATGTCTAAACGTCCCTGAGACATGAATCAGACCTGCAGCCGACTCCAGCACTCATTAAGCGTCTGCGGATGTTTCAGATTTATCCAAAGTCCAGACAAAAATAAGTCCCGTGCGGGAAGCTTCCACATCCTGTCCGGTCACCATCAGACACACGCAGCCTGTCACAAGCCACACGACCAATAAGAACCTTTTATTTTTATTTAGACAAACTAACATGTTTGAGCAGTTAAAAATGTAAAGAAGGACTCAGTCACAGGTTATTAAGATGTTGAACTTCTCACATCTGTATGACCACAAACCACAAGATCAACTGGCGCGAGTCGACGGGCGGCCAGCGAACGTAAATTAAGAAAATAAAACAGCGTCGCTCCTACAGGTTGGGAACAAAGAGGAGCAGAGGGAGCAGAGGGAGGGCTGCATCCTGCAGCGGCGGCCTCCTGAGGATACGGCACCCTTCATTAAAGATGACATCACAGCAGGGAGGTCGATCCTGTGTCATGCTGGAGACCGACTCGGTATAAAAGCCGTCAGCTCGGTGCCCCAACGAGCAGCAGCAGCCGCTCAGACAGAAGCGCCACATCTGAGGACACGCCGGTGCCAGGACAGCAGCCTCTGTGGGAGCACTAACCGTCCCGGTAAGGCAGCTCTCCTGCTTTCAGGTTTGTGCACGCTGGGGCGACGGGTGCCAGAGCACCAAGCCGCTATAATTAGACGTTTTCACTTGATAACAAGGTGATGATTTGTGATAACAGAGTTTAAAAGAAAACCTGTAGTTACAGTACTTTTGGGACATGTTTTGTGCTCGTCAGAGTGCGTGAGGTCATTGGGCGATCTGAGGGACACCTTCTCATGGATTCTGTCTTTGCAGGTTTAGCTTGAGGAGATGGACGTGAACATATCCAGCATCCTCCTCTTCCTCCTCCTGGTTTTGGCGGAGGCAACCCCTGACCGATATTACCATAAGTCAAAAGTGAGCAGGAGCCCCTATAACTCCAAGGGTCATGTCAAGGGTTACGGTAAGTGACGAAGCAGTTTCTTTTATCCTGTGACTGAAAGTGCATCATATTGTCAATCAGGCTTCATTTCATAATTAATACTGATTCACGGAAAAAAACGCAAAACTGCAGCAGGAGATTCTTTGAGTTACTGCCGGACGGGTTAATAACGAAAAGTATCACTGCAGAGGAGCCCACAAACACACACACACACAAACCCCATCATAATGTTTAACGCGACACAAACAATCAAAGGCATCAGAGGGCTGGCGCACTTTGCACAAGGGAAAATACATCCATGTCCAATAGTTCATGTTACCAATCAATCACAAATATTTTGTTGATCAACATAAACTTTTGATCATCTCTCTGACCCTACCGGTTGCAGAGTTTTTCACAATATGTTTTAGATGACCTTTGTCCGATCCTCTCCAAAAGTTTACCATCTCGAGATATCTGCTTGAGTAATATTCACACCGAGTTTGCTGGAAATCCATCCAGCTGTTTTTTAAGTTATCTTCATCACAATCAGATGACAATACCCTGCTCTCATCTTGGAAGTCCCCAAGCTGAAAGTTTGGGTAAATTGGTAAAAATGTGATGAACTTTGATGCACCAGATCAAGAGAAAAAGCAGCTTTGTTTTGCTTATACAGCACAGCATACTGCCACCTGCTGGAAAGTTCAAAAATTGTTGTGGGGAAAAAAATCATGACATGCATGATGGAAATTAGGTTTAGGTGGCAACTGCTACAAATCAGACTCCACCCCTTTTTGTATAGTGACCCTGGTGTGTGTGGAGCGGCAGCGTGTGACGCAGGGAGGAGCAGCTGTGTGCAGTCCACAGGGTTTCACTGCAACGCCACTTTGCCTGCAGGGGTACGAACGCACACAGACGGCTCAACCTGCGCGGCACACAGCTGTCTATACCTGATGGGGGGGGGGGGACCCCAGAGCCTGCCCCTTTATGATGTCATAACTCTGACTCTTTAATCAAAGTGGTCTTAAAAATCAAAAAGACTTAAGGAATTCCACTAAAATCAGCTCAGTTAAAAATCCCACCCCCCTTTTCCACAGCCACCCTATAATTTGATCTCTTCTAAGCCACACCCACTGAGCTGAGAAAGCAACAACTCAACAACTAAAAGAGCACATAATGAGGATGAAGTGATGAGTTTGTGATTAGCTTTGATGCAACAGGTCAATAATAATAATAATAATAATAAATTAAATTTTAAAAAGTCACAACTTGGTGTTGTCTAGGTAATATCCCATAGATGTGTCTGCCACCTGCTGGACAGATTATGGAAAATTACAAACAGATCTGCTTGAACTTGCATGTAATGTATCTCCTACCTATTGAACACAGGGCACCTCACAAGGTATGCCACAGGGCACCCCACACAGCACCCCACATGCTCGCCAAAGGATGGCCCCACCTTTATTCCAACTAACAAGCTATCAACCACAGGCAGAGCGATAACGCTCATTCCATGAGCAAAATATACAACAGAATGAGAACATAAGTGCAAAATTAAAGAATGGATAGAATGTGCGGCTGGGGATGACGCCAAAACTTTTGCTCTGCATTACAAATTAATGATGGCAAATTCCAAAAAAAAAAAAAAAAAAAATGCTGTTCCCATATGTTTCCAAAGCTCCAGTCTGTATCAAAGACATCATATATGCTGAGCTAAATGAACCCTCATTGTGTCATAGTTTCAAAATGCTCCACGTGAATTGCGCCCTCTGGTGTTGAGTTGCTACGGTCATGGTCATGTCTGCACATGCACAACGTTGCTCATCTTAAAAAGAAATTTGAGAAACAAATTGAATGAAAAAATATTGATGTTGATTCACCACCAAAATTTAATAACATCTTAACCACCAGAAAGATGACCTCACTGAATCCCGTGTCCCATGACGGACGTCTGAAACCAAATTGTCAATGATTCCAGGGGAAATAAATAAATAAATAAAATCACACACCCAACTGTGGCCTGAAATCAGGTGCAGTCGGTGGAAAAAGTAGCACTGCAACAACCTGAGCAACTGGGAAAGTTTTATATGATATTCATTTTTTTTGTGACATCAGAATAAATCATAATAATAATAATAATAAAAAGATTTCATTGGTGCAAACTGGCCGTAACCTTGTACATCAAATTGCGTACATTATAATTTTAGCTATTTTGAAAATGTTGGAAAATTGCGGAAGTTTAATGGAAATCGTACATACTCAAGTGTAATCATCAATAATCAATACAATTGTATGTAATTGAATATAAAATATTAGGTAACTGCAGTAAGAACTGTGATAAAAACAAAAAATCTGTCCAGATTTCCTCATTTTTTTAAATTGCGACAGAAATCGGTGCCAAAAATCAGCAATGAGAGCCTTTAGATATTCATCTGGTATCTTCTGAGTAGATTCAGTAGAATTGGAGATTCTGCCAGTACAGACTCCAGTCGGAGAATCGACTGGCAGAATCCCAGTCGAGAATGAACAAAATAAAACAAAATAAAAAACCTACAATTACGGCACAGTAACAATCTTTAAACATACAAGGAAAGTTATTTCACACGTCACATATATGACAACTGCAAACAGTCTCATCAAATTAAAGCAATAACAAAACAAATCCTTCAAAAAACCTCAGTGTTTTTCACAACGACCTTTACACTCTTTAAAGGGGTCGTATTCTTTGCCTTTTCAGAAACGTCAAATACTGTCAACAGGAAATATGAAGTGCATATGAAGCACAGCAATTTCTCCTGGAATCATAACATTATGTGTCAAGTTTTCATTCTGATACCATTTACTTACTGCTGTACACGTTGGGGGGGTGGGGTGGGGGACAAAACAGGTGCTATTAGATAAACAGAAAAAGATCTGGTGGTGGCACCACATTACTGACAGAACGTACGGCTGGAACACAGATTCTGTAATCGTTTATACTGTATATTCTTAAAAACTACAACTAATTAAAAAAAAACAAAAAAACAAAGGTGACCTGCCCAGACTTGAACGTGTGCTCAGACATCTACGGTAGTGAAATCTAAATGTTTAAGCAGCACCAGCTCCATCTTTGCTCTGCCGCCAGCTAGTGGTTGTTGGTTCCATTAAGTAGCCAAGCGCAGACAAAAACCTCATTGTGACGCTGTCAGGATTCCCCATCCTTTATAAATGATCATTAAACATCAACGCACATTAACGCTAGTTAACTATAAGCTGGCCACGCCCCCGGAACACCCACCAAGCAACAAAGCCCACTGCTGGTCGCTGTCATTTATCACCAATGCGACTGTAGGGTTAACCACGCATGTACGCGCCGTGTGGGCGTGGCATACAGAGTGAAGATCGGGAGTGTCTGTGTGCACAGACTTCTGCGACGTACGTCACAGAATCGCGGGACATGAAATCCCAATCAACTGAAAAATGGGGATAAAAAAACTATTTTGTGCAGCAAGACTTTTTTTAAAGTGAGATTTTTAGTCATTACTGCAATCTGCACCTTCCAGACAAATCCACTTGTGTGCAAGTTGACGTGGGTAGTTTTTAACAAATAATAGCATGGAAGCTCCGCCCCCACACCGATGGGCGTAAAAAGTGGCTGCCGTTCAAACAAAAACACTCAGGAGACATTCGCCAGCTGTGGATGCAACTATAAGGTGTAGAGAAGCTTAAAATAAAAAAAACATGAGTCACTTTTTTAATATTCAGCGTATAGAATCAGCATGACGTTTGTCGTTTTACAGCCCAACAAAAGCGATCGTTAAAACTTTGCACCCGGCAGTTTGAAAGTCCACTTCTGGCTTTTTTGCCTTTGAAGAGGGTCTGGTTTGGTTTTACTGGGGCCTCCGCTTGAAAATAGAAGCACCACCGCAGCCGACAATCAGGGCACAAACTTGACAAATCTCCAAAACAGATGTTACCACGTTGTCCCGGTCACGCCCTCAACAAGCCTCTGCGGCCTGCGAGTCACGCCACACAGCTGGATAAAGAGCAATAACCAACCACACTGCAGCCCAGATAACAGGTCCTTTGCTTTACAGGGTAAACACAACAGGTCGCTCTGGGGTCAGCAGCTAACCTGCAGGCCGCGAGCGGTACCGTCACCTCTACTTTGTGGCGTTTCTGACAGCCAAGATCTCCCACTCTGGCACGGGTATTGCATGCAGGGTTGGAGGCGCGGCTTCCCGTGGCGTCCTAATGACAGTTCAGTCGAAAATCTGTTTCGTTCACAGGTCTGACGTAATTGAAGTCATTTCACGGATCCTCACACGAGCCTTCGTTCGTGATCTCTGATTAGAAGGCGCGTAAGTCTGCAATCGCACCAGTTAGTTTTACAGGTTAGCCAGTGACGTTAGTGATAAACACACAGCGGTAAGCAACAACCTCCTGAGAAATAACAAACTGAGGTGATTTAGAGTCCGCGGTCGGACCGTCTGACCTTGCACATAAACTCTGCGCAGTGCGGCGGGAAATGCATCAACGTGATGGTGACAACTTGCAGACCACTAACCATACATTCATACTGGCAAATTGAAGGGTGCAACTGAGGGGCCGCTACTCCCGGAGACACATGCTCGGTGAGAACATCGTGTCAGATCACCGCTGCTGGGAAACGGGGCGCTCCCCATGACCCACCCTGCAATCACACCAACTGGTGTTTTAAAATCAAGATGTGGTCTCGAGTTATTCAACAGAAGAAAGCGTCTTATGACCATACAATAAAAAAAGACCAAACCCTCACATTTCCTCGATGTAAACTCATGTTTGCTTCTCCAACAATCCCACAGTGTCGTGCGTAAAACTGTTGGGCGTCAACACGACAGCTCATGTTGGACCTATGTGGCAGCTCTTTAAACAGATTTGTTGTAGGAAACAAATATCACACAAATCTGCACATTCAGCTCCGACATCAGTGCATCTACACAAATAAATACATTTTCAGTTTGCTGTGCGAATGCGTTACTTATCTTTGATTTTATTGATTGAAATCATAAACAGGATATCAGCTTTCGTATTACCTGTTTTAACACAGGTCACGTCTTTTGTGTTATGTTTCCTCTAGTGCCCGAACAAACACAGGGTCCTCAAGGTCCAGCAGGTGAACCAGGACCAATGGGACCACCTGGACCTCCTGGGCAAAGTGGCGAAGGTTATACTGGACCCCAAGGACCACCTGGACCTCCTGGACCATCTGGCTACTCTAGTCCGGGTAAACCTGGTACCCCAGGTGGCCCTGGAAAACCAGGCAACCCTGGTATCCCTGGTGATAGAGGTGCACCTGGCGCACCTGGTCCAATGGGTCCCAGAGGTGCACCAGGTTCCCCTGGAAGCCCTGGACCTGCTGGACTTTCTTCTGTTGGAAAACCTGGACCAGCTGGCTTTCCTGGCACAATGGGACCAAGAGGAGAGCCTGGCTTGAAGGGACATCCTGGTGTCCCTGGTCTTCCAGGCCAGAAAGGAGAGAGAGGCATAGGAATTACTGGTGCTCAAGGACCACAAGGTCCAGTTGGTGCAATGGGCCCACCCGGTATGCCTGGAACACCTGGGCTAGGCAAACCTGGTCCCACTGGTTATCCCGGAGAACCTGGTAAGCCTGGATCCCCAGGAAGAGATGGTTCCCCAGGACCAATGGGCATGCAAGGGCCTAAGGGTCACAATGGGGCTCCAGGTGTAGGAGCACCAGGGAAGCCAGGTCAGAATGGTAGCCCAGGATTGCCTGGGTCTATGGGGCACAAAGGTCCACAAGGTCCACCAGGTCAGGCAGGAGCCCCTGGCATGCCAGGTGTTGGCAAACCAGGTGAACCTGGAATACCAGGTGGCAGAGGTTCACCTGGTACACCAGGAACAACTGGTCAGAAAGGAGAGCCAGGCCCTGTTGGCTTTACTGGTCATACAGGTGCTCCTGGCCCTGTTGGCCCAGCTGGTCCTCAAGGTGCAAGGGGATTCCAAGGTGAGGCAGGCCCAATTGGACCCAAAGGTGACACTGGTATGGTAGGTGCACCAGGTCCTAGGGGACAGAAAGGTGACCAGGGAGCTCAGGGTTTCACTGGAAAGCCAGGTATTCCCGGGGCACCTGGTCCTCAAGGACATCAAGGTCATACTGGTCCCCAGGGTGACAAGGGTGCACAAGGTCACGCAGGTGCACCAGGCATTCCAGGTGCACCAGGTGCTCCAGGAATGAAAGGACATCAAGGCCCTGGTGGAGCACCTGGAAAAAGTGGTGACAATGGAATGCCTGGCCCTAGGGGACCACCTGGTGCCCCTGGGCCAGAAGGTCCTGCTGGACTCAAGGGCCAACCAGGTATTCCAGGCCCACCCGGCCCTGCTGGCATGACAGCCAAGGGAATATCTGGTCCTGAAGGACCACCTGGAATTCCTGGTGCCAGAGGGAATGATGGACTTCCAGGCCCCACTGGTCCTCCTGGTCCACCTGGCCCACCAGGTGAGGTAGTCTACTACAATGAGAAGAGCATGCCAATTAAGTCCCATGAGGTGGTGATGCCACATGAGATGATGAAGGCCCCCATGTCTGCCTTCAGTGCTGTTTTGACGACAGCCTACCCTCCAGCAGGAACCCCAATACAGTTCAACCAGGTTCTATATAACGGCGAGCAGCACTACGACACCAACAGTGGGGTGTTCACCTGCCAGATCCCAGGCCTTTACTACTTCAGCTACCACGTTCATGTCAACGGCGCCAATGCCCTAGTGGCTCTCTACAGAAACGAGGAACCAGTTCTGTTCACTTATGATGAGTACAACAAGGGTTTCCTGGATCAGATGTCCGGCAGTGCTGTTCTGATGCTGGATCTCCATGACAGAGTCTATGTCCAGGTCCCCGATGATGAGAGTAACGGTATATTTGCAGCTGACAATGTTCACTGTGCTTTCTCTGGGTTCTTGATTGCTTCAACGTGATTTCACAAATTCAGTCCAAACAACAAAACCATTAAAATGATGCAGTCAAATAAAGATAAAAAGAAAGTCTGGCTGCGCTGACTGGCCAATAATCAGAATGAGTCTAAATGTTGCTAAAAAGATACTCTGCAGACAGAGAAATGAGGACTAAGTGAAAATTTGTGCGATTCTATTAGCTACTGTTTCCTGGTTCTCCATATGTGCCTTTGGAATTTTAAGGATCGTGAAGCGATGTTTAGAAGATTCGTGGTGCTTTGCCTGTAACATTTACAGCGCGTCTTATGTGATTATTTTCTGATGTCTGTTTGTGTCATTTTCCTTTAATGTACATTTGAAACACGTGCCAAACTGTTGCCCCGTCGTGCAACAGGGAAAAAGAAAAAAAGACAAGAAGAAATCTTTTTTAATGTCAACAAAAGTGTTCCATGAGAAGTTATGTACCACTATGTCAGCAAAAACCAAGAATAAAGTCTGAAACAGAGAAATGAGTGTTGTTCTCGTAAGCTGTTGTCTGTGTGTCTCACTGGGGGGTTAAAACAAACACCAACACACACTCTGGGTTGGAGTAAAATTCTTACCTCTGAATGCCGATGTGTTGTAATTGTAGTCGATCGCTGCTACCATGTCTTTCCAAAAGTCAGAGTTCACCTCGTTTCCGCGCTGATCATAAAAAACAGAATCCACTCAGTTTACATCCACAAAAGTTAAAAAAAATCAAGAGAATTAAGTCACTTGACATTAAAAGTTACCTTATGCAACATGTCAACGACTTTGCCGCATAGAAGGGCCCCAGGCAGGTCAAAGAAGTTGTCGTAAAAATAGTATTTTGCTGCAAAGACCGAAAACAAAGACCAGTGACTGACAGAATAGTCGCAAACTTTATATTAAAAAAAAAAAACCCAATTAAAGTCCATCTGGTTCCAGTGAACAGCTAACAGATACTGAATCCAAACAAAAACAAAGTACCGGATCTGGTGAAGGATGTATTGAGGCTGTTGAAGTGCTTCCACTCCTTTTTTGGACCGTAGTGTTTGATGATCTCTTCTGTGCTGAGGGCAACACTTCCATGAGTCGCTCTGATAAAAAAACATTCAATAAAATTTATTATTATGCCATAAAAATGGAAAAAATAACACGCTAGTGATGATTAAATGAGAGCAAGGCAAAGTGTGGTGCACGCCCCCACTCCTACACTTTAGATGGTCGATGGGTTTACAGCAGACGTGAGAATGAAGTCTGGAAATTATTTCAAAAACAAAAGATGTGTGGTTTAAAGATTATATACAGTTAAAGATATATGGTGTACTTGTTTGAGTAAGGGTTACCACTTTACAGCAGGTATGAGGTGTACTGACCCCCATTTTACACCTTCAAGAACTGGATTCAATCAAACAAGATGTTCTTTAGTTACTTCATGAAAACTAAACGTTCACAGCTGGTGGTCCAGGTGCTTGATCAGGTGAAAACGATACCCCCCAACCTCACTGAGCAGAGGCATCAAAAAAGTTCTTAAACTCACACTGAAATGAAAACGTTAATGTTCAAATCCTTGGGGATCATTTTGGTGCATAATTTGAGTGCAATGTACGACGCAAGATGCATTACAAGTACTGGGTATTAGCAAAGACATTACAGTACAGTAAGTATCACTATACACGGGCCCAGACATGATTATATTGCGATGCACTGCAATAAGATCAATATTGCAATAATCAATAATAATAAACTAGAAAACCTGTAAAATCTACTTTTACTACACAGAAAATTCACAGGAGGTATTGGGAAGGGAATCAAGAAAGAATCGGATCGATAAGCAGAATGGATAATGGCATCGATATCAATAAAATCTTAGCAATACCCATCCCTACATGGGCCACAATACAAGTTCAATACACATCGTGATACATGGACCGCAATACAATACGATATGCATTCCATTTAATTTATTTGCGCATGAAAGCGCTTTGCTGTGTGTACAAACAGAGGATACACACAGGGATGTGTATCTGAATACTGCACCAGCAAAACTCTGCGTTCAACTTTAGACCAGGTTTTTGGTGATCTTCTGAGCCCATCACAGTGATCGTGGGCAAGGGGCGGGGTACACCCTGGACAGACCGCAGTCCATCGCAGGACAACAGCTCCAAACAAAGTAGTCATAATTGATGTTGCTAACCTGTAAGACCTGTACAGACCCAGAGGTCTATACAGGTGATTTGTAGATTCTCGATGAGCGTCTACAAATCACCTTGGACAGAACCCCAGTCCATCACGAGTTACTTAACCCAGCCAAGGTGGTAGCCATCGACATCTGAGCACAGTGAGATGATGGAGAGGAAATGTCTTGTCCAGGCCAACACATTGGCAGGCCAACTCCTTATCCCGCTGAGGGACCTGCTCTAAGATCTTAAGACACAATGGAATTTTTTGAAAAAAATGGGTTTTCTTTTCATATTTATATGATTCAATGAATCTTCTCACCTGAAAACTAAAAGTTTAACTGTTTTTGGTGATGATGCATCCTGCACTCAGGTACATACAGTCCACTTGATTAAATCTAATCAAATGTGGTTTTCAGTGACCAGACGAAAATCTCATTTCACTTGGGAAAAATGTTTCATCATTGAAGTTGGAGACATTCATATTTTTTTTTTATATTTTACTGTATTGCTAAAAAGAAATGTTTTTAAAGCAAATAAAATGTCTTTCAATCAGTGTCCATCAAGATTACTTACCGCAAGACAGTTCCATCTTCAGCTAACTTCACAAGGTTTCCATCCTCCAGATCCACCACGAGTCCTTTAAAACTGGACACAAAATTAAGACCGTTAGAACTCTGAACCAGTTGTGTAGTCAAGACCACCTAAACTGAGACCACATCTTCACCAAGACCAGCGTGTATCGAGGCCTAGACAAGACCAAGATGTTGAGGAGTTGTGACCAAGTCAAAACCCAGACCAAGGCAAGGCGAGACCGAGTCAACACCAGGACCAGACCGGTCAGAGTACCACACTGCACAGCATTTACAATGAAAGTCCATCAGAGGGCTGAGAGTGCTCCACACACCATGATACAAATGTAAAAGTAAATATACATCTGTCACGGCCTCGACCAGTCTTAAAGTGAAATCCAGAGTCCTCCACGTTTCCAAAGTCGACGTCCATTGGATTCTATGACCTATGACACACTACCCTGTAACAGGATAACTAAAGATAACAGATGGTGCAAACTATTCTTTTTTAGAACACTATTAGGTCCAGCAACAATCTGCATCACTTTTTACCAAAATTCAACACAGAGCCCTACAGGTGCCCACAATTGCAGAAGGAAGGGCTAAAGAACAACAACATGTCCAGAAAGCCCTCACAGTATGTGGGGACCCACGATGGTCCCTGGACAAAGTGCAGAAGTCCCAGAGAACAAAGAGACCAGATAGACAGGAGACGGAGACAAGAAGAAGAGGAGTGTCTCTCCCTTATTTAGCAGGAGTAGGGGAAAAACTACAGAGGATCTTCAGACAGCACAAAATCCCAGTTTACTTTAAACCTGTTAACACCTTGAGACAGAAATTACTTCACCCTAAGGACAGGATCCCTAGTTACAAACAGAGCAATGTAGTGTATTCTATCAAACGTCAGGAAAACTGTAATGAACACGACATAGGTGAGACTAAGCAACATTTACACAAAAGGCTATACCAGCACCGCAGAGAGGGCACCAGTGGACCTCAGTCTGCGGTTCATCTCCACCTTAAAGACACTAACCACACGTTTGAGGACAAGGAAGTTAAAATGTTAGCCAGAGAGAAGAAATGGTTTGAGAGAGGGGTCAAGGAGGCATTCTTTGTGAAACGTTTGAAACCCAGCCTTAACCGGGGAGGGGGTCTGAGACACGCTTTGTCCCCTGTTTACACTGGGGTACTCAGGTCAAAGGAGTTTCAGTCTTTTGTTCATGGTAATGAGTCATTCACGTCATCAAGGGAGCCATCAGAAAGGCATCCATCCCATCATTAGAGGGACAGCTGTCCTGCCATTAGGTGTGCTAACTACAGCACAATAGTTGCTAATTAGAGCTATTGTTTAGTCACTAGCCTATAGCAGTCTGCCTCTCGGTAGGAGGGGTCTGGTTAGGTTAAAAACTCCAGCTTTTGTGGCTTCTGTTTATTCTTCTCTACAAGAGTCAGACAGAAGTCAGACTACCAGAGCAAGAATTTTATCTGAGGAAGCGTCTGCGATTTGAAGCGAAACGTCCTCGCGTCAAGCAACCCAGTCCAGTCGAAGATTCAAGCTTTTCTACCAAAATTAGAGCAAATTTAACCTCTGACCCCTGTACAAACTGAAATTGACATTTATCACTATTTTCGCTGTTTTTACTCCATAACTCCATGACATTAAGTCATAGATAGTCAAAATATACCTTTTTGGGATCTTTGTGGTCAGACAAATAATGTGGTACACTTTCAATATGACTGGAGCATTTTTATATTAATGCCTACCTGGTTACAGCTACCACCCCAGGATGGCCACCATACTTTTTGTGAAGGCTATGATACACTGAGGCTGGACTACAAGTGTTGTTTAATCCCTTTAAGTGGCACCAAAATCCAGCTTGACCCACGAACTAAAACAAGTATTATAACGCTACGGTGACGAGCCAAACCCAAATCATGTTTGCCAACATCTCATCATCAACTCTTTTACAATTAAAATAAACTGATGAAATGAGAAGAATGCCCTAAATTGTACCTTTGAACATAAAGAAGTGGTACCAAATGTCTGGAAAACCATTTGCTTCCTGTCCAACCCAGATCTGAAACCAGGAGTCAACATTAATTCCGTCAATGTAGATCATCACAGCCCAGGAACAGTTTTAGGTTCACTGTAAAGACGAGGAGCACTGAAGCCAACAAACCTGTGGTTCTAATAATACCAGGTCATCCAAATAACCCCAAATGGTCTTATTTACAAGTCTTTTTTTAAATCTGAGACTTCACCAAACATGAGATTGGAACAGAAAAAGGAACACTCAGACGTTCAAAAGCAGCCGCTCAGAGTTTCCACTTTCAACAGCTGCCGGTTTTTATAGATTCTGTTTGTTTGGATTCTTTCTCTTAAATACACACATTTGGACATGTTTTGGGGGAGAGAAACCTCACCCACTAACTTGTCCAATTTGTGTGTACTCAGTACCTATAAAAAGTACTCAGCCCCTCGGACCTGCGCGCGGTTTTAATTTTCTATGACACTGAAAACAAGCACTCGTGGTCTCGTTGGTCAGAAGATCTGAAGGAAAAACGGACAAACAAGCTACAAGTAACTTCAAAACCACACGTCTGCCAAGAGCGAAGGAATGTTTCCAAAGAGACATTTCGATACACCGCTTGGTGGGAGTGAGTTTCTCAGGCGCTTTAGCAGCTGCTGATAACTCCACGGTGTGGTTTCGTCCTGCTAAGTCAAAAAAGAAAAACCACATGTATCGTCTTCCAGTTTGGGAATCAAGCTCAGAACCTGTAACCCCCCTGCAAGGAGAAATAAAATTCACAAAGGCATTTTCAGCAAATTTTGACTGATTTACATCACTCACAGGTTTTGGTCAACAGGTTTTCCATCAGAAACAGGATATTGTGGCTGAGCACACGGGGAGGATCAGCAATGACTGGACACCCTGGAAAAATTCCAGCTCTTAACTCCGTATTAGAGTGAGGGGAGAACAATGAGGAACCCCAGGATGTCAATATTCCTGGAACAGGAAAAGAACCTGGAAAAGGGGCCATCTGGAACTTTAAGTGATCTGAACGCCAGCTCTCATTCCCCCCCATCATTTGCTGAAAGAGTCTGGGACTCAAAGATCAGGGACCAAAAGCGTACCGGGTGAGTGAGGTCTTTATTTGATTGTACCTATAAACTAATCAAACCTCACGGAGACGTCCATGTTGAAATATCACTGCAGTGATCCACCTAGGATGGGAGGATGGGAATCCTGAGGAACGTGTGGAAAGAAGTCTGTGTGTTTGGGTTTGAGAATTTGGGTTCCCAGAAGGAGGTTTGTTTAGCCTGAATCAGCTAAGTCAGTTAGAAAAGAGAATACAAGAGGAAGAAGAAGCGAGAAAGAACATTCAAATGAAAGTGGGAAACAGACTGGAAGCACATAATGAGTGTTTCAGTATGTGGAAAAATGAGGCAGAAGTACGTGAACGAAAGAGAAAGCAGAAAGAGGTGACTAAAGTTGACACAAACAAACAAAAAAAGAGAATCCCTCGACTTATGCTAAAAAGACATACTCCCAGGCCTCTCCATCGCTCCTGTGGTTGTCCTCCCTGAAGCTGGACCCTGACTTGGACTCCTGTCCGCAGAGACCAACCGCCCCGTCAGCTCAAGCTGCCGAAACCCCCACATCAGCTTGCCCTCCACCAGAACCAGCACCGGAGGCCAACGTTTATATACATGACCGGGAAGATGCGCCTGGATCGGGCACATACACGTCCCTGATGGACGTGAGAGCATCGTCTTCCTCCTTGTCGGTCCACACTATTACACAGGGGCTCAAAATGCCCGTGGAATTTGGCACCATTCCTGTCCCCTTCTCATACCCGATCAAGTCAGCTTTATGGATCAGACCGCCAGCCTTCAACATCTACACCGACACCCCTACAGCTGCCGTGACAGAAGTGGCTGGTCCTTGTCTATTGTCCCTGGACAGCAGGAGACCTCAGGGAAGCAGCACAACACCTCCGTCTCGATTCCAGGGGGTGAGAAGATTGCCACAAAACTGTTAATATTCTGCAAGGAGTTCAGACCGACCACACGTGAACTCCGGCACATTCTGGGCAAAAACTGAAAGCGTCTGATTACAACAAAATCAGTAGCAAACTAACAGATGAAGTGAGATGTGGGTCCATTGAGTGGGACCACCACGACAAGGTCAGTGAGTCTGTTGCTCCACTGAAACTTCGTGGCCATCACATGTATATTTTGGGAGCATTAGGCGCACCAATTAAAGAACATTTTACCGCTACGGGAAGGGATTGCAATCTGAAGACAAAGTGACCTGGACTGGTGAGGCAGAGCAGGCTTTAGTTGACCTTAAGGACAACCACTCCCACATTAGGCCCGCCTGACCCGACTCGACCACTCAGACTGTGGATGAAAAGAATGGACACATGGTTTCTGTACCGTTTCAGACTCGTGGTGACAAATTGCCACCTGTTGCTTATGTTTGAGCTAAACGCGAGTCTGTGGCAGCTGGTCTCCCTCGCTGTTTGAAGGCTGCGGCTGAAAAAGCTGTGTTGGCATCCACAGAAAATGTGGGCGATTCAGATGTCACCTCACTTGTACCACACACGCTGCATCTGAGATTTCACTGGAGCAAAAAACATCACACCTTTCATCCGCCAGATGGTTGCGCTACATACAGTTTTACTGGATATGGCAAATATTACTGTTAAAAGATGCCCACTTTTGAATCCTGCCATGTGTGATTTGTCAGAGGAGCCTCTAGTAAATCCTGATTTGGTATTGTTTGTTGATGGATTTGCCTCACGCGACCCTGTGATGAGTAAAAACAGAGCGAGCTCTGCCGTCTGCTCCTCTCATGCTGTTTCTTAAATCTGGTGCTCGTCCATCATATTTTTCTGCACAAGCAGCAGAATTACTGGCACTCGCTGAAGGGAAAACCGTGACCATTTACACAGATTCACGCAATGCATTTGGTGTTGTACCTGACTTTGGGGCCATTTGGAAACATTGTTAAGTTTCTAAAAATCAGATGGCAAACCAGTTTTACATGATGATAAGTTTGCTGCCTTATTAAATGCTATTTTGCTTCCTACAGCCATTGCTGTCTGCAGGTTCACGGCTCACACCAAGAGCTCAACAGGAAATGATGCTGCTGATTCCATAGCCAAACCAGCTGCTCTTCACCTCAACAGGACATGGTTTCAATGCCCACCATCCCTACCTACTCCTCAGCCATGTCCTGTAACTCTTCCTTAGGATCCCAAGGCGTCCACAAGCCAGCTAGGAAATATAATCTCTCCAGCATGTCCTAGGTCTTCCCCAGGGTCCTAACCACACACTAAGCTGTGAAAGTGGCCGAAAGACCAACATGGATTCACACCAGCCACTGAAGCGGATCTGCTCCCCAGAGAATACAGATCCAACCCGATTCCACAAAAGAATCTGACAGGAGAGAGAAGGGAACAAGGGGTGTGACACACATATCAACCTTTATGCTTGAGATCAGCACAGGACATGTACACGGTGATCGTTGCTCTGAAAGGGGAACGCCACAGAAGAGCTTCAGGACGACTTCCTCCACAAAGACGAAGAACTGGACCATTTATGAAATATTACTGGTGATCGGTACGTGGTTTATTATTACACATGTGATGTCTCTTTCAGGTACATCCAACAATGACCAACATGCTCATGAGCTCCACTCCAGCAGAGACAACCCACTGTGGCCACAGGTCAACACTTGGTCAGCCGACGCAGGTTGGAAACGAGGACGGTTATATTTGCGCTGCTGCCCGCCCTCACTTACTGACCTCCCTAATGCCATACACCTCAGTGCAGTGTGCTGAAATTTCAAAAGCATGGCTGACCGTCTTTAACTGTCCTCCTAAGCAGGGGCGCACCTCAAATTCCTCTGGTCCAGCCGCACCTCTATGTCCCCTGGATTGCTTCAACTCTTTGAGCTCATCCCTCTATAACTGCTCCATCGTTGTCCATCGACCCTGTGAAAAGGTACCCATGAAGAAAAACCACTGTGGGTCAGGGAGAGTATGAGTGTTTTAACCAAAATGGGTCCACACCCGGTGAGGTGAATGTGGGTCATTTCTTACACTGCAACATCACTTTGTGGATTAGGAGCAGCACAAAGGTAACACATCTAGGGCCGGTTTCAAAAAGCGGTCTAATTGTTTAGTCTACGAAACGTACTTAGTCGACTAAGGTTAATCGCCCAACATTAGCCGTCTAATCTCCGTTTCACATAGACGGCTAAACTTGTAGATTAACCGTCTAGCGTTAGTCAACAATTTTCACGGGCATAAGCGGCCTCGCAGGTGCCGCTACCAAGAAATGCCTCCAATGCGCGAGAGTTTTGTTTACTTCTGGGTTGGTCGCTTGCTACAACCATGGCCGGAACCGGGTCCTGAGGAAAAGTACTCCTGTCCTCGGCGTCCACAAACATCTGCAATGGATTATTCTGGTCCAGGAACACCTGCTCCCGCCGCCAGGCTCTCCCTCCTTCCTGCTCCATGAAGTGGTGGTACATGATAGCTGCTATTTTTGAGGTAAGACATTGAAGTTTTGTCAACTAAAATAAGATTAGTCTCCTCTGTAGCAGGCTAAAAACTTTAGTTGGCGAACGTGAAACCTTAGCCGACTAAGCGCTTTGTGCAGCAACTAACGTCAAAAGATTAGTTGACTAAGTGAGTTTAGTGAACTAAAGATTAGACCACTTTATGAAACCAGGCCCTAGAATCAGGAATAACCACTGGGGGCTTTTTCCAGGCAAAGGGTTAAAACCATACAGACCCCTCACCCACACCCTTCATTAATTCAAGATCTGGCAAGAGCAGACGTATGGTGGTTATCAATCAATCAATCAACTTTTTTCTTATATAGCGCCAAATCACAACAAACAGTTGCCCCAAGGCGCTCCATATTGCAAGGCAAGGCCATACAATAATTATGAAAAACCCCAACGGTCAAAATGACCCCCTATGAGCAAGCACTTGGCCACAGTGGGAAGGAAAAACTCCCTTTTAACAGGAAGAAACCTCCAGCAGAACCAGGCTCAGGGAGGGGCAGTCTTCTGCTGAGACTGGTTGGGGCTGAGGGAAAGAACCAGGAAAAAGACATGCCGAGAAGGGGGGCAGAGATCGATCACTAATGATTAAATGCAGAGTGATGCATACGGAGCAAAAAGAGAAAGAAACAGTGCATCATGGGAACCCCCCCACAGTCTACGTCTAAAGCAACATAACCAAGGGATGGTCCAGGGTCACCCGATCCAGCCCTAACTATAAGCCTTAGCGAAAAGGAAAGTTTTAAGCCTAATCTTAAAAGTAGAGAGGGTATCTGTCTCCCTGATCTGAATTGGGAGCTGGTTCCACAGGAGAGGAGCCTGAAAGCTGAAGGCTCTGCCTCCCATTCTACTCTTACAAACCCTAGGAACTACAAGTAAGCCCGCAGTCTGAGAGCGAAGCGCTCTAATGGGGTAATATGGTACTACGAGGTCCCTAAGATAAGATGGGACCTGATTATTCAAAACCTTATAAGTAAGAAGAAGAATTTTAAATTCTATTCTAGAATTAACAGGAAGCCAATGAAGAGAGGCCAACACGGGTGAGATATGCTCTCTCCTGCTAGTCCCCGTCAGTACTCTAGCTGCAGCATTCTGAACCAACTGAAGGCTTTTTAGGGAACTTTTAGGACAACCTGATAATAATGAATTACAATAGTCCAGCCTAGAGGAAATAAATGCATGAATTAGTTTTTCAGCATCACTAGCATCACTCTGAGACAAGACCTTTCTGATTTTAGAGATATTGCGTAAATGCAAAAAGGCAGTCCTACATATTTGTTTAATATGCGCTTTGAATGACATATCCTGATCAAAAATAACTCCAAGATTTCTCACAGTATTACTAGAGATCAGGGAAATGCCATCCAGAGTAACGATCTGGTTAGACACCATGCTTCTAAGATTTGTGGGGCCAAGTACAATAACTTCAGTTTTATCTGAGTTTAAAAGCAGGAAATTAGAGGTCATCCATGTCTTTATGTCTGTAAGGCAATCCTGCAGTTTAGCTAATTGTGTGTATCCTCTGGCTTCATGGATAGATAAAGCTGGGTATCATCTGCGTAACAATGAAAATTTAAGCAATACCGTCTAATAATACTGCCCAAGGGAAGCATGTATAAAGTGAATAAAATTGGTCCTAACACAGAACCTTGTGGAACTCCATAATTAACTTTAGTCTGTGAAGAAGATTCCCCATTTACATGAACAAACTGTAATCTATTAGACAAATATGATTCAAACCACCGCAGCGCAGTGCCTTTAATACCTATGACATGCTCTAATCTCTGTAATAAAATTTTATGGTCAACAGTATCAAAAGCAGCACTGAGGTCCAACAGAACAAGCACAGAGATAAGTCCACTGTCCGAAGCCATAAGAAGATCATTTGTAACCTTCACTAATGCTGTTTCTGTACTATGATGAATTCTAAAACCTGACTGAAACTCTTCAAATAGACCATTCCTCTGCAGGTGATCAGTTAGCTGTTTTACAACTACCCTCTCAAGAATCTTTGAGAGAAAAGGAAGGTTGGAGATTGGCCTATAATTAGCTAAGATAGCTGGGTCAAGTGATGGCTTTTTAAGTAATGGTTTAATTACTGCCACCTTAAAGGCCTGTGGTACATAACCAACTAACAAAGATAGATTGATCATATTTAAGATCGAAGCATTAAATAATGGTAGGGCTTCCTTGAGCAGCCTGGTAGGAATGGGGTCTAATAAACATGTTGATGGTTTGGATGAAGTAACTAATGAAAATAACTCAGACAGAACAATCGGAGAGAAAGAGTCTAACCAAATACCGGCATCACTGAAAGCAGCCAAAGATAACGATACATCTTTGGGATGGTTATGAGTAATTTTTTCTCTAATAGTCAAAATTTTGTTAGCAAAGAAAGTCATGAAGTCATTACTAGTTAAAGTTAATGGAATACTCAGCCCAATAGAGCTCTGACTCTTTGTCAGCCTGGCTACAATGCTGAAAAGAAACCTGGGGTTGTTCTTATTTTCTTCAATTAGTGATGAGTAGAAAGATGTCCTAGCTTCACGGAGGGCTTTCTTATAGAGCAACAAACTCTTTTTCCAGGCTAAGTGAAGATCTTCTAAATTAGTGAGACGCCATTTCCTCTCCAACTTACGGGTTATCTGCTTTAAGCTACGAGTTTGTGAGTTATACCACGGAGTCAGACACTTCTGATTTAAAGCTCTCTTTTTCAGAGGAGCTACAGCATCCAAAGTTGTCTTCAATGAGGATGTAAAACTATTGACGAGATACTCTAACTCCCTTACAGAGTTTAGGTAGCTACTCTGCTCTGTGTTGGTATATGACATTAGAGAACATAAAGAAGGAATCATATCCTTAAACCTAGTTACAGCGCTTTCTGAAAGACTTCTAGTGTAATGAAACTTATTCCCCACTGCTGGGTAGTCCATCAGAGTAAATGTAAATGTTATTAAAAAATGATCAGACAGAAGGGAGTTTTCAGGGAATACTGTTAAGTCTTCTATTTCCATACCATAAGTCAGAACAAGATCTAAAATATGATTAAAGTGGTGGGTGGACTCATTTACTTTTTGAGCAAAGCCGATAGAGTCTAATAATAGATTAAATGCAGTGTTGAGGCTGTCATTCTCAGCATCTGTGTGGATGTTAAAATCGCCCACTATAATTATCTTATCTGAGCTAAGCACTAAGTCAGACAAAAGGTCTGAAAATTCACAGAGAAACTCACAGTAACGACCAGGTGGACGATAGATAATAACAAATAAAACTGTTTTTTTGGGACTTCCAATTTGGATGGACAAGACTAAGAGTCAAGCTTTCAAATGAATTAAAGCTCTGTCTGGGTTTTTGATTAATTAATAAGCTGGAATGGAAGATTGCTGCTAATCCTCCGCCCCGGCCCGTGCTACGAGCATTCTGACAGTTAGTGTGACTCGGGGGTGTTGACTCATTTAAACTAACATATTCATCCTGCTGTAACCAGGTTTCTGTTAGGCAGAATAAATCAATACGTTGATCAATTATTATATCATTTACCAACAGGGACTTAGAAGAAAGAGACCTAATGTTTAATAGACCACATTTAACTGTTTTAGTCTGTGGTGCAGTTGAAGGTGCTATATTATTTTTTCTTTTTGAATTTTTATGCTTAAATAGATTTTTGCTGGTTATTGGTGGTCTGGGAGCAGGCACCGTCTCTACGGGGATGGGGTAATGAGGGGATGGCAGGGGGAGAGAAGCTGCAGAGAGGTGTGTAAGACCACAGCTCTGCCTCCTGGTCCCAACCCTGGATAGTCACGGTTTGGAGGATCCAAAAAAATTGGCCAGATTTCTAGAAATGAGAGCTGCTCCCTCTAAAGTGGGATGGATGCCGTCTCTCCTAACAAGACCAGGTTTTCCCCAGAAGCTTTGCCAATTATCAATGAAGCCCACCTCATTTTTTGGACACCACTCAGACAGCCAGCAATTCAAGGAGAACATGCGGCTAAACATGTCACTCCCGGTCCGATTGGGGAGGGGCCCAGAGAAAACAACAGAGTCCGACATTGTTTTTGCAAAGTTACACACTGATTTAGTGTTAATTTTAGTGACCTCCGATTGGCGTAACCGAATGTCATTACTGCCGACGTGAATTACAATCTTACCAAATTTACGCTTAGCCTTAGCCAGCAATTTCAAATGTCCTTCGATGTCGCCTGCTCTGGCCCCCGGAAGACAATTGACTATGGTTGCTGGTGTCGCTAACTTCACATTTCTCAAAACAGAGTCGCCAATAACCAGAGTTTGATCCTCGGCGAGTGTATCGTCGAGTGGGGAAAAATGGTTAGAGATGTGAACGGGTTGACGGTGTACACGGGGCTTCTGTTTAGGGCTACGCTTCCTCCTCACAGTCACCCAGTCAGCCTGCTTTCCCGGCTGCCGGGATCTGCCAGGGGGGAACTAACGGCGGCTAAGCTACCTTGGTCCGCACCGACTACAGGGGCCTGGCTAGCTGTAGAATTTTCCACGGTGCGGAGCCGAGTCTCCAATTCGCCCAGCCTGGCCTCCAAAGCTACGAATAAGCTGCACTTATTACAAGTACCGTTACTGCTAAAGGAGGCCGAGGAATAACTAAACATTTCACACCCAGAGCAGAAAAGTACGGGAGAGACAGGAGAAGCCGCCATGCTAAATCGGCTAAGAGCTAGTAGCTGCGCTAAGCCAGCGGATTCCCAAAAACACACAAAGTGAATAATGTGCAAATAATCTAGAGGTGATTCAGCAGAAAGAGTGCCCCAATCAAGGCACCAAACAGGCCATGAAGCAGCACAGGCAACGCACGACAACAGCGCTAAAATAAAATAAAAATAAAAAAATAAAAAAAAATAAAAAAATAAAAACGAAAGCGTTAGCAAGCTAATTAGCCTGCCAACGCTAATGAAAGTTAGCTGATAAAAGTGCTCCGTCGCGATGTTTCGACCGTTAGAGGTCTTCCTTAGGCGTTGGAGCACAGTAAAAAAGTAAAAAAAAATTAAAAAGGTAAAAAAGTAAAAAAGTAAAAAAGGCTTGAAAAAGACTGTTAGTTCAAGTCCAAAGCAGCAGGTAGCAGTCTCTGTGTAAACAGTCCCAACAGAGAGCCAAAATTCTGATGCAATCTCACTCTCAATGAAAATCAATACCCAATATTGAGCTACTGTGGTCTGTGACATGGGTTGTGTCAAACTTTACCACTTAATTGGAAAGACACGTGCACACGTGTCATGCTCATCCAAACATTGGTTCTAGGTGTGCCATTCTCATCACATAACCCTGGTTTAAAAAGGTCAAAGTGTAACACACTTATTGGCAGATTTGACGAACAAGTGTATATCGATGCCACGGGGTACCACGAGGCATCCCAGACGAATATAAATCATGGAATCAAATATCAGGAGGCTGGACGCAAGTAATCCCACTAAGTGGCACCATTGTGGAGGCTGCAAAAAAAAAAGAAAAAAAAAAAAGGAATGGATCAATTACATCTATTAGAACCAACAGGGGTTTATCAATTATACCCATGATGGCCTGAAGGGTCTTGCTAAACAATTGTCTGTCACATTTCTATGGCCTGGGAGAATTGAATAGTCCTAGATATGTTACTGGCTGAAAAGGGAGGTGTTTGAGTAATGTTTAGTGAACAATGCTGCACATTCATCCCCAATAATACTGCCCCCTATGGCTCAGTAACACAAGCACTAGAGGGCCTCCATTTTAAAATGAGAGCCGCTGTTAAAGCAAATTAAAAGGTAGCAGTCAGAGGGAATCTGACATCTACTCCACAAATTTTGATTCCTATGAACATAACAAAAGTCATACATTTCCCGCAGGTTCCTGTTTTTGCACTGCACCGGTTAGCGGTTATGGAGTATTTGTTGCATCCTGGGAACGGCAGCGGATACACATGCCATGAGTCCATTTTATTCTTACAGATGGCTTTGTTATTACTTCAACAAAATTAATTGTATTCTTGTGAATCCTTTCTGATTCTGATCAGTGCCTCTTGAAATAAATAATTTACACTTCAATTTACTTAATCTAACTTAAACTGGGCTGCTCAGATAATTTGATGCCAGGTTGCATAGTAAACTACAATTAAAACACAATGCAGATTATGTTATTTGTGATGTGAGTAAAGGGCAATTTCTTTGCAGCAGTGTGAAAATGACCAGGCTGGGCAGCGGAGCAAAGCAGTGTGTGTACAGGGCGGTGCATTCAAAGACTCACCTGTCAGTGAACTCTTTAAATCTCCTCTGGAAATACAACATACATCCATAATCCCATGATTGCCGTTAGAATTCATTCATAAATGCGGCACCATAATATTTGGGTGGCTGCACCCCTGGATGAGATGGTGGAGCAGCGCTAGTGGACTTACATAAAGAGGGTGGATAGTTTTTTTCAGTAGTTGGAGTGCTAATCCTGAAGGGTTTTTTTCAGGGTGGAAGCCACCTGCAGTGCTGGACCCCATATCCAGGATGGAAGAACAGGTGGTGAAGTCATCCTCCAGCACACGTCAATACCAGGATTCAACCCTTCAGATGGTCTACAATCTGTTCAACCACTGACTGATGTTCTGAATGAGACAGGCTACCATATTCTAGCTGGAGACTGGCTTCCTGTTTGGGGTGGCTTCAGACATAAAGCCGTGGTGAAGACGGCATTGTTGAAGATGTTTCTTTCAAAAGGGAGAGGAACCCTGGGATCCAGAAAGATCTCAGAGTAGAACCACTGCTCCTTGACATAGACAGGACCTAGTCGAGGCAGTTAGGACATCAGACTATGATGCTTTCTGGATGCCTGCTTCTGGAGGTGTTCAAGGCAAGTCCAACGTGGGAGTAAACCTTGGCGAAAACCCAGAACATACTGGGGGATTTTAAATCCCATTTGGCCTGGGAATGCCAGAGGAGCCTCCAGAAGGAGCTGGAGGTTGTGGCTGAGGAGAAGCATGTGTGACTACCGTATGTGACCTTCAACCACTGACACCAGACTTAAAACAATCCATCAAATATGGATGGACGGACAATTAAATGAATGGATGATTGGATGGCAACCTGAAGCTGTAATTGTAAATCACTTCTTTAACTTGATCTGGAACGCTTGTTGTGGAAGTGTAGGAACACGGACCCACAACAGGGGCGCAATGAACGGACAATGGAGGAAGATAAATAACAAGTTTTACTATTGTGAAACAAGCACAATAATTACAACAATCACAATTTGGGGCCGAATCCGCTGGTGTCGTGTGGGCAGGCTCGAAGGTAGGAGACGCCCGTCTCAGTAGAACCGGAACCACCCAGATCTCCTCTGCCACCGAACCCTGGAGATGCTGGAACCGCCAAGTCCCGAATTCCCAGGTGGCCACTGCCTCCGCTCGTCGGATCCGGTACTGCTGGCAGGAGAGAGCACACACACAGGTGGGATGCGAGCACCCGATAATGGAGAGGGGAGAAGCCGCCTCCACCTCTTGTCAATGTACAACAGGAAGGTGAGTACTTATCCAAGCAATAAGCTCCTAGTAGTCAACACTCCTGAAAAGGCTTTACAAATGATTAGTCAGTTTACACTAAATGTGCATGCGGAGATTACTACCTCAGTCGTAGACGATATCTCGGCACTGAGGTGGAGACGCCGTCCTCCTGATATACCCTGGTGCTGAGTTGAAACAGCTGTGTCCCATAATGGGTGACAGCTGTCACCTTGGCTGCTCTCACCAGGTGGCGACGCCCTCTGGTGGTGGTGGGCCAGCAGTACCTCCTCTTCAGCGGCCCACACATAACAACGCTTATCTGTAGGAGGTTCTGTTTCTACACCAACTAGTAATATGGTCATGGATATGGTGCAGATTAAAAGCAGTGAAGCTGAAAATGAAATCAGCTGCAGAACTCTGAATTATATGGAGAGAACAGGATCCACACTGTGGTTCAGTTAGAGCTGGGAAACACCCCGTCTGATCCTCTTTGAGCTTTTTTGTGCTTCTTTTGGAGGTCACTGAAGTGTCCAGTGGAGCAGTTCTGCACAGTATAGCACATAGTTTGTCTCTAGAATGATGTTGATGACTCACCAGAAGTCCCAGGTGGCCGGGGTTAGGTTCAGCAGATCCTTGTCGTAGCCTTTATGCTCCACCAGATACCCGGCAAAGCTCTCGTAGATCAGCTGACAAAACAAAGAAGACACCATATAAACACAAACACGGTACACAGAACCGAACAGCTGTCTCAAAGAAAAGACGCCCGCTGACATGCGTGTGTATTTTAGAATTAACAAATCAATCAATCAATGATCAAGGTGCTCGTTTGCATCATGACGTTCAAGTAACTGCAGCACATTTGGGGTAAATGTGGAAAATTTGTTCGAACAAAGTCAGAGTGAACCTTGAAGTTATTGTCCAGAAAGATTTGGTTTTAATGGTTAACAAGAGCAACGCAGAGTGTAACATGTGACCCCGTTTCTTTTGACAGTAGAGGGGATAATGAAGTGGTGAAAGTATTTCTACAGTGACAGACTGCTGCTTTAAAGATGGACAACTGTCTGTACGGCAACAGATCACCATGTTAAAGTTGGTATGTGGTTCAATAACCCATATTTTCTAAAGGAACCTTCCTCTAGGCTCCCCATTACACGACCGAGACACTGTTTCAATCAGACAAGGTGTTCTGTAGTTATTTTGTGGAAACAAAAAGTATACAGTATATTAAGTATACGGAAAGATGCAGTGAAAACATAATAATACACCCTGAACTACTTCACTGAGCAGGTGGGGGTGGGGTGTATAACAAACTGATTACTGGAAATATTAAAAGTAATAACTAAATTTCGATATTGCAGTTGCAGTGACATCAATGCAGTTGTGCGTTTAAGTGAACGGAGCACGTTAAAACCATACGATCGGCTCGAGGCAGCCTGCTGTCGGCTCGACGTCGCGGTCCAAGTACTGAAAGAATCTCTCTGAAAAATAAATTTAAAAGAATCAGAACCTGATGAAAGCACATGTCCCCTGTGATGTCCTGAGCAAAGTGAGCCGAGTGTGGGACGGGCTGAAAGTCCAGAGCTTCAAAAAAAAAAAAAAAAAAAAAAACTTCAACAGAGTGGTGCGCAACTTGCAAAGCAAATTTATAGCCGTCTCTCCTTTTGTGCTCATCCAAAAAACCCATCTGATCTGGAAGTAAAAATCAAGATCCAAACTGAGCCATGAGTTTTGATCCATTACACCTCTAGGGGGCAGTAACGGCCTACATTTATCAATCAATCAATCAATTTTTTTTTATATAGCGCCAAATCACAACAAACAGTTGCCCCAAGGCGCTTTATATTGTAAGGCAAGGCCATACAATAATTATGTAAAACCCCAACGGTCAAAACGACCCCCTGTGAGCAAGCACTTGGCTACAGTGGGAAGGAAAAACTCCCTTTTAACAGGAAGAAACCTCCAGCAGAACCAGGCTCAGGGAGGGGCAGTCTTCTGCTGGGACTGGTTGGGGCTGAGGGAGAGAACCAGGAAAAAGACATGCTGTGGAGGGGAGCAGAGATCGATCACTAATGATTAAATGCAGAGTGGTGCATACAGAGCAAAAAGAAAAAGAAACAGTGCATCATGGGAACCCCCCAGCAGTCTACGTCTATAGCAGCATAACTAAGGGATGGTTCAGGGTCACCTGATCCAGCCCTAACTATAAGCTTTAGCAAAAAGGAAAGTTTTAAGCCTAATCTTAAAAGTAGAGAGGGTGTCTGTCTCCCTGATCTGAATTGGGAGCTGGTTCCACAGGAGAGGAGCCTGAAAGCTGAAGGCTCTGCCTCCCATTCTACTCTTACAAACCCTAGGAACTACAAGTAAGCCTGCAGTCTGAGAGCGAAGCGCTCTATTGGGGTAATATGGTACTACGAGGTCCCTAAGATAAGATGGGACCTGATTATTCAAAACCTTATAAGTAAGAAGAAGAATTTTAAATTCTATTCTAGAATTAACAGGAAGCCAATGAAGAGAGGCCAATATGGGTGAGATATGCTCTCTCCTTCTAGTCCCCGTCAGTACTCTAGCTGCAGCATTTTGAATTAACTGAAGGCTTTTTAGGGAACTTTTAGG